>NC_134355.1:404218054-404565402 GCF_048569485.1 Anomaloglossus baeobatrachus
GTCATTACTGAGATAGGGGATGGCAGTTGATGCTCTTAAAGTTCTATGAACCCATATGAACTAGCAGCAGAATGTCTGTGTCTGCGTCTCTCCATAGAATTTAAAAAAAGCACTAACTATCATCTCCTATCTCAGTAATTTGATAATAGAAATGGATATATGGATAATTCTGCTGCGCTGCTGGTCAAGAAGATATCCAATAGAGATGGTGGTGTTGAACAAAGAACAGTTTTGTTAATCTACGTGTTTCAGAGATAAACAAACTCCTTCATCAGGAAAAAACAATTCAAATGTGTAGATTAACAAAAATGTCCTTTGTTCAATGCCATAATTTCCTTCGGATATCTTGTTGACCAGCAGCGCAGCAGAATTATCCTCATATTCCTTTCCGCTATTGCATTTACATCTGGTTTTACTCCAGCAGTAGCTGGTATCTATGCCTACATAGGATTTATTCCTGGCACAAGCCAGACAGGTGATCAATACCATACTATCTACAAAGCTTATTTCTCTTAGAAGATATATTACAAAATTGCTTATTTTCATGTGTAACTTTTTAAGTGCAGATTGCATTGTATTGTTCACTAATGTACAGGTTTTGTGCACAATCCATATTCAATTTTGAGAAATCATATAATTTTATTTGAGTTTTCAGAAAAATAAATATATTCTGTTTTTTAACAGGAAAACGCTCCCCTACTCCTAGCTTGTATCCATCTGGTTCACAAACATCAATTGAGACTAAAAACCCAAGAGTCAACTTACTGGTCGGCAAATGGCAACAAGTTTGGCTTTTGGCATTGGAGAGAAGGAGAAACTTGAATGACGCCTTGGATAGGCTGGAGGAGGTACCTTATATACCCATGTCATAAATAGTCCATTTCTTTCAGTAAAACAGTGGAGTCCAGATATCTTGTATGTACTTAGATAAAAGTCTACAAGCAAGACACAGCAGTATTAGAAAATATAGATTTAACCCCTTAACGACCCATGACGTACTGGGTACGTCATGGTGACATGGTGCTTAATGACCCATGACGTACCCAGTACGTCATGGCGAAATCGCGGCCCCGGAGCCCCGGTGAGTGTGATCGGTTCACATAAACCTTAGATTCGGGGAGGAGAGGACATCTGCCTGACCTCAGGAGGGGTGGTGTCTTCCCCCCCGGACCTACGGAGGCTGTGATTGGCTGACGAACGCCGCTCATCCAATCACAGCCACTGTAATGTTTCAGCCATAGAAAATGGTTGAAACATTGAAATCCAGCCATGATCAGTGCAGCTATAGCACTGATCATTGGCTGGAGCTGGGTGATCGCTGTTTCACCCGTCCCCAGCTCTGATTGGAGAGACCGGCCTTGTGACCGATCTCTCCAATCACCATGTATCTGGGGCCGGTGACCGCTCCCCTCAGCTTCACTCCGTCCGTTGAAGGCAGCTGAGGAGAGCGATCCCTGTAAGTGCCCTGGTAAGCCGCTGCCCCCCCCCCCAATCGTCCGTCCTGCCCCCGATCCCCTGCCACCGTCGGGGATCTCCTCTATCTGCTGCAGCCCCCTCAATCTGCCACCGCTCTACCCCATCAGCCGCTGCCCCCCTCCGTGAGCTGCTGCCCACTCTCTCCCATCCTCATCTGCTGCCCCCTCCACGATCTCTCACCCTCCGCGATCTGCTGCCTGCTCTCTCCCAGCTCACCCTCCGCGATCTGCTGCCCACTCTCTCCCAGCTCACCCTCCGCGATCTGCTCCCTGCTCCCTCCCAGCTCACCCTCCGCGATCTGCTGCCCGCTCTCTCCCAGCTCACCCTCTGTGATCTGCTCCCCGCTCTCTCCCATCTCACCGCCCCCGATCTGCCCGCTCTCCCATCTCACCCTCCACAATCTGCTGTCTGCTCTCTCCCATCTCACCCTCCCCAATCTGCTGCCTGCTCTCCACCATCTCACCCTCCCCAATCTGCTGCCCCCTCCACCATCTCCCACCCGCCGCGATCTGCTGCCCGCTCTCCACCATTCACCCTCCCCGATCTGCTGCCCGCTCTCTCCCATCTCCCACCCTCCCCGATCTGCTGCCCGCTCTCTCCCATTTCACCCTACCCGATCTGCTGCCCGCTCCACCATCTCTCACCCTCCCTGATCTGCTGCCCGCTCTCTCCCATCTCTCACCCTCCCTGATCTGCTGCCCACTCTCCCTCATAAGTCGCTGCTCCCCTTCCTGATCTGTTGCCCCCTCTCTCACCCTCCCTGATCTGCTGCCCACTCTCCCTCATCTGCCGCTGCCCCCCTCCCTAAACTGCTGCCCCCTCTCACCCTCCCTGATCTGCTGCTCCCTCCACCCCCTCTCACCCTCCCTGATCTGCTGCCCCCTCCACCCCCTCCCTGATCTGCTGCCCCCCCCTCTCACCTTTCCCAATCTACTGCCCCCTCCACCCCCTCTCACCCTCCCTGATCTACTGCCCCCTCCACCCCTCCCTGATCTGCTGCCCCCCTCACCCTCCCCAATCTGCTGCCCCCTCCACCCCCTCTCACCCTCCCCAATCTGCTGCGTCCTCCACCCCCTCTCACCCTCCCTGATCTGTTGCCCCCTCCACCTCCTCCCTGATCTGCTGCCCCCCCTCACCCTCCCCAATCTGCTGCCCCCTCCACCCCCTCTCACCCTCCCCAATTTGCTGCCCCCTCCACCACCTCTCACCCTGATCTGCTGTCCACCCTCTCCCATCCTCCACCGCTCCTTCATCCACCGCGCCCTCTCCCATCCTCTGCTGCCCTCTCTCCCATCCTCCGCTGCCCTCTACCATCCTCTGCCGCGCACTCTCCCATCCTCCATCCAGCTTTTTTTCCATCCCACCTAGCCTACCCCCCCTTTTTGCTGCACATCCGTGCGTGCGTCCTGATTTTTTTTTAATGTAAACTAAGAAATACAAATAAACTTAGTTTAGGGCCAGTAAAATTATACTGTAGTAATCGTCAACTACAGCATTTTTTACTGAATATTGTCAGCCCAATGTCACACGTGACAGCGATGCACGAGTCTCATATTGCATTATCCGGCACAGTCGTTCTCTTCCAGACAGGAGTGTGCGGCTGTGCCGGATGATGCGGTGTGAGATTCGTGCATCGCTCTCACGTGTGGCACTTGCCTTAGTGTCAGTTGCAGGCGCTCATGTTATTTTTTTTTTTTATTTTATTTTTTTTCACTGCCGTCCGTATTTTTTATTTCGCCAAACTAATTTTTTTGTATGTGGGGGGTCTAGTTTCCAAAATGGAGTCACATTTGGGGGATCTCCATTGCTTAGGCACCTCAGGGGGGTCTCCAAATGCAACATGGCGTCTGCTAATAATTCCAACCAATTTTGCTGTGGGGTTAATACAGTTAGGTCCAGAAATATTTGGACAGTGACACAATTTTCGCGAGTTGGGCTCTGCATGCCACCACATTGGATTTGAAATGAAATCTCCACAACAGAATTCAAGTGCAGATTGTAACGTTTAATTTGAAGGTTTGAACAAAAATATCTGATAGAAATTGTAGGAATTGTACACATTTCTTTACAAACACTCCACATTTTAGGAGGTCAAAAGTAATTGGACAAATAAACCAAACCCAAACAAAATATTTTTATTTTCAATATTTTGTTGCGAATCCTTTGGAGGCAATCACTGCCTTAAGTCTGGAACCCATGGACATCACCAAACGCTGGGTTTCCTCCTTCTTAATACTTTGCCAGGCCTTTACAGCCGCAGCCTTCAGGTCTTGCTTGTTTGTGGGTCTTTCCGTCTTAAGTCTGGATTTGAGCAAGTGAAATGCATGCTCAATTGGGTTAAGATCTGGTGATTGACTTGGCCATTGCAGAATGTTCCACTTTTTTGCACTCATGAACTCCTGGGTAGCTTTGGCTGTATGCTTGGGGTCATTGTCCATCTGTACTATGAAGCGCCGTCCGATCAACTTTGCGGCATTTGGCTGAATCTGGGCTGAAAGTATATCCCGGTACACTTCAGAATTCATCCGGCTACTCTTGTCTGCTGTTATGTCATCGATAAACACAAGTGACCCAGTGCCATTGAAAGCCATTCATGCCCATGCCATCACGTTGCCTCCACCATGTTTTACAGAGGATGTGGTGTGCCTTGGATCATGTGCCGTTCCCTTTCTTCTCCAAACTTTTTTCTTCCCATCATTCTGGTACAGGTTGATCTTTGTCTCATCTGTCCATAGAATACTTTTCCAGAACTGAGCTGGCTTCATGAGGTGTTTTTCAGCAAATTTAACTCTGGCCTGTCTATTTTTGGAATTGATGAATGGTTTGCATCTAGATGTGAACCCTTTTTATTTCCTTTCATGGAGTCTTCTCTTTACTGTTGACTTAGAGACAGATACACCTACTTCACTGAGAGTGTTCTGGACTTCAGTTGATGTTGTGAACGGGTTCTTCTTCACCAAAGAAAGTATGCGGCGATCATCCACCACTGTTGTCATCCGTGGACGCCCAGGCCTTTTTAAGTTCCCAAGCTCACCAGTCAATTCCTTTTTTCTCAGAATGTACCCGACTGTTGATTTTGCTACTCCAAGCATGTCTGCTATCTCTCTGATGGATTTTTTCTTTTTTTTCAGCCTCAGGATGTTCTGCTTCACCTCAATTGAGAGTTCCTTAGACCGCATGTTGTCTGGTCTCAGCAACAGCTTCCAAATGCAAAACCACACACCTGTAATCAACCCCAGACCTTTTAACTACTTCATTGATTACAGGTTAACGAGGGAGACGCCTTCAGAGTTAATTGTAGTCCTTAGAGTCCCTTGTCCAATTACTTTTGGTCCCTAGAAAAAGAGGAGGCTATGCATTACAGAGCTATGATTCCTAAACCCTTTCTCCGATTTGGATGTGAAAACTCTCATATTGCAGCTGGGAGTGTGCACTTTCAGCCCATATTATATATATAATTGTATTTCTGAACATGTTTTTGTAAACAGCTAAAATAAGAAAACTTGTGTCACTGTCCAAATATTTCTGGACCTAACTGTATATTTTTGAGTCAATTTTGCTGTGAAATGGCGCCCCGCCGTGCGCCCAAAAAATTAATTTCCACCACATATGAGGTATCTGTGTATTCAAGAGAAATAGCAAAATACATTTTATGGTGCATTTTTTCCTGATACCCTTGTGAAAAAAAAGCTACCTGGTTGAAATAATAATTTCGTGGTAAAAAAAATATATATATATTTTCACGGCTTAACATTACAAACTTTTGTGAAGCCTCTAGGGGTTCAAAGTGCTCACTAAACAACTAGATAAATTCCATGAGGGGTCTAGTTTCCAAAATGGGGTCACTTGTGGGAGAGCTCCATTGTTTAGGCACCGCAGAGGGTCTCCAAATGCAACATCACATCCGCTAATGATTCCAGACAATTTTGCTTTAAAAAAATCAAATGATGCTCCTTCTCTTCAGAGTCCTGCCGTGCGCCCAAACAATTGATTTCCATCACATATGAGATATCTGTGTAATCAGGAGAAATTGCACAATTAATTTTATGGTGCATTTTTTCCTGATACCCTTGTGAAAATGCTAAACTTTATGGCTAAAGTAACATTTTTGTGTAAAATTTTCACATTGCTTTGGTAGCTGTGAAGCTCCTAAAGGGTTAATAAACTTCTTGGATGTGGTTTTGAGCAGAGTGAGGGGTGCAGATTTTAGAATGGGGTCACTTTTGGGTATTTTCTGTTGCCTAGGTTTCTCAAATCACTCCAAATGTGATGTGGTACCCAAAATTTTTTTTTTGTAAATTTTGTTGGAGAAATTGCTGATGAAGTTTGACCCCTTCTAACTTCCTAACGGAAAAAAAAATTGCTTCGAAAATTGCGATGCTGTAAAGTAGACATGTGGGAAATGTTATTTAGTAACTATTTTGTGTGACATATCTCTCAGATTTATGGGTATAAAATTTCAAATTTTGAAAATTGCGACATTTTTGCCAAATTTCTGAAATTTTCACAAATAAACGCAAAAAATATCGGTCTAAATTTACCACTGACATGAAGTACAATATGTCACGAAAAAACAATGTCAGAATCGCCAGGATCCGTTGAAGTGTTCCAGAGTTATAACCTCATAAAGTGACACTGGTCAAAATTGCAAAAAATGGCCGGGTCTTTAAGGTGAAAACAGGCTGGGGGCTGAAGGGGTTAAAAACCTTTGAGATAAATATTGAGGAACTGCAAAATTATATATTTGCAGACAAAAAGTATTTTAAAGGGGGATAGTCCAACCTAATAAAATTGCAATGTATTTTTTGCTTTTTATTTATTAGGTGACCTCTAAAGTTGACTTTCTCAATATATTTACTTACTGTGAACATTAAGGATCTTCAGAATAAGGGCCCAGACCTGTGTGGCTAACATAATATCCAGGTCACAACTAAAACCTTAAAACATACTTTTCAGTGATGATGGTGGGCTGAAATGCTCATGTCACAATCATCGGCCTGTCAAATCATGCTGACAATCACCTGACAAACAAGCAGAATATTTGCTTAAAATCATTATTCTTCCCAGCACAATGTCCTATGTAAACATGTGCTGCTGAAAACTGTGATTATCCTATGTGCACAAAAAGATCATTCTGTCTGTATGGAAGTGCGGTCGGCCTAAACAGGCTATTAACCGGCTGCCATCAGCTTGCGTTTAACCATTTGGTATACTGAAGAGAGGCCTTCTCATTTCAGCTACGAGAATTTGCCAACTTCGATTTTGACATTTGGAGAAAGAAATATATGCGATGGATGAACCATAAAAAATCTCGAGTGATGGACTTCTTCCGGAGAATTGATAAAGACCAGGATGGAAAAATAACACGACAAGAATTCATAGAAGGCATTCTTTCTTCAAGTAAGTGTCACAAAGATAGTTTTATATAATATAACTCTAGGCACTGGTATATTGATGCTTGCTTGGTTAGAATGGTTCTCTCGCAAAATTGAAAATAGGCGAACACTCATAACTAGACCTACATGATGAGCACAAACATGGCCAAATACACACATACAGATGTGTCCTTCCTTACCTTTCCCCTTGGCTTGGGATATCTGGACTTGAGTGCTGCGAGATGACTGGCTTTGAAACAAAATATGGTTTTGCAATACTACATCACAAGATATCTATTCTATAAGGTATCTATTCTCTGTGATCATCCAGTGGTTGCAAGGTAATGTGTCAAGGGTTTTCCTATAATGTCATGACATTGGATTCTTTTAGTGAGAATTGAAAGGTTTTCTCCTTTCAGAAAACATTTGGGTATAAGCTTCAGTAGTTGTTAAAAAGAAACTTGGTGTTACATACCCTCACTCTTTGTTGCTGCCCCAGTCTCTGTTGTTCATCTGCAGTGCTTACATCTCATGAACAGTGCTGCAGTCAATCAGTAAGCTCAGCAGCTCATGCCGTCTAAATGCTCAGAGCCACTGAGCTCTCTGATAGCCTTCAGCGCTGTCCTTGTCATTTCATTGCTGCAGACAAACAACAAAGACTGTGGAAGCAACCGAGATCCGGAGCTGAACCCAGGGAGGGTAAGAAATAGTATGGGTTTTTTTCATAGCTAATTCAGCTTATAGCCAAAAGTTTTCTAAAAGTAGACAAGCCCTTTAACTACACTTATAGAAAGGTTAGTATGGATACACCAGTGTAAGGCTATGTGCGCACGTTGCGTAAAAACATGCAGTTACGCTGCGCTTTGTAGCGCAGCGTAACTGCATGCGTCCTGCTTCCCCTGCACAGTCTATGGAGATTGTGCAGGGGCTGTGCGCACGTGGCGTTTAAGAGCGCAGCGCTTCGGCTACTGCCGAAGCACTGCGCAAAAAGAAGTGACATGTCACTTCTTTCCTGCGCTTTGCCGGCAGCCCCCGCTTTGTCTATGGCAGGAGCTGCAGGCAGAGCGCATGGAATCGGCGCTCACTACGGACATTTCTGCAGCGATCTAAAGCGCACATGTGCTCTTCAGATCGCTGCAGAAATTTCTGCAGGGCTTGTACGCAACGTGCGCACATAGCCTTAGGCTGTGTGCACACGTTGCGTTTTTTACCGCGGAAACGCTGCGTTTTGAACCGCAGCGTTTCAGTGGCAAATTGCATGCGTTCAGCTTTCCCAGCAAAGTGTATGGGAAAGCTGAAAAATCAGTGCACATGCTGCGTTTCTTTCCGCAGCGTTTTGGATGCCAAAAATCGGTGCGGAAAGAAAAGCAGCATGTCACTTCTTTTGTGCGTTGTGGCTGCGTTCTCTCCCCCATTGAATCAATGATGTGGGGTCAGAACGCAGCTACACCGCATGGAGCTGCTTTTTTGTTGCGGTCCGCGGCCTTTGTCGGCACGCCAGAACGCAGGCATTTACCTGGAAGTGAGGTCAAAAGGCTTCCTGTTGACCTCACTTCCTGGCAAAGCCCCTGGTGTCGCCAAAGTGCCCGCCCCGAACCCCGACCCCCCTCCCGAAAATCCAACATGGCCGCGCGCACAGTAGCGCACCGGCCGCCCTGCTCCTATGTTATCTGTCGCATGTGCCTTGTGCCATGCGACAGAAAAATGCACCCAGGCCCTGCCCGTTCACCCCCTATTCCCCCCGGTGTCATACATACCTGTCCGGTCGCAGCGCTGATCCCCCGCGGCCTCCTCCTCCTTCACAGCAGACGCCGGTCAGTGCGGTCACATGAGCAGAGCAGCTGACAGCTTCCTGTGTTCAGAGAGCTGTGCTGGCTGCTCGGCAGTCTGCAGCTGTGACCCGGGGAGAGTGGGTGCAGATTCTTTGCACCCACTCTCCTCAAATGGAGGGTCTGCCCTCCTAGAAAATGGGGGATACGTTCCCTGAACGTGCCCCCATATTCTAGAAGGTCCAGAGCCGACGTGGGACATCCAAATGGATTTCTGCGGACCCATTTTTTTTATTAAATTGGAGAACAAGGGAATGATTTGGGGAGTGTTTTTTCTAATAAAAAATTTTTTGTTGTCTTTTTTTTGCTTTTGTTTACTGTCAATTAGTTATGTCGGGTATCTGATAGACGCTGTGACATCACTAATTGCTGGGCTTGATGCCAGGTGACATTACCCATCTGGTTTCAACCCCATTTATTACCCCGTTAGCCAACGCACCAGGGCGCGGGATGAGTTGGGGCGAAGCGCCAGGATTGGCGCATCTAATGGATGCGCCACTTCTGGGGCGGCTGCGGCCTGCTATTTTTAGGCTGGGAAGAGTCCAATAACCATGGCTCTTCCCACCCTGAGAACCCTGAGAATACCAGACCCCAGCTGTCAGCTTCACCTTGGCTGGTGATCTAATTTGGGGGGACCCCACGTTATTTTTTTTTTTATTCTTTATTTATAAATAAAAAAAAAAAGCCTGGGGAGCCCTCCAAATTGATCACCAGCCAAGATGAAGCTGCCAGCTGTGGTTTGCAGGCTACAGCTGTCTGCTTTACCCTGACTGGCTATCAAAAATAGGGGGGACCCCACGCCATTTTTTTCATTTTTTTATTTTATTTTTTTTATTGGATAAATACTAAGCTAGGCACCCTTTAGTGCCACATGAAAGGTACTAAAGGTGCCAGCTTAGAATATGCAGGCGGGGGTGGGACGTTCTATATATTTGACATCCCTTCATCCATTGACGCTTTTTAGGCTGTGTGTCCACAATCAGGGTTTGCAGCGTTATGGGCGCTGAGTGTTTTCCCTGCGTCCATAACGCTGCGTTGTGCAGTAGAAGCACAGTGGAAGGATTTTTGGAGATCCCATGCCCACTGTGCTTCTTTTCTCCGCAGCATAAACTGACCGGTAGCGTGGCTTCCCGAGCCTCAGAATGTCAATTTATGCTGCGGAGACGAGAGTGTTCTCTGCAGGTAGCATAGAGCTCCACAGCAGCCTGAACCCAAATCGTGGGCATGGCCAGCTGCAGGAAGGCTGACACTGTACTAGACGCCGTGTCGCTGGATCATGGCCACATAGCCTTAGGCCCCTTTCACACGTCAGTGATTCTGGTACGTTTGTGCTTTTTTTTAAACGTACCAGGATCACTGACATACGCATACCCATTATAATGAATGGGTCTGCTCACACATCAGTGATTTTTCACTGCACGTGTCTCCATGCGGCGTACCCGCATGTGCGTGATTGCCGCACGGAGACATGTCCATTTTTTTCTGGCATCACTGATGTTCCACGGACCACGCAGTGGTGTGATCCGTGAAACACGTGCCAGAAAAAAATGTGCTTTTAAAATAAAAATCATTTTAACTCACCCGGCGTCCAGCGATGTCCTCTGCAGCCCGTGCAGCTTGCTGCTTCTGAGCCGGCTCATTATTGTCGCGCATATTCATGATGCATGACACAGCCGACCTGGAAGCAGCTGCTGCGGGGGTCAGCGCCGGCCGGATGCTGCACCGCGGGAGCGATCAGCACCATGGAGAGCGGGAGCGGGCACAGGTGAGTTAATCTCTATGTGCAATCACGGGCCACGGAGAACGGAGCCCGGATTGCACTTAGACAACCCATGTGTGCCGTGATTCACGGCACACGGAGGGACATGTGCGTGTTTTACACGCCAGTGAAAAACGTCAGTGTTTTTCACTGACGTGTGAAACGGGCCTAAAAGTGAGAATATTGTTGCTACAGCAACATTTTGGGTGAAGTAGCTGTGGATTCAAAATGCTTAATATACTCCTGAATAAAATCCTTGATGGGTGCAGATTCCAAAATGGGGTCACTTGTGGGTGTTTTCTGACGTATAGGTACCTAAGGGGCTTGGTGCGCGAAGTTTATTTCAACTTTTCCAAAATTCAAATGGTGCTCCTTCCATTCCAAGCCCTCCCATTTATCCAAACAGAATGTGGAGAAGGAAATGACATCACAGGTTTTTTTTTTCCAAAGGTCTGTGTTCAACCAACTTTATTAACACTGACAAGTCTTAAAAAACGCACCTAAAAAAACGCATGAAAAACGCATGAAAAACGCATGCGTTTTCGATGCGTTGTTTCTCAAAAAGCATTGTTTACAATTCTCCCCTCTGCCAGAGGGTGCGTTTTTTTCCGCGCTGAAAAAAAAGCAACGTGTGCACATACCCTAAGACATGACTGTGTATTCTACATATTTATCCTTGTAACTTGTAATTCTAGTTTGGTTATCTCACATTAAAGTGTCGGTGGAGTCTGAGATTCATTTTTGTGATTTTTTTTTCCAGACTTTGCCTTTAGTTCACACTATGTTCTTCTTACCTATGATAATGGAGATAGTTTGAGGCTGATCTCATTGGTTTTCCATACTACAAACAGTCATTTCTGAAATCCTATTTATAAACATTGGAATAGACTTGATAACCGTATTACAGTTCTTCAGTGCAGAAATCTTTGATGTCATTGTCTTTTCTAATGTAATATTTTCATTTTCCTTGTTATTACATTACTGACCTCTGAACATAATACAGTTTTCCCAATTTCCAGTCGTTGCATCCTGTTCTGTGGAGAGATGACTGCATTTGCTTTTGATAATCATTTTTTGAGAATGTATATAGTGTATACTGTATAGTGTGTTATTGTGCTATAGTTTAGCCAATGATTTTTTTTAATATTATGATAACCATATTCCCGGACATTTATTAAAGGGAACCTGTCGGGTGCAATATGCACCCAGATCCACGAGCAGTTGTGGGTACATCTTGCTAATCCCTGCCTAACCGTCCTTGTATACACTAGCATAGATAAAGGGATCTTTAGAAAAAGTATTTCTAAAGATCTTATATTGTATGCTAATGAGCCAGGGGACTAGTCCCCTGGGCACTAGTTCCCCTGGCTAGTCAGCTCCATTGGCATGTTAGTACACCTCAGTGGGTGTGCTAACATGCTAATAAATGTGCAGCATCAGAGGATGATCTCACTCACATCTCCGCTGCCATTGCCGCCCAACGCTGGATTTCAGCTCAGTGTGCATGACCCCAGAGTTTTGGTCATGTGCACTATGAAGCCGGGTGTACGCGTCACAGCTTCAAACTCCATGTAGAGCGCATGAACGGAAGTCCAGGATCATGTGCACTGAGCTGAAGTCAAGGAGTCAGACGCGATAGCAGCGGAGAGGTGAGTGAGATCATCCTTTGACGCTGCATATTCATTAGCATGTTAGCATACCCACAGGGGAGTACTGACATGCTAATGGAGCCGACTAGCCAAGGGAACTAACGCCCAGGGGACTAGTCCCCTCGTTCAGTGGCATATGATAAAATATCTTTAGAAATACTTTTTGTAAAGATCTCTTTATCTATGCTACCGTGTTTTTCCAAAAATAAGACCTCCCCCAAAAATAAGCCCTAGCAGGGATTTTCAGCATTTTCGGAGAAAGGCTTAAATATAAGCCCTCCCCCGAAAATAAGCCCTAGTCCTGGATCAATAATGAAGTGTCCGTGCAGCTAAAAAAGTTACAGATACTGCAGGACACTTCATTATTGACAGCGGCACCTGGCTATTACACTCACCAGATGCCGAGCAGCAGGACCTGCAGTGATCGCACACCCTCACACATCAGCTCTCACACACACACACAAAATCAGATCTCACACACACACCAGATCTCACACACAAACATTGGATTGCACACACAGTCAGATCGCACACATAATCAGATCGCACACACAAACATCGGATCGCACACACATCGGATCGCATACACACTCACCTCATCTAGCGACACCGATCTCTTCTCACCGGGAGAATCCTGAGAGGCAGTGCGGTGCAGCGCGACGAACAGGACCTGCGGCCGGACACATGACTTGCTCTCATTCCCCGCTGCCGTAAGTGCTGGATGTGATGTGATATGATGTGTGTGTGTGGTGTGTGTGTGATCTGCTGTGTGTGTCTGCAATCAGCTGTGTGTGTGTCTGCGATCGGCTGTGTTTTTCTGCGATCGGCTGTGTGTGTCTGTGATTGGATGTGTGTATCTGTGATCGGCTGTGTGTGCCTGTGATCGGATGTGTGTATCTGTGATCGGCTGTGTGTGCCTGTGATCGGATGTGTGTATCTGTGATCGGCTGTGTGTGCCTGTGATAGGATGTGTGTATCTGTGATCGGCTGTGTGTGCCTGCGATCGGATGTGTGTGCCTGCGATCGGATGTGTGTATCTGTGATCGGCTGTGTGTGTCTGTGATAGGATGTGTGTATCTGATGGGCTGTGTGTGCCTGTGATAGGATGTGTGTATCTGTGATCGGCTGTGTGTGCCTGCGATCGGATGTGTGTATCTGTGATCGGCTGTGTGTGCCTGCGATCTGCTGTGTGTGATCTGCTGTGTGTATATCTGTGATCTGCTGTGTGTGTGTGTGTGTGATCTGCTCTGTGTGTGATCTGCTGTGTGTGTGATCTGCTGTGTGTGTCTGGGATCTTCTGTGTGTGTCAGCGTGTCAGCTAGCAGCAGGGTAGGACGGCGTGTAGCACCGACCGGAGATCACAGGAGGACCTGGGAACCACGCAGACGTCCTGGTCTGATGAGTATGAGTCTCCTGGGAAGTGGGGGGGTCTGCTTTTTTTGGGGGGTGAACTTACCCCCAACCGTGTTTCTCCAAGAATAAGACCTCCTCCAAAAATAAGCCCTAGTGCTTTTTTGGGGGGCAAAAAAAATATAAGACAGTGTCTTATTTTTGGAAAAAGACGGTAGTGTATACAGGGACGGTTAGGCAGGGATTAGTAATATGCACCCAGAACTGCTCGTGATTCTGGGTGCATATTGCACCTGACAGGTTCCCTTTAATGTCTGTGTTGTAAGTATAAGTACTTTATTAATGGTGTGCAACTCGCTTGTTTCTAGAATTCCCAACTAGTCGTCTGGAGATGAGCGCTGTGGCTGACATCTTTGACCGGGATGGTGATGGTTACATTGACTACTATGAGTTTGTGGCAGCCCTTCACCCCAACAAGGATGCATACAAACCTGTAACCGATGCTGACAAAATTGAAGATGAGGTACGTCATTCATAATGTCCAAAATAGTCCAAATAGTTTATGTGCACAGGAAATATGTTAGCATTTTTATTTTTCCAGGTTACAAGACAAGTAGCAAAATGCAAGTGTGCCAAACGTTTCCAAGTGGAGCAAATTGGGGAGAACAAATACAGGGTAAGTAAAAGTGTTACTTATTCAGATGTCACAATTACCATGTATTGTTGGGAGGGAACAGTTACATTTCTCAGTAGAAAGAGTAACCAGATACTGGCAGTCAGAATCTTTCTGCCATAGCATTTTGGATCTTTTGTTTAGCTGCTGGTAGACTTCAATGGCGAGGCATGCAGCACAGCTCCATTGAACTCTATGGGGATTTTGTCAGGCTCACATGTTTTTTTGCTAATGAGCCAAGAGTTGGAACCTGCACCTGTCAGGCTTCTTTAGTATATCCCCAGCATATACTGTAAATGCTTACAATGAGAATTCTGTTCGAAAGACACCATTAAAGAGAGTCGGTCACCCCTGAAATGCATTTTAAATGTGCTACACAGTGTTGTAGAGGATTTAACCCTTATAAAAACCATACTAGTACTGTACATGTTACTGGTACTTCCTGAAAAAGAAGAGACTTTTAATTTGTATGCAAATGCGGAGGCTTCAGTGTAGACGTGGTGTGGCCAAGAGCTTGGTTGCCTCCTAATTTTCATTTTGGGGACCTTCCTCCACTTCTGATTGACATTGTTCACTTCCCAGAGGGAGAACTGTCTTAATGGTGGCAGCTTGTGTGCACATGTATACTGACATTGCCTGTCCCCGGCCTTGTGTGCACTGGCCAGGCACATCTAAGCCCCTCATTTGCATACATATTAAAAATTATTTCCTCAGGCACTGTTCCAGTAATAGGTACAGTGCCTGTATGGTTTTCATAGGGGCTAAGTAACTGTATAGCCTATTTTTGAAAAAAATGCATTTTGGGAGTGATCAACTCCCTTTAAGGCCTCTGCCACACTTACGTGACAAAACGTAACGTTTTTGTCACGTACGTGTTAAAGGGGTGGTTTGTTCTTCGTGTGCCATTTTTGTGGCACGTATGTGTTGTCCGTGTGTTATATGTATGTGCTGATATCCCTGCAGCTGAAGGCAGGGAAATAGACTGGAGAATAGAAAGGATTTGGAAGCCACTACCATGTACTTTTGTTAGAGGTTTACAACATTTTATAACTTTTCTATTCTGGACAAAATTATTACAAAAAAATAAATAAAAAAAGGTGAATGTTTACTTACTCTATAACATAATTGCTTATTTATTTATATTACCCAAAAACTGAAAGTGTTTACCAGAAAACCATGCACTAACATTATTTTCTTTCCGTTTTTTCTCTGCAATCAGTTCTTCCTTGGAAATCAGGTATAAACCAGTAAAATGTTTCCCATGTATAATATTGGTCATCTAAGCTTGCACTCAGTGTCACCTGACCATAATCCACACTTCCCATTATTGCTTTGGTGAAGGGTCTTTACACAGCTGATATCCGTGCGTTACTTCTGAATAGTTCTGCAGCCATCGGATAGTCTCACTAGAAAATAGGCAGTGTGTGCAGAATAGTGTTTTCCAGCTTCTCTGCTTTGGTGATTTGGTGACTCAGATGGATTGTCATGTTATCATGCCAGAAATCTGACATGCCCAGCGTGATGCATCAATTCACATGATATTAGATGATCAGTAAGTCATAGTAGTCAACAACCATATCAATATATTCACAGCAAAATCTAACCTACAAAATCCAAGTTAACCAATATAATTTTTTATGTTAAGCACCCCAAGTACTTATGTTATTATTTATGCCCTGGCTCCATGCACCTGTAATTTATCTACCATATGTACAAATCACAGTAATCATATATTAGAATTAGCACTATGGACAGTGCCACATAATGGCTAAATACGAAATACATCCATTCCTTCAGACTTTAAATATACACTACCCAATATTCACCATAGTATTGCAGATAATATGCATACCTGATGCATGGTGTATATTGCTTCACAGTTAGTTTCTAGTATATCAGTTCCTTGCGCTAGTGGCTACCATGTAATGCCCTATAATCTTGCTGTTGATGCATGCAACCACGTATCCAGTAACCGCATCATCCCCAACTGTGTGTGTCAAGTATTTATCATCTAAATCTTTGTATAAATACCTGGTTAACATTAATGCACTACCCTTTGTGTTGTATGTTGGTGTTCTGTCATAAAGTCACAGACCAAAGATTACTACTTCTTGAAGCCCTAAATATTAACGCTTTCCATTTCTGTCTTTGAGAAGCAATGGTGGTTTGTAGTCTTTTAAAGTGCACCAATCACCAAGATTTTCCTATATAACCTAAAGCCAGGGCTATACTGGACCTATCATGTTTATCCCTACATACCTTTAATTGTCAGCTAGAATGTATAGGTTTTGAAACACAAGTAAGTAAAGTTTGTAAAATGAGCAGCTTTCAGAATGGCAGCAGCTGCCGATCAGCTAATAGCTGGGATAGGTATTCATAGTGATTCCTGCCTCCCTGCCTGTCTTCCATCCCCCTGTTTTTTATGCTAATTCAATTATAGAATCGTTTTACTAAGTGACCAGAAGGACCTGTGCTGATGTCATACCCATGTGACCAGAAGGGGCGGGGTCTCAGCCAACAGAAAATTAATGTTGCTTCCTGGTATCAGCTATGTTGGCTGTGGCCCCGTCCCTGGTGGTCACTTGGCTTTGACATCAGCACAGGTCCCTCTAGTCAGTTAATAAAACGATTCTATAATAGAATTCGTATAAATAACAGGGTGGATGGACAGGCAGGAGGGCGGGAATCACTATAAATATCCACCCCAGCTATCAGCTTATCGGCAGCTGCTGCCAATCAAAGAGCTGCTCATTGTACAAACTTTACTTGCTTGTGTTTCAAAACCTATACATCCGAGTTGTAAGCTAAAGATACTGTATGTATGGAATCGGCATAATAGTGCCAGTATAGCACTGGTTGTAGGTTATATAGGAAAATTCTGGTGATTGGTGCGCTTTAAAACACCATGGCCCCAATTCATCAGAGTGCTTATGCCACAATTCTGATGTAAAACACTTTGAAAAGTCACAACATTTTGCACAATGAGAAGTTGCACACAAAAAATGCTAATTATGTAATTTTCACTAGGATTTTGCCATCTCTGCCAAAGTGGGCGGGATGGGGTAGGATGGGGAGCAGCAAAGCCTGTCCTACATCTTCATCAAAAATGGCAGCGTACATTACATCAGAAATTTTACTCCAGTCCATGACTGGAGTAATATTTCTGATGGAGCAGCACAGATGCACTGATGCTCCAAATTCATTAAGTGGCTTGCATCTCTTAATGCACTTAGCTTATTTTATTACTGCACATCCTTCATTAAGAGTGGCATACTAATAAAAATTAACCTGATTTAAAAAAGAGTGGCATGCAAAATGGCAGTTTTAATGAATCGGGGCACTTTACTTTGGATATGTTCACATGAAGTTTTATGAAGCTCAAGAATCCTCCATAGAAATGCTTTGAACAATGTTCTAATTGATTTCTATGAAAATTCCCTTTGTGAATCATGTGGGGAGTTTTTTGAGGTTTTGAAAGATACCTGTTGGGGAAAAATATTACATGTCACTTCACTGCAGCGGATCCTGATGGTACTCACTCCAAAATGTGCACTGTCAAATCTAAAGACTGTCAAAAATACATCAGGGAAAAAAGTCTTCAAAACTGCTTTGAAAAAAGAAAATCTCTTCCAAAACGTCCCAAAAAAGGAGTTTCCAGAAGTGGATTCTGCTTTAACAACTCATCAGATTTGTATGCCTTTGTGTGAGTATAGCCTTAAGGCAGCTTTACACGCTACGACATTGCTAAAGCGATGTCGTTGGGGTCACGGATTTTGTGACGCACATCCGGCTGCTTTAGCGATGTCGTTGCGTGTGACACCTATTAGCGATTTTGAATTGTTGCAAAAACGTTCAAAATCGCTAATCGGTAACATCCCCCCCTAATCTCAATTATCATTACTGCAGCAGTAACGATGTTGTTCGTCATTCCTGCGGCAGCACACATCGCTCCGTGTGACACCGCAGGAACGAGGAACATCTCCTTACCTGCGTCCCACCAGCAATGAGGAAGGAAGGAGGTGGGCCGAATGTTCGTCCGGCTCATCTCTGCCCCTCCGCCTTGATTGGGCGGCCACTTAGTGGCGTCGCTGTGACGCCGAACAAACTGCCCCCTTAGAAAGGAGGCGGTACGTCGGTCACAGCGACGTCGCTAGGCAGGTAAGTACGTGTGACGGGTCCTTGCGATTTTGTGCGCATCGGGCAGCGATTTGCCCGTATCACACAAACGATGGGGGCGGGTACGCACTCTAGCGATATCGGTAACAATATCGCAGCATGTAAAGCGGCTTTTAGGGTGTGTTGACATAGAATCTTTTTTTCTCTGACGCCTCATTGGGGGACACAGGACCATGGGTGTTATGCTGCCTATCCATAGGAGGACACTAAGTAGATGCAAAAGCATAGCTCCTCCTCTGCAGTATACACCACCTGGCCGGGCCAGGCAAGATCAGTTTTAGCTTAGTGTCTGTAGGAGGCATTTCCTTTCAAGGTTTGTTATTTTTTGAGGGCGACGGTTTCCTTTTGGGACAGATCTCCCACTACCATCAACGGGCGGGAACGTGAAGTGTTGCCTACACGTACCCCCTCCCGCGACGCTGGATCCTGGGCTGGACGACGGGTTCCACAGACACCGATTTTACAAAGCCCAGGGTAGAGGCCTGTGCCCCTATAGCCCAATTCCTCAGCCCCTCTCTGCAGGCTCTGAGTTGAAGATGGCACCAATTCCTCACCCCTCTCTGCAGGCTCTGAGTTGAATATGACACCGACACAGCAAGCTGACTCTGCTATTTTCACTGCCTGGAAAGCAGTGTTTTAAGGTGAGATCCCCCCTGACTGGTTTCCCAGACAAAGGGAGAAAAGACGCTGCAGGGAAGGCTCCCAGGGCTGAATATACAGTATTTATTATGTGCAAGGAGCAAGGATCCTGCACACACAGTGTTAACTTTCTCTAGCATGCTGGCTGGAGGAGGGGGAAGTTCTGCTGTTTGCAGAAAGTCTTGCAGATAATTTCCCGTGGCAGGGGGGAGGGCCCAGGGCTCAGGGACTCAGCTGTTTATTATCTGCTCTGTTTATTTGCTCTAGCAGAAAAGCCGGCTGATAACCACTGCTGACAAGCTGTGTGCTGACTGTAGGGAGAGGGAGGAAAACTCAGAAGCTCCCTTCCCGCCGTTTGTTTTTTTTTTTTTTTACTACCCACAGCAGGGGGGCACACTGACTCATCTTCCCGCTCTTTTAACGCTAAGCCCCGCCCCCCCAGGAAAGTGTGCGAAGATCTTCATAGAGCTTAACCCTTCCTGAGGACAGGGCCATTGGCTGATTCGGGTAAGGTGCTTGCTTCACTTGCAGCTCTGCTGAGCATTGCTCCCCCTCCTGGTATACTCCTATTAGGAACATGCAAAATTCTAAGGGCACTAAGAGAGTGCTAAAGCCCACATACTCTATTATTCAGCCTGCACTGCCTGCCATGCTGAGCTACCATGTAAACACACTTCTTCTCTCTGTGAGTTCTGTGCCCCTATAGCCCTCCAAGACCCCCCTGCCACCACCGCTGCAACCGGCAGCCCAGAGCCTAGGGCTCCCAGCCCACCGGAATGGGCACAGTTTCTGTCCCAATCCATGGAAAAACTGTCACAGAACCTGGTTCTGGCTATGCAATGTCGTCCTCCACACCCTTCTGGGTCTCTGGACGGAACGCAGCCTGAGGATGCCCCTATGGAGGATCCTTCTGAGGTAATCCGGGCACATGCTTCACCGGTTGTAGGGATCAGGAAAAGAGCACACGGCCGGGTGTCTCCAGCGGGCTCTCCCTAAGGAGCACACAGGGCAGGCTCTCCCACACGCTCCACGGCTTCTGAAGAGCTGGAGGAGGGAGAATGCTGTTTGTACCAGGAGGATTCCTTGGTTTCATCACCCCCAGATTATCAAACTGCAATAAACTCCCTTATAGCAGCAATCAACCAAACTCTGCATGTGGAGGATCCCCCATCCACTACCACTGACCATGCGGTCTCCTTTAAGAGGGCAAGGAAACCCCAAAAGGTTTTTCGCTGATCACCCAGAGTTTCAGGATATCCTCACAAAGCAAAGGGAGAAGCCTGACAGGCGCTTCGGTAACCGAAAACTCATGGAGTCCTGGTACCCTTTTGCCTCACCTGCCCCTAAGGGCTGGGCCGATCCGCCCTCGGTTGACCTCCCGGTCTCCCGCCTTACCACAAAGACGCTCCTGTCTTTACCCGATGGTTCTTCCATCAAGGACCCGACAGACAGACAGGTGGAGCACCTCGCCCGCTCTGCTTTTGCGGCTGCGGGTTCCTCCCTCTCGCCCTCCTTTGCCTCTGTGTGGGTCGCAAAGGCGATCTCGGTCTGGGCAGACTCCCTTAACACTTCGCTTGAGGAATCCCAGTTCACTCATACCTTCACAGAGTTAACAGCTCAAATTGCCGCTGCGGCGGAGTACCTCATCTAGGCCTCCATGGACGCTGCGCAGCGTTTGCCGCCTCAAATACATAGCCATCCGTAGAGCTCTGTGGCCCCGACATTGGCGAGCGGACTCTGCCTCCAAGAAGTCTCTCACGGGCCTTCCCCTTTTTTTCCAGACCGATTGTTTGGCGAACGTCTGGAGAAGCTCATTTCTGACGCCTTGGGGAGGAAAGAGTACCTCCCTCCCCCAGCTGAAGTCCAGGACTTCCTTCACCAGACGTCCACAGTCCTCATTCCGTTCCTTTCGGAACTCATTTGGTTGGTCGATATCCCGTGCTGTCCCCGCCACCAGCCGCGGACTACGCAGGGACCGACCTTCTCAGCTCTCCCCGAAACCCACTTCGTCATGGCAGCCTATACCGAAATAGTCCTGGACTAGGGAGACTCGGCCATGACATTTTCCCCCCTCATGACTCCTTCGGCGCCCCGGAAGACACACTCATTGTAGGAGGTCAACTGCGGCTCTTTCAACACATCTGGGCTGCCGCCTCAGACAACAAATGGGTGCGAGACCTTGTGTCTTCCGGTTACCACATAGAATTTCGGACCCGACCCCCGAGTCGGTTTTTTCTCTCAAACCCCCCAAAGACTCGAAAACGACGCAAAGCTTTTTTCTCAGCAATCCACTCGCTCCAAACGGCAGGAGTGATAATACCTGTCCCAGACGACGAGAAGCTTGGGGGTTTTTATTCCAACCTCTTTGTGGTCCCCAAAAAGGATAGGTCAGTTCGACCCATCCTGGACCTCAAACACCTAAACAAACATGTGCACGTACGGAGATTCAGAATGGAGTCCCTAAGGTCCATTATTGCATCCATGGTCGAAGGGGTCGAAGGGGAATTCCTCGCCTCCATAGACATCAAGGACGCGTACCTGCACATACCCATCGCCCTAGATCACCAAAAGTTCCTCTGCTTTGCAATTCAGGACTCCCACTTTTAATTCGTAGCTCTACCCTTCGGCCTTGCCACCACACCAAGGGTCTTCACCAAAGTCATGGTGGCCGCCATGAGCGTCTTTCACGCCAGGGGAGTAGTCGTTCTCCCTTACTTGGGCGACCTCCTCATCAAGGCCCCCTCCTTCCGCGACTGCTCAACCAGCGTACAGATCACTGTGGACACCCTATCCCGCTTAGGGTGGCTAGTGAATCTGGACAAATCATCCCCGATCCCATCACGATCCATCACCTTCCTGGGCATGTCCCTGGACACCCGTCGGGGCTTGATCCTTCTCCCTCGGGACAAGGCGTTCGCTCTTCAACGAGAGGTACGCTGCCTTCTACGTCCTCCGTCTTGCTCTATTCGATTCAGCATGAAAGTGCTCGGCAGGATGGTGGCGGCTATGGAAGCAGTACCCTTTGCTCAACTGCACCTTCGCCCACTGCAGCTAGTCCTTCTAGCGGCCTGGGACAAGAGCCCCTTCTCCCTGGACAGACATCTTCACCTGACACCTTCAGTCAGGTACACACTCCGCTGGTGGCTTCGGTCCTCATCTCTATCGAAGGGGAGATCTTTTCTCCCAGTGAACTGGCTGGTCCTGACCACGGACGCCAGCCTCCTAAGCTGGGGAGCAGTGTACCGGCACCACACTGCTCAAGGACGTCGGATGCCCCAGGAGTCTTTCCTTCCCATCAACATCCTGGAACTCCGCGCGATCTTCCTCGCGCTCAGAGCGTTCTGCCCTCTGCTAGCGGGTCGTCAGATTCGAGTCCAATCGGCCAATGCGACAGCTGTAGCCTATATCAATCGGCAGGGGGGCACCCGCAGCAAAGCGGCTTATCTCGAGGCCCGCAAGATCCTCAGCTGTGCCGAATCGACGGGATCAGTGATATCAGCGGTACACATACCGGGGGTAGAGAACTGGGCAGCAGACTTTCTGAGTCGCCAAGGCCTGGCTGCCGGAGAATGGTCTCTCCACCCAGATGTGTTCTACACATCTGCACTCGCTGGGGCACACCAGACGTGGACCTAATGGCCTCAAGGTTGAATGCAAAGGTACCCGCGTTCATAGCCAGGTCACGCGACCCGCAGTCCATCGGTGCGGATGCTCTAGTCTGCTCCTGGCACCATTTCCGCCTGCCTTACATATCTCCACCTCTACCCCTGCTGCCGCGGGTAATCAGGAAGATCAAGGCAGAGGGAGTCCCGGTGATACTGATAGCACCGGACTGGCCCAGGCGCGCCTGGTACGCCGAATTAGTACAAATGCTCACAGACGCACCGTGGCATCTTCCAGACATCCCAGATTTGCTGACCCAAGGGTCCATTTCCTATCAGAACTCCAGAGCGCTGAAGCTGACGGCATGGCCATTGAGACCTGGGTATTAACAAGAGTGGGATTCTCCCCGGCGGTTATTGCCACCATGATCAGCACCTGAAAGCCTGCTTCATCCCGCATTTACCACCGTACGTGGAAAATCTTCCTTTCATGGTGCAGGGAAACTAACGTCCAGCCTATGCCTCTGCTGGCCATCCCCAGAATTCTCGACTTTCTACAGTCTGGCTTGCAAGCGGGGTTGGCTCTCAGTTCCCTTAAAGGGCAGGTCTCAGCGCTCTCAATCTTCCACCAATGCCGCCTGGCTCAAAAACCGCAAGTCAAGACCTTCCTCCAGGGCGTTTCCCCATCTAGTTCCCCCGTACAAACGGCCGCTGGAACCATGGGACCTCAACCTCGTTCTGGACGGTCTCCAGAGGTCTCCCTTTGAACTCCTCAAGGAGTCCTCCCTTGCTCTTCTGTCCTGGAAGGTAACATTCTTAGTGGCAATTACGTCCATCAGACGGGTTTCGGAGGTGGCAGCACTCTCTTGCCGCGAGCCTTTTCTGATCTTTCACCAGGACAAGGTGGTTCTGTGCCTCCTTCCGGATTTCCTTCCAAAGGTTCTTACCCCGTTTCATTTGAGTGAGGACATTGTCCTGCCTTCCTTTTGTCCACACCCGGTTCATAGGGTGGAAAGGTCTCTGCATTCGTTTGACCTCGTCAGAGCTCTCAGATATTACATATCCAGGACAGCCCCCTTTAGGAAAACGGACTCTTTGTTCGTCATTCCTGAGGGGCCTAAGAAGGGACAGACAGGTTCAAAGGCGACGCTGGCTCGCTGTATTCGCTCTGCGATCCAGTAAGTCTACCGCTTGCAACTCAAGCCCATTCCTAGTGGGCTGCGGGCTCATTCCACGCGAGCAGTTGGAGCTTCGTGGGCCATTCGGCATCAGGCTTCAGTGGAACAGGTGTGTAAGGCTGCGACCTGGTCTAGCCTACATACGTTTTCAAAGCATTACCGAGTCCATACCCAGGTTTCAACTGAGGCAAATCTGGGTAGGAAAATTCTGCAAACGGCAGTAGAGCACCTCTCTCAGAAGGCGCTCCAGGCTGTCTGGGACTGGTACCTAGTCCTTGGGTTGTGTTGTCTTCTTTTATGTTTCCCACCCATGGACTGCTTTAGGACGTCCCATTGTCTTGTGTCCCCCAATGAGGCGTCAGAGAAAAACGGATTTTTGTGTACTCACCGTAAAATCGTTTTCTCTTAGCTATCATTGGGGGACACAGCACCCACCCTGTTGCCCTGTTGGGCCTTGGTTCTCTCAGTACCTTTTTTGGTTATGTCTCTTTTTTTCTCATGTTCCTCTGTTGAGGTAAGTTTTTACTGTTTTTTTCTCCTACTGCTTGTGTACTAAAACTGAGCTTGCCTGGCCCGGCCAGGGGGTGTATACTGCAGAGAAGGAGCTATGCTTTTGCATCTACTTAGTGTCCTCCTATGGATAGGCAGCATAACACCCATGGTCCTGTGTCCCCCAATGATGGCTAAGAGAAAACGATTTTACGGTGAGTACACAAAAATTAATTTACTAAGCTGTTGCAGCAGAAACTGTGCAAAGTCTCAGAAAGTTTCCACTCCAAAAACTTAGCAAAAAGATATAGGCCCCGATTCATGAAGACAAGTGTATATTCACGACAATAATAATGTGGGGGCGGGATAGAATGTGAGGCACTTAATTCTTTAAGAGACGTATGCCTCTGAATGAACCAGGCAAAGCACACAGTAGAGTATGCACCCATGTGCGCCTCACCGCAAATTTTACTCGTCCTTCATGAATTTGACGAGTGGAGGTTGCCATGCCCAACGACAGCCCCATCCCACCCCAGGTTTATTAGTCAGAGCTAGGCATAAACAGCGTGAAAATGCCAAATATCACAATATTTTTGCACAGCATTGCGTTGTACAAAATGTTACGACTTTACAAAGCATTTTACTTCAGTTTTTTTGGAGTCAATTTTTGGTACTTATCAACTAATCTGCAATTGATGGAAGTGAACATACAAAATATAGTTATAGGATCCTGTAATGAAGTCATACAATAGGCTGAATCAGAGGACAGTGATATTTCAATGTCAATCGGGTTTGGGTATGGATAAGGTTAAGATTATATATATTTTTTTTATTATAGTGCAGTTTATCAGTTGAAGATGCTACTATTTACAGATGTTTTTAAAAATAGTATTAGCTAGAAATAACAAATTAAAGGAGTACACCCATCTCCGAAATCCTATCCCAAAATGTAATAGGTTTATTAATAATAATAATAATAATAATAATAATAATAATATTAGCAAATACCTCCAATTACAAATGTAGTATAGTTCTCCTAATTTAGTTATGTTGTTTACCTCTTGTGCAGGGCATTGCAGTAGCTTCGGCATCCATGATTATGATCACTCATATAGTGACAATTTCTAGTGGTTGTTACCGTGGAAACTTAAGCTACTGCAATGCCCTGCACATGAGATAAGTGACATTTAATCAGGAGAACTATACTACATTTCTAATTGGAGCTATTTGCTATTATTATTGTTATTAGTATTATTATTATTATTATTACACCTACTACATATTGGGATGTTGCAGATTGAAATACCCATTCAAAGTGAATTGCTTGGCTCATAGATGTCTTTTTTTCAGTGTGAGCTGTATGTATTATTTAACTGCAGACAAATCATAGCTATAATTTCTATAGCATCATTTCCAATTTTTCTACAAAAGCCTGTCAGTTTCACCATTACATTAGAGAGAGAGCTAGGAATGAGACCTTGTATCATACTTCTATATGTAGGGCTTTAGTATGATAATTCTACCAAACTGTTGGGTAAGTATTGTGAATAGAGTTGGTGCAAATTCATTTCCAAGACCCGGTCTAGCAGCCAAGTCAGTAATATGTTGCTGGTGGACTGGATCCTGGAGAACCACCTCCTACTTTCTTGAGTAAATGACCTGGCATGACATCACGCTGCAACGATAATGTTTCAAAAGATGAGCCAGGGATGCCGCCAGGTAAGAAGAGCTGGTTCACAGGGCTCCCTTACGATGGCCACAGATTACTGAGCATGCTGCTGGACCAGTTCGATTTGCACCACCTCTAGTTGTGAATAGCTATTATGAAGATATCCTGTTTGTGACCTGCTAAATTGCTTACTCCTTTTACTTCATTGCTTTCACTATTGCCATTGCTTTTATCAGTGTGCATTAATTGGTGTTGCATGGGTGTTCTCAGATCTACACAAATGAAGGCTTCATTCAGATGTTTGTTTGTTCTTGTAAGTGAAAAAAAAACTGAAGTTTGTTGGTATCCTGGATCAGATTTCCATCAGTGTTTGGTCAGTGTGTTGAGTCATTACCATCAGAGTTTCATCACCTTTCCTCAAATGCAAAACCAAAAACTGATGGAGGTTTCTCAACCTTCTCCTATCAGTCAGTGAAAAATGGACAATACTAAGACAAAAGTAGGATGCCAAATGTGCTGGCTTGAGTTTTTCACACAACCATAGACTTGCATTGGAGAGATTAAAGTATGACAAAAATGAACATTTCTCTGTATTTTTATTTTTTTGTGGACACTCAGCCTGTACAAAAATACTGTAATGTGAACAGCCCCATAGATGATATTGGACATATTCTATCTGTTATAAGCATAGATAGAGCATATATGCATGAAACACGGACATCTGAATCAGGTCTAACTATAATCAACCCTGGGTGACTAATAGGATCTAATTTAATCTCCATGCGTGTATATTATATTACTTGCAGATGTATTGTTTGATTTGCTCTTTTTTCATCCTTCCTAAGTTTGGTGACTCCCAGCAACTTCGCCTTGTTCGTATTTTGCGGAGCACAGTGATGGTTCGTGTAGGTGGAGGCTGGATGGCGCTTGATGAATTCCTAGTGAAAAATGATCCATGCAGAGGTAAGCTTTCTTAGAGTATAGGAACAAGCTACCTCTCCCAGAAATTGCCATCAGATTCCTTCATTCAACCAATAGGCTTCCTTCGCACATTTCCTTTTGGCTTGAAAAAAACCCTATTTTTAATGTGTTTTTATGAACGCTTTTTGGGTGGCTGTTTTTATTCATTGCTCTTATATACTTTTTTCATGTCTTTTTCCTTTCCTACCGAGAAGCCTATGGAAAGGCACATGGGAAAAAAAAAAAACACCTGGAGCACACTGTGTTTTTTAAAGAATGCTATTGATCCAAAAATGCTCCACAACAAACAAACAAATAAATAAATAGACAAACAAAAACTGCAAAATTTGAAAAAAAACAAACAAAAAAAGGAGCAATAAACTCCAGAAATAAACTTCCTTTTCTTTCTCAAAATCTGTGTGAAACCAGCCATCAGATCCATTTTAGGCCCCTTTACACATTCGTGCAAAAAACTGTGTTTTGCACGAATGTAGTGTAGGTACGTATGTCAGTCTGTGTGTCTGTGTTCCGTGTGCTGTTTGTGTGCTATCCATGTGACATCTGGATAGCCCATGGACAACACGAACATGTATACTTACCTGTCTCTGGCGCTGCCATCATACTTTCTTCCAGGTCTGCAGTCAGTGCAGGGAATATTCATGAGATAATGAGCTGGCCTGGAAGCAACAGCAGCGCTGGAGACAGGTAAGTATGAAAATACATTAATTTCCAAGTGACGTGTTTCCTCCGGTACGTGTCACACTGATATCACACGGAACACATCAGTGTGCAGTTCATGTGATATCCATGCTGCCGGCAGAAAACCGACATGTCAACGTGTGGAGCATATGGACACGGATGTGTTCGAGTGTTCCACACAAACCTGTGCCAAAGCCCATTGATTTTAATGGGTCTACGTGTGTCCATGTCTCCAGTACATCTGAAAACGGATGTACCGGAGACACGGATGTGTGAAGGAGGCCTAAGACTGCTTGACATCTACTGTGTACAAAGGGAGCCTTTCTTAACATGACACAGAAATCATGATTCAGACAGATATTCCGGAACAGAAAAGTGCTAGCTAACTTACTAACTATGCAAATTCAATAGCTTTTGTTGTGTTGTGTAAAGCTGAGGAAAAAAATTCTAGTGAAATTGAGTTGTACTCAAGTTTTACAAAAATCATAGTGCGCAAATATGCGTTTTTGTATTTCGCTTCATCGTAGATTCAGCTAAATGGCATCCGCTGCCCTCCATTTTCTAAACCATAAAGGGCCATGAAAAGATAAAAAAAAAATCCTTATTCTCACCTTACCACTCACCTCTCTGGCCCCTCCACTCCTCACCTTCTCTGGTCCCATCCTCGTCACAACCTTCTGTTACCACTTCGAGGGCTGAAATCCCCCGGCTTTGATGAGGCACCGAACGGTTCTACACATGAGCGCACAAAATCACGACACACATCATGAATTTTCGCATGTTTGTGCAGAACCCTTCTGGTCCTCGTCAATAGACTGAGGAGATACTTAAAAAAAAAAAAAAAAAAACTTTAAAAAATTGGGGAGTTTTTCGCAAAGGTGTACTGTGTAAGCAGTATATTCTGTACATTACTTTTAACTTTTTTGGATGCCATTATCATTTATTGGATGCAGTTTTGTCTACTAGTTCACTGGTATTGTACTAAAAGCCAGGCCTGGTGACAAGTTGGTGACAATACACATCTGAAATATTTATCAACACAAGCAATGGTCAATTCAATGTAGGGACACTCCCATTACCCAATTGTTTAATCAAAAGGAAGAAATAATTATTTTCCCCCCAAAAAAAGGAGTACAAAAAGTCCGAGATAATAAATATGTAAAGTGAGTGGTTTGTTTTTGTTTTTTGCTTTTTGTCATTAATAAAAAATTACATATTTATTATCTTGGACTTTTTGTACTCCTTGTTTGGGGAGAAAAATAATTCTTCCTTTGATTAAACATCTGAAATATTGTAAAGTAATCAGAGTTAAGAAATTAATTGGTTCTTAATCTATATATTATATGAACAATTGCATAATCAGATCAGCATAGAAGCCAAATGGATCATTTTGGTGATGTCTACAGACTGATGAATGATGTGTCAGATCTTTGATGTTTTGTGCATACATGGAATTTTTGTTGCTTTTTTTTAATTATATGTTGTCACTTATAGCAGTACTTTACTACTTCTCCTTTCTTACCTAATATTCTCCATTATTTTACTTGACTGGTATTCTTTCTTTTTTCGCTAGTTCATCATCATGGAAGTAAAATGTTACGTTCGGAATCAAACTCTTCAATTACTACTCAGCCTCTTATAGGTTGGCAAATATCTCCCTCTTTCATTTCTTTTCATCTTCACCTTTTCTTTTCCCTCGCTTTGTTTTATTTATGTCTTTAGTCCTCTTTTATTTTGTGTGTAGTGCATGCTGGTTTGTTCTTTTTGTTTTTTTTTATTATTTTTGTAATCCCGACACCAACTTGAGAGGTTTGGACCTTGCTGTGATTAATGTGCATGGAGAGGTGGATAATCAGAGCCATCATAAGTGTTCACATTAAGTAGGCATAAGTGCCATATATTGCATGCTTGTCTCAGACTAGTCTGTGTTTAGACATATAAATGATTGTTTTAGATTTTATTGTGGATTTATGCTTAGGAATGCCCTGCAAGGAAATATACCTGTTGAATAATGTATGAGTGAAAGAATAAAATGTTGTCAGTGGCTCAGCTTTGCAAAATAACTAAGAACTTGATATATTATGTAATGCCCCTCTTTACTTAAACTGCATGAATATTGACTACACGGTCCCTACTTGCCTCTTATTATTGTCAGTGCTAACATTTTTAAAGTAATCATGAATTAATCTGGTCCTATTGCTAGTCTATTATTGTATTGCACGAGTCAACACACATACTAAGGGCAGAAAGACACTGTACAACATCAGCCTAGGTAGAGTTGCAATAGGATAAAGAACACCATCATCCTTCATGCCATTTGGCTAGAGGCTTGGTCCATTACAGACATCTTTAGTAATCTTAAATCTTGTATATGTGTGTCTTAGTGTGTATATGTGTGTGTGTGGTTTATATGGGATTTATATGGGAATAATCAGAATTACTTAATGATGGCAGCTCTTTACTGACTATTTAACATGTGTTGAATATAGAAATGTGGCACTCCTTCTATAGTCGCTGGTGCTTGGATAGGGTCCCACCCCAGATCAAAAAATTGAAAAAAATCCAGCACTCAAAGCATTCAACTGAAATTGTTTTATATTTTATTCATTGATCTGTGTAATTATTAAAGACGTTTCGGTCATCCGACCTTCATCAGTTTACACTACAATAAAAAGATACATGAAAAATTTTTTAGTGTACAGAAATAATGGCATTATACAATCATGGTAACAAAAAAGGGCAGAAATATTCACCACATTATAATGCATGAACCATAAACTATGATATACAAAAAATGTCAACAAAAAGACAAAAATGAAGAATCTGTCAGTTGAGCCGCTTCACTAGCAGATATACTGTCCACCTAAAGATATAATTGAAATACAGATAAAATGTAGCATAATAGAACCATTATACAACAAAAAGGGGAACCAAACAGGAAACCCAAAAATTTATCCAAAAAATGTATATCTTGCTAATATAGAAGGACAAAGAGCCTAAGCACCAGCACTGAGACACTATTCTAATCTAATAAAACAGACAATACACAGAAATGCCATGTAATGAACACTCACCAGAAAGGGCTCTGTAGAAATATATGGAAAAGCTGGACCAGAGGAAAAAGCTGCCCGTCCGGGTCTGCAGTCAATGTAATCTGACAGTCCAATGTCCAGATTTAAATAGACCGCTCAATTAGCTCATTAACAAGTTACAGAGCGTCACTTCCGGTCCGAAGACCGGAAGTGACGTCACGGAGCGTCACTTCCGGTCCGAAAACCGGAAGTGACGTCACCGGCTGGGAAAGTGTAAATCCTGATGGTTGGCAACTGTAGACATACACAGACAGCCACTCCTCACCGCAGGACGTCACTTCCGGTCCGCAAACCGGAAGTGACGATCCTGGTTGGCAAAATGTAAACCAGATGGTTGGCAATTTAAAGACAAATTACCTAAAAGATCAAATAAAAGAAAAAATAGAAGAAATAAGATAAGAGGGCTAAGGGAATGGTGTATTTATTCAGAATCAATTTAATAATTCTTTAATTTTTTATCAACTATAATCAACCCTAGTAAAAAAAAAAAAAAAAAGAGAAAAAAGAAAAACTAAGAGGGATATACGTCAGGAAATGGAGGGGGGGGAGGGGGGGGGAAGGGGGGAAGGGAAGGGAAAGGAAAAGGGGGTGGGCATTGGGAAGGGAAGAGGGCGGGAAGGGGAAAGGGAAAGGAGAGACTGTGGAAAAAAGGGAACAAGGGAAAATGAGTAATGCGTAGAAAAAACTAAAACTAGGGAAAAAGCAGAAAAAAGGATTATGTTAAGAAAGAAACAGGAAAAAGATTATAAGACAATACCTAAAGGGACCGGCCATCATCAAATCAGTGATCAACTCCTCTGAAAAAGATAATAATAAGTAGGCATAAATGAATGGAAAGCTATAAGAAACTAGAAGTATCGAAATCACGATTAAGGCCTTTGGGCTCCAAAGTCTGAAGAGTAAAAATCCAATACGCCTCCCTTTGTTTCAATTTTTTAACCCTATCACCTCCTCTTCTATTTGGCAAGACCTGCTCTAACACCTGGAACCGTAATTGACTAACACTATGTCCCTGTTTATGAAAATGAGATGGAAGAGGTAAAGTCAATCTCTCACACCTAATGGTGGATTTATGTTGTGATATACGTTCCTTAACAGTCTGGGTGGTTTCGCCTACATAGAGTAGGCCACAAGGACACTTCACTACATATACAACATAAGATGTCTCACAGGTGAAAAAACCTCTAATTGGATAACCCCGACCACTGTAGGGATGCAAAACTCTATCACCTTTCAGCACATTACTGCATTGGGCACAATTTAAACATGGAAAAGTACCACGTCTCTGGGTATAAAGATGAGTTTGAACGGGTCCAGTCACACCGGCGCCCACATCAGCTCTCACCAATTTATTACTGAGGTTGGACGGTCGTCTAAAACAAGGAAGAAAAGGTGATTTAAATTCTTCCACCTCCGGGTACCCTTTACGCAAGATGTTCCAATGACTTCTGATGAATTTATGAATTTTGTAAGAAAAAGGATGGTAAGTATGAACGAAAGCCAAACGTTTATCTCTAGTCTTACCAATAGAAGATTCGGTATTCACACTAGCACTATTCAAAACCTCCTGTGGATAACCCCTCGCCAGAAACTTAGTCCTCATCTCCTGTAATCTGGTATCTTTAATTTCTTGTTGATTAACAATCCTATGTACCCTAAGAAACTGGGACTTAGGTATAGAATTCTTCATGGCTTTGGGATGACAACTATCATATGCGAGTAAGTTATTCCTGTCCGTCGACTTTATGTACAAATCTGTTTGTAAATGTCCATTCTCTAATTTCGTAACAGTGACATCTAAAAAATTGCAGATATACTGTCCACCTAAAGATATAATTGAAATACAGATAAAATGTAGCATAATAGAACCATTATACAACAAAAAGGGGAACCAAACAGGAAACCCAAAAATTTATCCAAAAAATGTATATCTTGCTAATATAGAAGGACAAAGAGCCTAAGCACCAGCACTGAGACACTATTCTAATCTAATAAAACAGACAATACACAGAAATGCCATGTAATGAACACTCACCAGAAAGGGCTCTGTAGAAATATATGGAAAAGCTGGACCAGAGGAAAAAGCTGCCCGTCCGGGTCTGCAGTCAATGTAATCTGACAGTCCAATGTCCAGATTTAAATAGACCGCTCAATTAGCTCATTAACAAGTTACGTCTATTGTACATCAGAAGGGCATGTCAGCAGTTCGTGAGTTATTGTTACAACATAACTTTTCGAGTGATACAAGTGATTTCTGTCTGGACTTATTACAAATAGTGTTAACTGAAAATTTCTTTTTGTTTCAGGACATCTATTATATTCAAAAACAGGGGACCGCGATGGGGTCCAACGTAGCGCCCCCGTATGCAAATACGTACATGTCTTACTTTGAAGATACATTCATATATCCACATAAGGGATTCCAAGAGCACTGCAAGTGTTGGAAGAGATTTATTGACGACGTTTTTTGCATATGGGTTGGCCCGTTGGATTCCATCATGGAGTTCCATAATTACATTAACAGCATTTGGTCTGAACTTCAATTTGTTATACAATATGATTTACATCATATCAATTTTTTAGATGTCACTGTTACGAAATTAGAGAATGGACATTTACAAACAGATTTGTACATAAAGTCGACGGACAGGAATAACTTACTCGCATATGATAGTTGTCATCCCAAAGCCATGAAGAATTCTATACCTAAGTCCCAGTTTCTTAGGGTACATAGGATTGTTAATCAACAAGAAATTAAAGATACCAGATTACAGGAGATGAGGACTAAGTTTCTGGCGAGGGGTTATCCACAGGAGGTTTTGAATAGTGCTAGTGTGAATACCGAATCTTCTATTGGTAAGACTAGAGATAAACGTTTGGCTTTCGTTCATACTTACCATCCTTTTTCTTACAAAATTCATAAATTCATCAGAAGTCATTGGAACATCTTGCGTAAAGGGTACCCGGAGGTGGAAGAATTTAAATCACCTTTTCTTCCTTGTTTTAGACGACCGTCCAACCTCAGTAATAAATTGGTGAGAGCTGATGTGGGCGCCGGTGTGACTGGACCCGTTCAAACTCATCTTTATACCCAGAGACGTGGTACTTTTCCATGTTTAAATTGTGCCCAATGCAGTAATGTGCTGAAAGGTGATAGAGTTTTGCATCCCTACAGTGGTCGGGGTTATCCAATTAGAGGTTTTTTCACCTGTGAGACATCTTATGTTGTATATGTAGTGAAGTGTCCTTGTGGCCTACTCTATGTAGGCGAAACCACCCAGACTGTTAAGGAACGTATATCACAACATAAATCCACCATTAGGTGTGAGAGATTGACTTTACCTCTTCCATCTCATTTTCATAAACAGGGACATAGTGTTAGTCAATTACGGTTCCAGGTGTTAGAGCAGGTCTTGCCAAATAGAAGAGGAGGTGATAGGGTTAAAAAATTGAAACAAAGGGAGGCGTATTGGATTTTTACTCTTCAGACTTTGGAGCCCAAAGGCCTTAATCGTGATTTCGAAACTTCTCGTTTCTTATAGCTTTCCATTCATTTATGCCTACTTATTATTATCTTTTTCAGAGGAGTTGATCACTGATTTGATGATGGCCGGTCCCTTTAGGTATTGTCTTATAATCTTTTTCCTGTTTCTTTCTTAACATAATCCTTTTTTCTGCTTTTTCCCTAGTTTTAGTTTTTTCTACGCATTACTCATTTTCCCTTGTTCCCTTTTTTCCACAGTCTCTCCTTTCCCTTTCCCCTTCCCGCCCTCTTCCCTTCCCAATGCCCACCCCCTTTTCCTTTCCCTTCCCTTCCCCCCCCTCCCCCCCCTCCATTTCCTGACGTATATCCCTCTTAGTTTTTCTTTTTTTTTTTTTTTTTTTTTTTTTTTTTTTTTACTAGGGTTGATTATAGTTGATAAAAAATTAAAGAATTATTAAATTGATTCTGAATAAATACACCATTCCCTTAGCCCTCTTATCTTATTTCTTCTATTTTTTCTTTTATTTGATCTTTTAGGTAATTTGTCTTTAAATTGCCAACCATCTGGTTTACATTTTGCCAACCAGGATCGTCACTTCCGGTTTGCGGACCGGAAGTGACGTCCTGCGGTGAGGAGTGGCTGTCTGTGTATGTCTACAGTTGCCAACCATCAGGATTTACACTTTGCCAGCCGGTGACGTCACTTCCGGTTTTCGGACCGGAAGTGACGCTCCGTGACGTCACTTCCGGTCTTCGGACCGGAAGTGACGCTCTGTAACTTGTTAATGAGCTAATTGAGCGGTCTATTTAAATCTGGACATTGGACTGTCAGATTACATTGACTGCAGACCCGGACGGGCAGCTTTTTCCTCTGGTCCAGCTTTTCCATATATTTCTACAGAGCCCTTTCTGGTGAGTGTTCATTACATGGCATTTCTGTGTATTGTCTGTTTTATTAGATTAGAATAGTGTCTCAGTGCTGGTGCTTAGGCTCTTTGTCCTTCTATATTAGCAAGATATACATTTTTTGGATAAATTTTTGGGTTTCCTGTTTGGTTCCCCTTTTTGTTGTATAATGGTTCTATTATGCTACATTTTATCTGTATTTCAATTATATCTTTAGGTGGACAGTATATCTGCTAGTGAAGCGGCTCAACTGACAGATTCTTCATTTTTGTCTTTTTGTTGACATTTTTTGTATATCATAGTTTATGGTTCATGCATTATAATGTGGTGAATATTTCTGCCCTTTTTTGTTACCATGATTGTATAATGCCATTATTTCTGTACACTAAAAAATTTTTCATGTATCTTTTTATTGTAGTGTAAACTGATGAAGGTCGGATGACCGAAACGTCTTTAATAATTACACAGATCAATGAATAAAATATGAAACAATTTCAGTTGAATGCTTTGAGTGCTGGATTTTTTTCAATTTATTTAACATGTGTTAACATGAGTTAAAGGGTTCGCTCACACTGTCATATAAAATGGACTTGTGTAATCTGAAAAAAATAGGATTGCACTCAGCCCAACGGTCCATGAGGCAGTACTGAGCTGCGATTTCTTTCTTCAGCTGTATTCAGCCTGAGGAAAAAAAAAAATCGCAGCATGCTACGTATGTTCACGTAAAATGGGCGAGACTCGCCAACGCAATTCAAAGGGTGCGAGAAAAAAGACGAACGTCACACTGACCATCCGTCTCTGTCCAATTTTTGCAGACACATCATCTTGTAGTATAGAACACTGGAAATAGTCCAGTAAATGATTGAGAATAATAATTGGTAAAAAAAAAAACAACAACACATTGCATACGGATGACATACGCATGTCAACTCCTAAATTTGATTGCCTAATTCTGATCCCAACCGAATCCCAATTTTAAGAGGAAGGATATTCACACTCATGCAACCACACTATTTTAGTTTTGTTATGGTTATTTTCCGCCTCAAAATAATTTTAGTTTGTTTCTCAGTTGGATTTGTACAGCTCATAACTTGCATTAAAGGTGAAAACATTCTGAAATGATTTTTATTGGTATGAGTTTTTTGTACATGACAAAAACCTGGCATCTTAAAAGGAGTGTGTAGACATCTTATATGTGCATAGATACTTATTATTTTGTCTTTTAATTTTGTAAACATAGCTGGCTGCCTTTCACTGCTCTTTACTTATAGTTAAATGGGTTTGTATAGAATTAGTAACTTGGCTTTTATGTTCTAGAAGCAGTGCCCCTATTGGTCTTAGGGGCTGAGTTAATGGGGCTGAGAGGTGAAATCAGACACACGCCATGTTTCTGGAAGGCAGCCACCATGGTTTCAATTGGCAAACAATCCCTTTACTTTTTTTCCGTTACCATATTATTTGAAATGTCAATCATTTTCCCATTCGATGTTACAATGGATATAAAAAATACAGATTGTGCAGCACAGATGTAGAGCCAACACTAGGATACTTACTTGAAGCTTTGTTGTATTAATTACATTATGTGACATTTTATTTACATGACTGAATATAGGTGCTTATCACTATGTCCAGATGACTTGACCCATGAGCATAAGTTTTGAAAGTTGACATACCTCACATACTTTCTCGACAAATACCTCTATATGAAAGATATACATGTAAACAACCCCACAAACCCTATTCAGCTCTTGCTAGCTTTTTAACCTAGTGCATATTAAATTAGAAGTGCCTCACTTTATATTTCAGTCTTTTTTACATTAACTTTTTTCTTTCAAGATGAAAATATAAACATAGTTTACTTCTTAGTCATAAATATATATATATATATATATATATATATATATATATATATATATATATATATATATATCATGGTGACATATTGTTTTCGCCTCTCATTCCTAATGTTTATGTGTTCTTGTTTTTTGCCAACAGTGAATGTTCAGATTTCAGTTTGCTTTAGTCATCGTAGCTGTGTTCCCGTGCTTGAAAAGTTATTACTAATCATATTACGGATTGCAACATGGATGTAGATTTTCTGATAATGTACAGGACTGATACTTTTTTATTTGCAGCTAAAGGAAGAACAAACATAGAATTACGAGAAAAGTTTATGCTACCTGAAGGCATTAGTCAAAGCATGACTCCTTTCCGGGCTAAAGGTCGAAGGTCAAGGCCATCTTCAAGAGGTGCATCACCCAACAGATCCAGTTCAAGTCCAAATGTTCAAGCCTGTCCATCACAAGCCACGGGAATTAACACGCCCAAGGTAATTGTTTATTTTGTTCACCCTGCTCGTTAAGATATAATTCTACAACACTCAATTTTTTTTTTTCAATGAATGCTATCTACAGTGGATACAAAAAGTATTCAGACCCCTTTAAATTTTTTACTTTTTGTTTAATTTGGTAAATTCACAAAAGTTCATTTTTTTTCTCATTAATGTACACTCTGCACCCCATCCTGACAGTAAAAAACAGAAATTTTGCAAATTTAGTAAACAAATAAAACTGAAATATGACATGGTCATAAGTATTTAGACCCTTTGCTCAGTATTGAGTAGAAGCACCCTTTTGAGCTAGTACAGCCATGAGTCTTCTTGGGAATGATGCAACAAGTTTTTCACACCTGGATTTGGTTATCCTCTGCCATTCTTCCTTGCAGATCCTCTCCAATTCCATCAGGCTGGATGGTGAACGTTGATGGACAACCATTTTCAGGTGTCTCCAGAGATGCTCAATTGGGTTTAGGTCAGGGCTCTGGCTGGGCCAGTCAAGAATAGAGTTGTTCGAAGCCACTCCTTTGTTATTTTAGCTGTGTGCTTATGGTTATTGTTTTGTTGGAAGGTGAACCTTCGGCCAAGTCTGAGGTCCAGAGCACTCTGGAAGAGGTTTTCTTCCAGGATATCTCTATACTTGCCCACATTCATATTTTCTTCAATTGCAACCAGTTGTCCTGTCCCTGCAGCTGAAAAACACCCCCATAGCATGATGCTGCCACCACCATGTTTCACTGATGGGATTGTATTGAGCAGGTGATGAGCAGTGCCTGATGTTCTCCACAAATACCGCTTAGAATTATCACCAGAAAGTTCTATCTTCTTGTCATCAGACCAGAGAATCTTATTTCTCATAGTCTGGGAGTCCTTCATGTGTTTTTTTGCAAACTCTATGCGCGCTTTCATATGTCTTGCACTGAGGAGAGGCTTCCGTCGGGCCACTCTGCCATAAAGGCCCGACTGGTGGAGGGCTGCAGTGATAGTTGACTTTGTGGAACCTTCTCCCATCTCCCTACTGCATCTCTGCCACAGTGATCTTGGGGTTCTGCTTTACTTCTCTCACCAAGGCTCTTCTTCCACGATTTCTCAGTTTGGCTGAACGGCCAGATTTAGGAACAGTTCTTGTGGTCCCAAACTTCTTCCATTTAAGGATTATGGAGGCCACTGTGCTCTTAGGAATCTTGAGTACTGCAGAAATTCTTTTGTAACCTTGGAGAGATCTGTGCCTTGCCACAGTTCTGTCTCTGAGCTCCTTGGGCAGTTCCTTTGACCTCATGATTCTCATTTGGTCTGACATGCACTGTGAGCTGTGAGGTCTTATGTAGACAGGAGTATGCCTTTCCAAATCAAGTCCTATCAGTTTAATTAAAAACAGCTGGACTACAATGAAGGAGTAGAACCATCTCAAGGAGGATCACAAGGAAATGGACAGCATGTGACTTAAATATAAGTGTCTGAGCAAAGGGTCTGAATATTTATGACAATGTGATATTTCAGTTCTTGTTTAAAAAATTTGCAAAAATTTCTATGTTTCTGTTTTTTTTCTGTCAAGATGGAGTGCAGAGTGTATATTAATGAGAAAAAATGAACTCTTTTGAATTTACTAAATGGTTGTATTTAAACAGAGTGAAAAATTGAAAGGGGTCTGAATACTTTCCGTACCAACTGTAAACACACAGATCACATCAACGCTTTATAGGTTAGACAGCTTTTTGGGGCTAGACGCCTATAGTTTTTATATAGGTTTATTTTGGGATTTGCTTTTATTGTCCTATGAGTTTTCTGTGACGGACCTAAAACGAATATGCAGTAAAAAGGCATACATTGAATGGTGGTAGTCTGTAAGACATCCTGAGGCAGCCCATACACATTAGATGATTGTTCGGCTTGCAGCTATTTCTCCCTCCTTTCTCAAACACAGAAGTGCTACCAGCAATCCATGAGAAAGCTGCTGCCAGACATCTGGCAGCAGCTTATCTCAGGGAGAGCAAGAGGATTGGCAGTCCAAAATCAGACATGCCAGATTTTTAATTCCCTCATAATCATCTGTCTAGGACCTCCAACTGTATTAGACTATAAGCCGAACTTGCTAATATCTCTGGGTTTGGCCAGCGTTAGTCTAATATGTATTTGGGGCCTAATAGTGTTCACACCTTTGCGCTCACTTGGGAATTATAGAGCAGTTTATACTACTACATGGGAATTTTATGTAGTTCTTAACAATTAAAAAAACATAACTATTGTTTTTTTTTATAATACGTCTGTATGTCAATGAGATAATGGTAGTTGTCCACTGCCTTGATACCTACAGGTATATGTGTATGTTACCATATCCACTCAGCTTTTTTTCCCATAGAATTGTGAGACAGGTGGCCAAGGGTATTGGTGTAGGTGTTAATCATATACCAGTGCAGCCTGTACGCCATCACTGCCACCAGTAAAATTACCTGAATTGATTTGCCATTGTTTCACACAGACACCCCTTCATATTACACGCAATTATGGTAAACCTTGGTTGACAAACAGCAAAACAACAACTCCTTGTAAGAGCCCTGAGTGCCCCGATCAAAGGCTGTCATCCGAAGAGGTATAGTACTTACGGGGCACCCAGTTGTGTAATCTCTCCCAATCACAACTGCTCTGTTCACTAACTACTGTCATCACTGACGGGCCTACCTTGCACGTTTACACCCTGTTTAACCAATGCTGAAGTATCAGTATATAATACTTTTCCGCAATCTCTTCTTTGATAATTTACTTCATCACCTCATACATCTACTTCATCATTTTTAAGAATCACTACTACTATCTAGATGTTTAATATGACTGCTCATGTATTAATTGATCTCTAGTATTGTCGTCTTACAATCTGATGCATGATATTCTTTTCTGTCCACAGTTTATATTTAATTGTACATGATGATTTTGAGTGTTTTTGCTTTTTTACCTAAAGGTGACCATTTACAGTACCTTAGATAAAGTTTGACCGGTTAGCCAACAGCACTCTCTTCCCACTCCCCATACACAGTGGGGTACATAGTGACCAGACTCCTTCAGTGGCAGCTTATCTTTTGGGGAAATAACAGGATCGCTTTGTAGTTGAACAAGCCAAATTATTCTCTCTGCCAATATCATTTATCAGAGGAAAGTCGGGAGGCCCCAAAACACAATAGATACACATGTGGTCAAAATTATCCACACGTTTAATGAAAAAACCCACAATGGTCACAGAAATAAACTTGAATCAAACAAAAGTAATAAAAAAAAATCTATGAAAAAAAATAAAACTTATTTTTTTTTTTTTAAAATTCTGTGGAAGCATGGTTGAAAAGCAATGTCTGACTTTCATTTGTTCATTTTCATACATTTTTTTATTTATTACTATTGTCAGATTCAAGTTATTTCTGTAACTATTGTGGGCTTTTCTTTCATTAAACGAGGGCTTTTGACCTTGTGTGTAGCTGGCTTTTTCTTGGCAATATCCATCAAGTTGAGCTGAACTTAAAGGGAACCCGTCATATAACAAACTTCTATTAACCTGCATGGGATTAATCTGCAGGTTAATACTGCTCTGGAGCCTCCCGGTGCCCACACTGAGAGCCCCGCTACTGGGAGGAAATGAACTTTATTCCTCCCAGCAGCCTTGGGTTTTCAGTCATAGGGATAGCGCTGGAGCAGCTTTAGACACTACTGTGTGCATAGTGAGTGATGGCTTTAACCGTCACCCCGGCACCGTGTGACAGCCAGTTTAGCATTAGAGTCGGCAGTCAGTGTCGGGGTCATGGTTACAGCCACCACTCACTAAGCACAGTGCATTGACAGAAACCACTCCTCTATGACTGAAAGACTTTCTGGAAGGGATAAAGATATTTTCCTCCCAGCAGCGGAGCTTTCAGTGTTGGTGATGGCCAGCTTCAGAATGGTATTAACCTGCACATTAATCCCATAAATTTAGGTTAATAGCATTTTTTTTCACATGACAGGCTAACTTTGTTAACTTTAATGTGGCTGGTAGTCTTAAGAAGTTGAAATCACAGAGTGTTTCATACCTGGTTACTACAAGTGGACATCTCAGGAGTCCTCAACGGCTTATCACAAAAAACTACAAAGGATTCAAAGGATAATTCCATTCATCTAGCAATGCAGATTCAGATACACCGAGGGACATAAAAATAGGCAATTTCTTGTAAAAACAAATTCTATTCAGCACTATGAAATGATGACTCTGGTTTACTCTGCTGATCCAACAAACTCATGTGGACACAGATTGTTATATGCTGCTTCCTACAGCTACAAATTGATTATAAAGGAAGTTAGAAAACAATGATTATCTGTGTAAGGCGGGCTTTGCACACTACGACATCGCAGGTGTGATGGCGGTGGGGTCAAATCGAAAGTGACGCACATCCGGCGTCGCAGTCGATATCGTAGTGTGCAAATCCTTTTTGATACGATTAACGAGCGCAAAAGCGTCGGACATTTCCATAATTTCGGAAGGACCGATGTTGCGATGTAGTTCCTCGTTCCTGCGGCAGCACACATCACTGTGTATGAAGCCACAGGAGCGAGGAACATCTCCTACCTGCGTCCCGGCTGCAATACGGAAGGACGTAGGTGGGCGGGATGTTTACATCCTGCTCATCTCCGCCCCTCCGCTGCTATTGGTCGCCTACCATGTGACGCCGCACGACCCGCCCCCTTAGGAAGGAGGCGGGTCGCCGGCCAGAGCGACGTCGCAGGACAGGTGAGTGCATGTGAAGCTGGCATAGCGATAATGTTCGCTACTCCAGCAATCACAAGATATCGCTGCTGCGACGGGGGCGGGGACTATCGCGCGCGACATCGCAGCATCGGCTTGCGATGTCGCAGCGTGCAAAGTACCCCTAAGACACAAAGATGATAAAAAACAAAACTCAAGAGCCATGATGAATAGATATGATGTTGGTGTAAAATATTTGTTCTTGGATCTATGCACTTTTTCTCCCAGGTTATGCAGTGTTCATATGTCTGTCCAGTTTCAAGGTCATGTTCTCTTCATTTCTACGTGTGTATCCTAAAGACGTGCAATCTCCGGTTACCTCCTCAGTAAGCAGGTGCCTCTGCGAGTTCATGTTTTAACACTAAACATTCTGCTTATCTGATTCAGGGAACTCCTATCCAGGGGAGCAAATTAAGACTTCCAGGATACCTTTCCGGAAAAGGCTTCCATTCTACAGAGGAAAGCACCATATTAACTACAGCAGCATCCAAAGTCAGAACGCAGTTTGCAGGTATTATGCCAACAATGCATAACACATAATCCATCACGAGCATAGAAATGCATCCCGAGGGCCACGTTTTATGACTTATTAACAGATTTTGAAAATAATGCCGTTGTTCTGTAAAAATATATGTACATATTTATATATATCATGAATGAAAAATTACTAGACTTACTAGAACATAGCATCTCGTTCCTCCCTGCTGTGGCCAAAGTAAATACAGTATATATCCTGTTGTACTCTTCTTGTTGTAGTTTAATACACCTTTTAATATAAGGCATGGCCCAAAAAGATCATGCTTCAAGTATTACCCTTTCCTAGGTCAGTATCTCTCATCTGGTTGTAACATTCTGAACATCATCTAATAATCTAAGAAATGTCAGGTGGCATGTTGTGCAAAAGGCTGATATCACTTTTTGCAGGAAAAAAAGGGGGATGTTACAAATATTAAAAGAACATAAGAACAGATTTCCTATTAACATCTAACTGTGCTGGATATATTTGCATACAAAACTAAACAGATGAAAAACAAACATCCCGAAAAGATACAAAAAGACCCAAATAGAGTAGGGGTATCACATGTACTGAAACAAAACTATAGAATATATTAATTATAAATATGTATTTTTGTAATGTAAATATATACCTTATTCATTTTATACTACTTTCCTTTACACAGAAATAAAGAAAACACCAAGCCGAGCCGGAAGCAAGGCCGGAAGCCGGTCCAGTAGCCGACGGGGCAGTGATGCCTCCGATTTTGATATTTCAGAAATCCAATCTGTATGTTCTGATATGTCTGAGACTGTTCATGACAGCAACAGGCCCTCTCCACGAGTAAGTTCCCGAACATCAACAGGAAGACCTTCCAAAATTCCCACCCCACAACGGCGGACACCGATCAGCAAACTAGCAACGAAATCAACGAAAAGATAGGGCGCTAATCTTTGGAGAGATTTTTCTTTGTGTATTGCCTATTTAAGTTTGTAAGGTGTAAAATATTATGTAGAAATTATTGTGGAATAATGCAAATATTTGATTTTAACCCTGCAGAAGGCCTTAAATGTGTGTTTTTCTTGTTTTTATTTTTTTTTTTAAACATATTTTTATCAGAAGAAACATTTGTTTTGTCTAATAGTTTGGAAATGCTTGAGGGATGAAACTAACGTCGCTGTTGTGTAAAGTTCAGAAACTAAAACAGTCATTGAATGTATTTATAACAGAAATCTGGAGGGAAGATCAGTATGCCAAACACTGCTTCATTAGTTAGCAATTATGAATACCTCATACATATTTATAATAGAGCAAAACCATGGACATAGATGCCAAGCTTCTGAACACTACCGGATCCCATTCACTCGGCCCTTATTATGCACACTGCAGTTATTTACACAGTTTTAAGTTCAAAGAACTCACAGAAAGGTATTTAATCATTGTAAGAAATTATATTTTATGTTGTTTTTTTCTTTTTATTTATGTCTGTGAGATTCAGTCTTAATAGAACTATAATACTGTTCAAATAATAGCATTTGGTGCATACGTGCAGTTTTCTTTCCCTTGAGTGGATGGTAACAGTATATGAACTTTTGTATCAGATCAGTTTTGCTTGCAAAAATCTATGAAATAAAACCTGTCCAAATTGATGTGTGTGACTTTTGCTTTAATAGACCTTGAAAAAAAAAGCATCACAACAGAATTTAGAGACACTTGTTACACCACATTGCAATAATAATATAAGTATTGTTGATCTAGTGGGGTAGTTTTATTACTGTATAATACTTAAAGGGGTGGTCCCATACCTAAAAAAAAAAAAAAAGTTCTCTCTAAATATCTATTTTTACACCCTTAGCATTTTTGTAAAATACCTTATACTTCGTCCTATTCTACTAATGCCTAAGGCTATGTGCGCACGTTGCGTAATTACATGCAGTTACGCTGCGCTTTGTAGCGCAGCGTAAGTACATGTGTCCCGCGTCCCCTGCATAATCTATGAAGATTATTCAGGAGCCGTGCGCACGTGGCGTATTAAAGCGCAGCGCTTCGGCTGCTGCCTGAAGCGCGCTTTCTAAGAAGTGACATGTCACTTCTTTTGTGCGTATTGGTTGTAATGTCGGTCTCTCTCTCTCTCTCTGTCTGTCGGTCTCTGTGTCTCCCTGTCGGTCAGTCTCTCTCTCTCTCTCTGTTGGTCTATCCCTCTCCCCCCGTCTCTCATACTCACCGATCAGCTGCATGGCTGTCACTGCTCCGGCGGCTTCTCCTGCTTTTGAAAATGCCGGCCGCCCATTATTCAATCTCGTATTCCCTGCTTTCCCCGCCCACCGGCGCCTATGATTGGTTGCAGTCAGACACGCCCCCATGCTGAGTGACAGCTGTCTTTCTGCAACCAATCACAGCCGCCGGTGGGCGGGTCTATGTAGTGCAGTAAAATAAATAAATAAATAATAAAAAAAAACGGCGTGCGGTCCCCCCCAATTTTGATACCAGCCAGGATAAAGCCACACGGCTGAAGGCTGGTATTCTCAGGATGGGGAGCCCCACATTATGGGGAGCCCCCCAGCCTAAAAATATCAGCCAGCAGCCGCCCGGAATTGCCGCATGGATTAGATGCGACAGTCCCGGGACTGTACCCGGCTCATCCAGAACTGCCCTGGTGCTGTGGCAATCTGGGTAATAAGGAGTTAATGGTAGCAGCCCATAGCTGCCACTAAGTCCTAGTTAATCATTGCAGGCGTCTAAGACACCCCCAATGATTAACCTGGTGAAAGTAAATAAACACATACACCCGAAAAATCCTTTATTTGAAATAAAAGACAAAAACCACCCTCTTTTACCACTTTATTAAAACCCCCAAATACCCCTCCAGGTCCGGCATAATCCACGAGGTCCCGCGACACATTCAGCTCTGCTACATGAAGCTGACCGGAGCGGCAGTACAACACCGCCGCTCCTGTCCGCTCCATGCAGCAACTAAAGGGAGAAGCGCTGGCAGCGGGGACGTCACTGAGGTAATGCCGCTTTGTGTGCGGTGATGATGAGGGCTGTAGTGTCGGAATGTGTGCGGGGATGTCGGGATGTGTGCGGGGATGTCGGGATGTGTGCGGGGATGTCGGCGGTAATGTCGGGATGTGTGCGGGGATGTCGGCGGTAATGTCGGGATGTGTGCGGGGATGTCAGGATGTGTGCGGGGATGTCAGGATGTGTGCGGGGATGTCGGGATGTGTGCGGGGATGTCGGCGGTAATGTGGGGATGTCGGCGGGGATGTCAGGATGTGTGCGGGGATGTCGGCGGTAATGTCAGGATGTGTGCGGGGATGTCGGGGTGTGTGCGGGGATGTGGGATGTGTGCGGGGATGTCGGCGGTAATGTCGGGATGTGTGCGGGGATGTCGGCGGTAATGTCGGGATGTGTGCGGGTATGTCGGCGGTAATGTCGGGATGTGTGCGGGGATGTCAGGATGTGTGCGGGGATGTCGGCGGTAATGTCGGGATGTGTGCGGGGATGTCGGGATGTGTGCGGGGATGTCAGGATGTGTGCGGGGATGTCGGAGTTTGTGCGGGGATGTGTGCAGGGATGTCAGGATGTGTGCGGGGATGTCAGGATGTGTGCGGGGATGTCGGGATGTGTGTGGGGATGTCGGGGTGTGTGCAGGGATGTGTGCAGGGATGTCAGGATGTGTGCGGGGATGTCAGGATGTGTGCGGGGATGTCGGGATGTGTGCGGGGATGTCGGGATGTGTGCGGGGATGTCGGGATGTGTGCGGGGATGTCGGGATGTGTGCGGGGATGTCGGGATGTGTGCGGGGATGTCGGGATGTGTGCGGGGATGTCGGGATGTGTGCAGGGATGTCGGGATGTGTGCGGGGATGTCGGGATGTGTGCGGGGATGTCGGGGTGTGTGCGGGGATGTCGGGGTGTGTGCGGGGATGTCGGGGTGTGTGCGGGGATGTCGGGGTGTGTGCGGGGATGTCTGGGTGTGTGCGGGGATGTCGGGATGTGTGCGGGGATGTCAGGGTGTGTGTGGGGATGTCGGGGTGTGTGCGGGGATGTCAGGATGTGTGCGGGGATGTCGGCGGTAATGTCGGGATGTGTACGGGGATGTCGGCAGTAATGTAGGGATGTGTGCGGGGATGTCAGGATGTGTGCGGGGATGTCGGCGGTAATGTCAGGATGTGTGCGGGGATGTCAGGATGTGTGCGGGGATGTCAGGATGTGTGCGGGGATGTAGGCGGGGATGTCGGGATGTGTGCGGGGATGTCGGCTGTAATGTCAGGATGTGTGCGGGGACGTCGGCGGTAATGTCGGGATGTGTGTGGGGACGTCACTCAGGTTACCCGCGGCCACAGGTCTCGGGTGGCGGACTCGAGCTGGCCGCGGGTAACCTGAGTGATGGCACCGGTGATTGCGTGGCTCACTGCAGTCACTCAGATTTGCGGTCAGAGGTGAGTCCTTCACCTGTGACCGCAAATCAAGCCGCGGCACACACACAGCCACGCGATCACAATGAAGTCGGGTGAAGTTCATTCTGATCGTGCGGCTGTCTCCCGCAGCTAGCCATGTGCTCTTTTTGACATTCCGGTCCCAGTCGGCTCCGCTGCAAGTCTATGGGGATGCAGCAGAGCCGAGTGGGACTGCACTGTCAGTGCGCTCTGGATGCTTTTCCCATGGCAGAGAAAGCATCCAGAGCGCATGAATTCTGCAGGAATGTGCGTACGTTGCGTTCTGCCGAATGCGTCTCAGATGTCGGGATGTGTGCGGGGATGTCGGGATGTGTGCGAGGATGTCGGCGGTAATGTCGGGATGTGTGCGGGGATGTCGGCGGTAATGTCAGGATGTGTGCGGGGATGTCTGGGTGTGTGCGGGGATGTCGGCGGTAATGTCAGGATGTGTGCGGGGATGTCGGAGTGTGTGCGGGGATGTCGGCGGTAATGTCGGGATGTGTGCGGGGATGTCGGCGGGAATTTCGGGATGTGTGCGGGGATGTCGGCGGTAATGTAGGGATGTGTGCGGGGGTGTCAGGATGTGTGCGGGGATGTTGGCGGTAATGTCAGGATGTGTGCAGGGATGTCAGGATGTGTGCGGGGATGTCAGGATGTGTGCAGGGATGTAGGCGGGGATGTCGGGATGTGTGCGGGGATGTCGGCGGTAATGTCAGGATGTGTGCGGGGACGTCGGCGGTAATGTCGGGATGTGTGTGGGGACGTCACTCAGGTTACCCTCGGCCACAGGTCTCGGGTGGAGGACTCGAGCTGGCCGCGGGTAACCTGAGTGATGGCACCGGTGATCGCGTGGCTCACTGCAGTCACTCAGATTTGCGGTCAGAGGTGAGTCCTTCACTTGTGACCGCAAATCAAGCCGCGGCACACAGACAGCCGCGCAATCACAATGAAGTCGGGTGAAGTTCATTCTGATCGCGCGGCTGTCTCCCGCAGCTAGCCATGTGCTCTTTTTGACATTCTGGTCCCAGTCGGCTCTGCTGCAAGTCTATGGGGATGCAGCAGAGCCGAGTGGGACCGCACTGTCAGTGCGCTCTGGATGCTTTTCCCATGGCAGAGAAAGCATCCAGAGCGCATGAATTCTGCAGGAATGTGCGCACGTTGCGTTCTGCCGAATGCGTCTCAGAACGCAGCTTTTCGGCTGCGTTCTGAGACGCACATGCAGTGACTATTTACGCTGCGTAATAGAACGCAACGTGCGCACATAGCCTTAATGTGTTTGTTTTTTCTTACTTCAATTCCTTAGACGTTTCTTTGAAGAGGAGTCTCATTCAGGATATAGGAGGCTGGGGCTGCACTCACTTTCCCGCAGTGTATATCACCCCTCATGGAACAAGTCATCATTTAGGGCGTTGCTCTGCAGTTACTTTCTACAGTTTATTTAATTCCTGCCCTTTGAAGATGATCTAGTTCTATGGCACTGCTAGAAGCTGTGAAATGAGATGAATACAGCTCTGGCACTTTGATTCTATTTCTGCTGCAGCTTCATGCTGTAAAACAAGATGTTGTAAAGGTGCGGAGATAGGGGCAATGGGTGACACCAATGCCATCCCACAGCTTCTAGCACCTCCCTCAAACAGGGATAGGAGTGCTAGAATCTATGTGAATGACACCAGCACTTCCCCCTGATGACAATTCATTTGATAGTGGTGATAGAAGTTGTGGAGCACTGCTCGTGTCACTCACACAGCTTCTATCACTGCCCCCTGGCCATGTCTTGTTTCACATAAGCTGCCACAGGGTAAAAAGAAAGCAGAGGGTCAGAGCTGCGCTTACCTCTCCCACAGCTTCTGTCAGCACCATAGAACTAGCGAGTCTTCAGAGGACAGCAATGAAAGAAACTTTAGTAAGTGTAACGCCACCCTCTGATGATATCCAAATCCAAGAGGGGTGATTGACTCTGCAGGGAAGTGAGTGTAGCCCCAGCCTCCTGTGATGTCTCATTTGAGACTGCCCTGAAACAACACACTTAGGGATTAGAAGCATAGGGAGAAATGTGAGGTATTTCATAATAAAGCTAATTACTAAAGTTCTTAGGTTGTAAAAATATATATTTACAAAGGAAACTCAAACCACTCCTTTGAGACTAAAGTGACTAAAGCCCCTTTCACACATAGCGACGCAGCAGCGATCACGACGGGCGACCTGACCTTATCAGGATCGCTGCTGCGTCGTTACATGGTCGCTGGTGAGCTGTCAAACAGGCAGATTTCACCAGCGACCAGTGACCAGCCCCTAGCCAGCAGCGATGCGTGGAAGCGTAACTAAGGTAAATATCGGGTAACCATTACCCGATATTTACCTTGTTTACCAGCGCACACCGCTTAGCGCTGGCTCCCTGCACTCCTAGCCAGAGTACACATCGGGTTAATAAGCAAACCGCTGTGCTTATTTACTTGATGTGTAGTCTGGCTACGTGTGCAGGGAGCAGGGAGCCGGCACTGGCAGCCTGAGAGCGGTGGTGCTAGTAACTAATGTAAATATCTGGTAACCAAGGAAAGGGCTTCTTGGTTACCCGATATTTACCTTGGTTACAGCTTACAACCGGCTGCCAGAAGCAGTCTCCATGCTCCCTGCTCGCTTCATTTCGTCGCTCTCTCGCTGTCACACACAGCGATGTGTGCTTCACAGCGGGAGAGCGACGAGCAAAAAATGAAGCAGGACATTTAGCAACGACCGGCGACCTCACAGCAGGGGCCAGCTCGTTGCTGGATGTTACACACAGCGACAGCGACGGGACGTCGCTGCTACGTCACAGAAAATGGTGACAGCAGCGACGTCATTGTCGCCGTCGCTGTGTGTGACACCACCTTAAAACTAGACAAAGCAGACAGATGAAGTGCCAAATTTATTGCAAGATGTAAGACGTGATAGATATGGCACTTGTCAGTTAACATGGTAGACAATTTTTTTTAGCTGGCTTAAAAGAGATGTTCAGTTTCAAAGAATAATTTTACAAAGGCTTAAAAATTAAAACACATACAAAAGAAAGGCAGAAAAGCAAATAAAAGCAAACTGAGCTTTCACTTACCCTTCCAGGGACCAGCGCTTCCTTTCAACACTTTTCCGGTCATTGTTCATCAGCTGCAACAGTGACAACATATTGATACCATTGCTACCAGCACAGTCGGCGTTATGTGGAGGTAGACGGCAGTTGCCTAGGGCACTAGGCACAGAGGGGCCGCTGCTGTGTCCCCTTTAATCCACTGCTGTATGGAGTCTTCAGTGCTCCATGCACCTTCACTTGGTGAGTTTTTTTTTATTTTTTCAGTCCAGAGAATCATGAATCTGAAGAGCACCGTCTGAGACCTTAGCATAGGTCGTTCCTTTGGACTACCACTCCATTCATTCTTAATGGAACTGCCAGAAATTGCTGAGCATAGTGCACGGCTGTTCTTCAGCGCTACTATTACAATGAATCATGGAGAATTAGTGTGCATGACCGACCTCCGCTCTATTCAGCTGTGGCTTGTCAATATCTTTATTCTTGGGATTAGTGCGGCCACAGACGTTAACCCTCAGTGATTGGAAACTTATTGCTTGGATAAGGGGTATCGTTTTAATTTAAAAACATCCTATTAAGGGCTAATAAATAATAATAATAATAATAAGGGCTATCATCCATGACGTGGCAATATGTTTGTGGTTTTATGTGCACAATTCCTGGTTTTATTGTGGGTTTTATTACCCAAACTTACAGCATCATGTATGCTTGTAATGCTGTATGTTCAGACCCACAGCAGGTCAGGAGTTGAAGCTGTGGGGCATCTAAACTAGGCCAGAAACCCCAAGATGGGATGAGAACTGCTGTGTGCCCGGTGTCTGCATTAAGAGCCCTGCAGCCGGAAGGAGATTAACTTTGTTCCTCCCGGCAGCATTCAGCTTCAAATAATAGGGGTGGTGCCGGCATGGGTTCAGTCATCGCTCAGTATATAGTGAGCGCTATTTGTAACTGCGCCCCTGGACTGACTGACATCTGGCTATATTGCTGAACTCTAATGCAGAGCTGGCTGTCAGTCAGTGCCGGGGGCGCAGTTACAGACTCTGCTCACTATATACTGAGCGGTGACTGAACCCAAATCGGTGCCACCCCTATGACTGGACGCTGAACCCTGCAGGGTGGAATAACGTTAATTTCCTCCTTGCAGTAGGGTTCTTGGTGCAGGCAGGTTCAGAACACTGTTAACTTGAAAATAAAAAAGCAATTAACCTGCAGATATAGGATTAATTTGCATGACAGATACCCTTTAAATGACGGACAATTAGTAAATATTTACTAATCAGCGGTCCTTCAGCGCACTGAATTGACGGTAATGTTGTTAGTGCAGTATTTCAGAATCTGGGGCCCCAGTCTGAATTTTCCCCAGGGCCACAATTTGTCTAAAACCAGCCCTGGCAGCCATCTCTGCAGCTTGTGCCGCCTATATTAGCTGGGCTGCTAAGCTCAGTGATTGGCTGCAGCCTGTACACATTTATTGGAGCAGCAGTGAGAGATAGCGCTGAATACAAACTTGGTTTGCTTTGTTTTTTTACCTCATTGATGGCCTGTTTACACGTGCCGACAAAACTATATGTGGAAATATAATATGGTAAACTCTGTCCTACATCAAGCATGTTGTCAGCAGCAAGTCCGCTGTATACACGGGGCGATGTTTTACCCAAAATGCTCATTTCATGCTGTGCATGAACCCTGCCATCTCGAATGAAGTAGATCAAGCGTTCTTATCTGGTCTTTGCTTTAAGGTACCGTCACACTAAGCAACATCGCTAGCAACATCGCTGCTGAGGCACAACTTGCTAGCGATGTTGCTGTGTGTGACATCCAGCAACAACCTGGCCCCTGCTGTGAGGTCGCTGGTTGTTGCTGAATGTCCTGGACCATTTTTTAGTTGTTACGCTCCTGCTGTGAAGCACACATCGCTGTGTGTGACAGCGAGAGAGCAACAACTGAATGTGCAGTGAGCAGGGAGCCGGCTTCTGCGGACGCTGGTAACCAATGTAAATATCGGGTAACCAAGGAGCCCTTTCCTTGGTTACCCGATATTTACCTTCTCACGCTGTCAGTGCCGGCTCCCTGCTCCCTGCACACGTAGCTGGAGTACACATCGGGTAATTAACCCGATGTTTACTTTGGCTAGGAGTGCAGGGAACAGGGAGCCGGCACTGGCAGTGTGAGAGCGGCAGACGCTGGTAACGAAGGTAAATATCGGGTAACCAAGGAAAGGGCTTCTTGGTTACCCGATGTTTACCGTGGTTACCAGCGTCCACAGAAGCCGGCTCCCTGCTGCCTGCACACGTAGCAGAGTACACATCGGGTAATTAACCCGATGTGTACTGTGGCTAGGTGTGCAGGGAGCCAGCGCTAAGCGGTGTGCGCTGGTAACCAAGGTAAATATCGGGTTGGTTACCAAGCGCAGCATGCTTCCATGTGTAGTGACGCTCCAGCGATCCCTACCAGGTCAGGTTGCTGGTGGGATCGCTGGAGCGTCGCTTAGTTTGACATCTCACCAGCGACCTCCTAGCAACTTACCAGCGATCCCTATAAGGTTGTATCGTTGTTGGCATAGCTGGTAAGTTGTTTAGTGTGACTGGGCCTTTAGACTTTCAAGGGTGAATTCCCACACTGCAGATTTGGTTGCAGATTTGTTTGCGACTGCAAGTCAGTTCTATTCATGTCAATGGGGTTGCTTTACATTAATGGGATAGTTGCCGAATTTTCTGTAATAAAATCAGCACTGTTAAACAGTCATTACTGTTGAGCGAGTAGTTAACTATTCGTACTCACTATGCAGTTTGTGAGTACTGTCCGCTACTTGCATATTCATTACGAGTAGCGAGCGCAATGTAAGTCAATGGGAAATACTTGCTAAGTAGCGAGTAATCCAAAAGCCGTAGATTCGCTACCGGCACGAAAAGTACGGCTTTTGGGTTACTCGTTACTTAGCGAGTATTTCCCATTGACTTACATTGCGCTCGCTACTCGTGACGAATATGCGACTAGCGGACAGTACTCGCTAACGGCATAGCGAGTGTGAAGAGTTAACTACTCGATTAACACTAATAGTCATGTCTCCTTTTCTAGATAATGTCAAAACTGTTAAGTGAGTTACAAACACAGCCCGACATCCCCGCACACAGCCCGACATCCCCGCACACAGCCCGACATCCCCGCACACAGCCCGACATCCCCGCACACAGCCCGACATCCCCGCACACAGCCCGACATCCCCGCACACAGCCCGACATCCCCGCACACAGCCCGACATCTCCGCACACAGCCCGACATCCCCGCACACAGCCCGACTTCACCGCACACAGCCCGACATCCCCGCACACAGCCCGACATCCCCGCACACATCCCGACATCACCGCACACAGCCCGACATCCCCGCACACAGCCCGACATCCCTGCACACAGCCCGACATCCCCGCACACACCCCGACATCCCCGCACACAGCCCGACATCCCCGCACACAGCCCGACATCCCCGCACACAGCCCGACATCCCCGCACACATCCCGACATCCCCGCACACAGCCCGACATCCCCGCACACATCCCAACACTACAGCCCTCATCATTCCTGCACACATCCCGACACTACCGCACCGATCATCCCCGCACACAGCCCGACATCCCCGCACACAGCCCGACATCCCCGCACACAGCCCGACATCCCCGCACACATCCCGACATCACCGCACACAGCCCGACATCCCCGCACACAGCCCGACATCCCCGCACACATCCCGACATCACCGCACACAGCCCGACATCCCTGCACACAGCCCGACATCCCCGCACACACCCCGACATCCCCGCACACATTCCGACATCCCCGCACACATCCCGACATCCCCGCATACAGCCCGACATCCCCGCACACAGCCCGACATCCCCGCACACATCCCGACATCACCGTGCACAGCCCGACATTCCCGCACACATCCCGACATCACCGCACACAGCCCGACATCCCCGCACACATCCCGACATCCCCGCACACAGCCCGACATCCCCGCACACATTCCGGCATCACTGCACACAGCCCGACATCCCTGCACACAGCCCGACATCCCCGCACACACCCCGACATCCCCGCACACATCCCGACATCCCCGCATACAGCCCGACATCCCCGCACACAGCCCGACATCCCCGCACACATCCCGACATCACCGCACACAGCCCGACATTCCCGCACACATCCCGACATCACCGCACACAGCCCGACATCCCCGCACACATCCCGACATCCCCGCACACAGCCCGACATCCCTGCACACATCCCGGCATCACTGCACACAGCCCGACATCCCCGCACACATCCCGACATCACCGCACACAGCCCGACATCCCCGAACACATCCCGACATCCCCGAACACATCCCGACATCCCCGCACACAGCCCGACATCCCCGCACACATCCCGACATCACCGCACACATCCCGACATCACCGCACACAGCCCGACATCCCCGCACACAGCCCGACATCACCGCACACAGCTCGACATCACCGCACACAGTCCGACATCCCCGCACACATCCCGACATCCCCGCATACATCCCGACACTACAGCCCTCATCATTCCTGCACACATCCCGACACTACCGCACCCTTTATCACCGCACACACACACCAGCATTACCTCAGTGACGTCCCCGCTGACAGCGCCATTCACTTCAGTTGCTGCGTGGAGCTCACAGGAGCGGCGGTGTTCTACTGCCACTCCTGTCAGCTTCATGTAGCAGAGCTGGATGTGTTGCGGGACCTCTGGATTACGTCGGACCTGGAGGGGTATTTGGGGATTTTAATAAAGTGGTAAAAGAGGGTGTTTTTTTTGTCTTTTATTCCAAATAAAGGATTTTTTCGGGTGTGTGTGTTTATTTTCTTTAACTTACAGATTAATCATGGAAGGTATCTCGGGGAGACGCCTGACATAATTAATCTAGGACTTATTGGCAGCTATGGGCTGCCATTAACTCCTTATTACCCCGATTTGCCAACGCACCAGGGCAAATCGGGAAGAGCCGGGTACAGTCCCAGAACTGTCGCATCTAATGTATGCGACTATTCTGGGCGGCTGCTGGCTGATATTGTTAGGCTGGGGGGCTCCCCATAATGTAGGGCTCCCCATCCTGAGAATACCAGCCTTCAGCCGTATGGCTTTATCTGGCTGGTATTAAAATTGGGGGGGACCGCACACCGTTTTTTTTAATTATTTATTTATTTATTGTACTGCACGATATAGACACGCCCACTGGCGGCTGTGATTGGTTGCAGTGAGACAGCTGTCAGTCAGCGTGGGGGCGGGTCTGGCTGCAACCAATCATAGGCGTCGGTGGGAAAGCAGGGAATACGAGATTGAATAATGGACGGCCGGCTTTTTCAAAAGAGAAAATGCCGCCGGAGCAGTGTGAATGCCGTGCAGCGCTGCATCGGGGATCGGTGAGTATGAGAGAGGAGGGGAGAGAGGAGGGAGAGGGGGGACAGAGACCAGGAGTGATTTTAAACGATTTCGATCGTTCTGCTGGACATGCTGAGCATGTGCAGTAGAACGTGACGAAATCCGTCAGCGGATTCCACCGCTTAGCGCATAGCGGCGGAAACCGCCACCATAGACAATCATTAGACACCGTGGCGGATTCCAACGGAATCCGTCATGGTGCGCTATTTTAACGCTCCAAAAAACGTTACATGCTGCGTTCAATCCGCTAGACGCAGCGTCAAAATAACGCCGCTGCGTCGTCCAGTGGATGCAACGCAGACACTTGCGTTACAGTGAGTCGGTCATACAACTCTATGGAGAATAGCGCGGTCCGTTAACGGACTGCGCTATTCTCCATAGTGATGGAATGCGCTGAACGCAAGTGTGAAACAAGCCTAAGCTGTACACTGACTACTTTACATTGTATCAAAGTGTCATATCTTCAGTGTTCTCACATGAAAAGATATAAAATATTTACAAAAATGTGAGGGGTGTACTCATTTTTGTGATATAGTCTGTATACAAACCCTGCAACAGCAATCTTAAATTAATGACCTCCGCTATAGATAGACACAGGCAAAAAAACCATGAGGTACTTAGTTTAAAGTCTTGATCAAATTTGTATAAGCCCACCCACCAACAACAAGATGATCTAATTTCTGATTGGACTCTAAAGTCCACAAATTGACCTTCTCATGTGACTAGGCCTCAGATTGAGGAATAGCAAGATCTTGTTATACTTTTCTCTTATAAGATAGGTTAGGAAAGAAGGATAAAAAAATGGCTTTGGATGGGGCTCACCCCCAATGTTACAGCACTTCTGAATACATGAACTCCACAAAAGCTACACATCAATAAAAGAAAGTATTTAGTTTACAGTTTTAATTAAAATAATATGAGCCCACCCACCAACGATAAACTAACTTCATTTCTGATGGGACATTCTGCAGACACCTCTCCATGTGCCTAGGCCTCAAATGACCTAGGGAAGAACAGGATCCAGCTCTGACTCTGGCTTTTATCCAGCACACAGTGAGCTTGCATTGTGTACGTTTCTGTCAATGGACTGCTCACAAGGGCCTTCCAATAACTGTATAATGCGGACTTTGCCTGAATTTCAGCAGGGTTATATTAAAATTCTTTCAACTTTTAAAGAAGGCAACATGTAATAACATTATATGATTGGATAACATACAGTTAGGTCCAGAAATATCTGAACAGTGACATACGTTTTGGCATTTTACCTTTTTACCAGAATATATTCAAGAAACAGTTATATAATTAATATGGGCTTAAATTGCAGCCTCTCCACTTTAGTTTAACGGTATTCACATTCTAATCGGATTAAGGGTTTAGGAATTACATATCTTTAAGCCGTAGCTGCCTCTTTTTTTTATCATGAACAAATTTAATTGAAAATTGAGAGTGCAAGTTACATCAAAACGCATATCAATATATATATATATATATATATATATATCTCAATATTCAGTTGTAAGTGGAATCATTGCAAATCATATCTAAAAGGATATCAACCATCGATTAAAGCATCATTACATCACATATAAAACACTATCCTTATGTTATATTGTTAATCCCATAACAGAGTCCTTAAACCAAGAATTTATCATAAGAAAAAGTCAAAGTTAAGAAAAAAGAACACTGAGATAAAGACATTAAAGGGAAGGTGTCGCGGGTTTTTATTTTTGTATTAATAATAGTGATTATGATATCAAGTATTTTTAATACAAAATTAAAATCACTGCTTATTTAGTTTTTATTTAATTCTAATTTTATTGAAGGCACTGGGGGCTGCCATGCTGGATTTGCTGTGTGTGTAATGACAGTTACTCACTCCTTTATGGCAGCCCCTGTGCATAGAGAACAGTGGTCGGGATCCGACCCCATTCAGTAACGTTACAGTAGGCGTCTGCTGTGAAATGGACGTGCCCCCTGGGCTGTCTAGATCACAACAGAGGGAGGAGATCGGCGCCATCATTGTGGAGCTCACAGCTATGCTGTTTGCTTCACTTTACCCCTGTCAACCGCCAGGATGTGTGAGTACGGGCCACCTACCCTCCCCTCCCCCGCCGTTACCGTCTCCAATGACACCCCCTCCCTCCGCTCTACCCTCCCCCCGCTATTGCCGCTGCCACCCCTCCCCCCGCGATTACCGTCTCCAATGACACTCCCTCCCTCCGCTCTACCCAGCCCCCGCTCTGCCCCCCACCGCCGCCGCTGCTGTGTGTGTTTGTGTGCCTCTGCATGTGAGTAGCGCCGCTGCTACCGTCTCCAAAATACCTCCGCTCAAACTACCCCCCCTTCCTCCTGCCACCTGTCGGCCTGTGCGTGAACCGGTGATACTGTATGCAGGGCTGTGTATCTAATCCTATCCTGTGTGATACTGTCTGCACAGCTGTGTATCTAATCCTATCCTGTGTGATACTGTCTGCTGAGCCGTGTATCTAATCCTATCCTGTGTGATACTGCCTGCTGAGCCGTGTATCTAATCCTCTCCTGTGTGATACTGTCTGCTGAGCCGTGTATCTAATCCTATCCTGTGTGATACTGCCTGCTGAGCCGTGTATCTAATCCTATCCTGTGTGATACTGTCTGCACAGCTGTGTATGTAATCCTATCCTGTGTGATACTGTCTGCTGAGACGTGTATCTAATCCTATCCTCTGTGATGCTGTCTCCTGAGCCGTGTATCTAATCCTATCCTGTGATACTGTCTGCTGAGCCGTGTATCTAATTTCTATCCTGTGTGATACTGTCTGCTGAGCTGTGTATCTAATTCTATCCTGTGTGATACTCCAGCTGTCCTTGGTGACACTTTAGACATTTCTGGTCACCAACAAAATGGCTCCGCACTGTGTCCCTACATTTCATTCTCTGTTCCTTTGGAAACACCCAGGTTGGGGGGGGGAGCTGTGACATCACACACAGGAGAGCAGTTTCTGCCCACTTTACTGCAGCTGTAATCCAGGCTATTTCTACAGTGGGATTTCTGTAGGATTTCAGCAGCTGCTCCCCCTAGTTTTTAGCAGTGGAAAATATCAAACTTTTTAATTTTTTTTTTATATTTTGCTCAATTAAAAACAAATAATATTTAAACAAAACATTAAAACATTAATACTTTACATTGTTATTGAAATTCTTCTTTTTTTTTGTCGACACCTTCCCTTTAACTAAAAGGGGAAAAGAAAAGATGAAAGAAAGACGAGTTAAAGGAAGGCTGAGGGAGGGAGTGGAGGTGTGGGATTGGGGAGGGAGGGGAGGTGGCTGTGTCATTTAGTCCAAACTGAGGCATCTGACCTCTTTATGAGGAGTAAGTTTAAACGAACTGCGTAAAATCAGGTGAGTCTCGGAACATAATCTAGCTTTGCCAAACCAAATAGTATCTGTCCAGGTGCAGTTTACTGTAGGAGGTAAGCCGCTCCATTCTATTCAAAATGTCAATTTCATCGACCCAATCTTTCAGTGGGGGCATTAGATGATCGCCACTTCCTAGGGATAATAGCGTGGGCTGCTGTCACACAATGTTTCATTAGACCTTGCTTAACTCCCTTAATTTATGCTGGAATCATAGAAAGCAGACACATCTGGGGGGTTTTGTGCACATTCACTCCCGTGACCCGAGCAAAGACCTCATAAATCTTGGTCCACAGATGTTGGATAGGTGGGCAATCCCACCAGATATGTAGCATACTACCAGAGGCAACACCACATCTCCAACATGCTTCTGAAATTAGATGCCACTTTTTCATGGGATCAAATCTAATTGGACAATTACCTCAAAAGCTCTTTATGGACTACATAGGCTATTCCACTATTAACCCATCAGCAATTAAGCAGATAAAAGGTCTGGAGCTGATTCCAGGTGTGGTGCTTCCAAAACACAGCATCTTACAGTTCCAGCAAAGTGGATGGATTTATAAAAATCTCCTGTCCCCTGTGCTTTTTTTTTTACTCAGCCTAAACTGACCTGCGGTATGTGTTTCAAATCCACAACATGTAAATTTCTTTTGCACGTACGCTGAGTTTTATGTGTAGTTTTCCCTATAGAATTATTACATACGGCTATATTCACACGTTGAGATTCACACGTACAGTTTTGATGGCTTTTTTGCTGCTTTTTTATGCAAATTAAAAGCTGCTTTTTACAGTAACAGTAAAAGCTATGAAATTTCAGAAATATCATGTACACACTTGTTTATTTTTTACCTGACTGAATTGGAAAATGGCTATGTTTTTTAAATCTGCAGCAAGTCAACTCTTTCAGCATTTTTCACTCATACACTGTGTGCAGAATTATTTGGCAAATGAGTATTTTGATCACATGATACTTTTTATACATGTTGTCCTACTCCAAGCTGTATAGGCTTGAGAGCCAACTACCAATTACGTAAATCAGGCAATGTGCATCTCTGTAATGAGGAGGGGTGTGGTGTAATGACATCAACAACCTATATAAGGTGTGCTTAATTATTAGGCAACTTCCTTTGGCAAAATGGGTCAGAAGAGAGATTTGACGGGCTCTGAAAAGTGCAAAATTGTGAGATATCTTGCAGAGGGATGCAGCAGTTTTTAAATTGCCAAACTTTTGAAGCGTGATCACCGAACAATCAAGCGTTCATGGCAAATAGCCAGGGTCACAAGAAGCGTGTTGGGCAAAAAAAGGCACAAAATAACTGCCTATGAATTGAGGAAAATCAAGCGTGAAGCTGTCAAGATGCCATTTGCCACCAGTTTGGCCAGATTTCAGAGCTGCAACGTTAATGGAGTATCAAAAAGCACAAGGTGTGCCATACTCAGGGATATGGCCAAGGTAAGAAAGGCTGAAAAACAACCACCTTTGAACAAGAGACGTAAGATAAAACGTCAAGACTGGGCCAAAAAATATCTTAAGACTGATTTTTCAAAGGTTTTATGGACTGATGAAATGAGAGTGACTCTTGATGGGCCAGATGAATGGGCCAGAGGCTGGATCAGTAAAGGGCAGAGAGCTCCACTCCGACTCAGACGGCAGCAAGGTGGAGGTGGGGTACTGGTATGAGCTGGTACCATCAAAGATGAACTTGTGGGACCTTTTCGGGTTGAGGATGGAGTGAAGCTCAACTCCCAGACCTACTGCCAGTTTCTGGAAGACAACTTCTTCAAGCAGTGGTATAGGTAGAAGTCGGTATCGTTCAAGAAAAACCATGATTTTCATGCAGGACAATGCTCCATCACATGCATCCAACTACTCCACAGCGTGGCTGGCCAGTAAAGGTCTAAAAGATGAAAAAACAATGACATGGCTCTCTTGTTCACCTGATTTGAACCCCATACAAAACCTGTGGTCAAAATGTAAGATCTACAGGGAGGGAAAACAGTACATCTCTCAGAACAGTGTCTGGGAGGCTGTGGTGGCTGCTGCACGCAATGTTGATCGTAAACAGATCAAGCAACTGACGGAATCTATGGATGGTAGGCTGTTGAGTGTCATCATAAAGAAATGTGGCTATATTGGTCACTCATTTTTTTGGGTTTTGTTTTTGCATGTCAGAAATGTTTATTTCTAAATTGTGTGCAGTTATATTGGTTCACCTGGCGAAAATAAACAAGTGAGATGGGAATATATTTGGTTTTTATTCAGTTGCCCAATAATTCTGCACAGTAATAGTTACCTGCACAAACAGATATCCTCCTAAGATAGCCAAATCTAAAAAAAAAACACTCCAACTTCCAAAAATATTAAGCTTTGATATTTATGAGTCTTTTGGGTTGATTGAGAACATAGTTGTTGATCAATAATAGAAAAACATCCTCTAAAATACAACTTGCCTAATAATTCTGCACACAGTGTAGAAAACAATGAGCAAGTGTAAAAACGCTGTTATCAGTCTTTGCAGTGTTTTTGGTGAAAATAAGTGCAGATATGGTGTGATGGTGAATAACATTGAGGAGGATCAGTGGAAGATGGTATGTACAGGCATGAGATTTCCTGACGAGCACCCATCACTGGTACTGAGTGACACTGATGGGAGGCAATACATATGAAAATGATGTGAGGAGGCAGCACTATCTTCCTGCAATGTCTGCCCCATAGCTTGGCAGAGTTCATCTCCATAAAATGATAAAGATGATTTATCCACAATAAAGCATCTGATATGAGACATAAAGGTATGGCTTTTTTCAGCATTCTATAACCTGTCTGACCATATTAATAGGTTACATAGGTCAAATTCCCTTTAAAATTTTTAAATCAATCCTTAAGTTTCTCACCACTCCAATCATAGTTTAATTAAATTAATGATAATTAAATTAGCAATATCTATTAAAGTAAACAAGGCTTTACCAATTTAACTTCCCCACTGTTTTTACATTTGCAGTTGTGTATTTCTTTCATGCACTGCTCATATAACCTTAGTTCCCGGCTATGCTTCATATAAAAATCCAGCTTTTTTTTGTCCAGAATAGTCATTATTGTTTCTCCTCCATCCAAGTGTAGTTTAATTGAATTAGCAATAAATAAATTAATGAATTAATGATGTATTGTAAATCTAAACAATGTGTGGCGCCCTGGACTAGCCAGGTCGTCACAGGTACTGCAACAACACACCCCACACCCCGAGATAGGCACATCAGCCAGACACCAATTCCTTGTTGCCTCCCTCCAGGGGCTGATGTCCACACCAGGTGGGGTTGGCCCCACCCACTGAGGAGTTCACAGTCCTGGAGGCGGGAAAGGAAGTGAGTTGAGTTAGAGAGGTGAAAGAGAGAGGAGTGAAGTGGTAGTAGAGGAGCAAACTGACTATGTCCGGGTACGTGGCCCGGCCATCAAGAGCAAGGTTGGCAGACGGTGGTGGCCGTCTGCAGGAGAGGCAGATCAACGCGGAACCGTAGGACCGGGGACGGGCGGTGGCCCGCCGGTACCGAACCGGGGAGCGAAGAGAAGCCAGCACAAACCGGCAGGGCCTGCGGACCCCGACCAGGCTTGGAGTCGCCGTTAAATAGGTCAAATCCGTTAGCGACCGAAACCCCAGGGGTTTCCAAACAGCCAAGACCCGACTGAAGGCAACCGTCCAAACAGCAACAGGGAAATACAGCTACCGCCACAGCTAGAATTCCCAGGGCCAGAGCCTGCGGGCAAAAGGGCTCCTCCGGCATATATCCACGCTGGGGAGCGGGTTACCGGTGGGAAGCCATTGGGACCGAAGTTACACAAAAGGTGCAGGGAAAGGGAGCCACCACCAACCGTCCGGGAGAAACCACAGCAGCCGGCTGTGGGACCCGTCCATCCAGCCGTTTGTTTTACCAGAGACTCTGCATCTGTTCTTGGCTGAGTGAGTACCACTGTGAAATCCGGCACTGCGCTGCCCCCGCGACCCTGCACCTCACCAACCGTACCTCCCCGTCACACCTCACCAGGCCCCGGGACCACCAACCCCCCTACCCACGGAGGGGAGAGAAACATCCCAGCTGCTCCCTGCCATCGCTCCCGGGATCCCCGTCAACAGCAGCGGTGGTGCCCCAACCTCACCACAAACCGTGGGTGGCGTCACGGACCAAATTCCCAAATCAAACTACCCCCTTTCACTCACGGGCGAGGAGCGCCGCTCGAGTCCCCGGATCCGGCCCACCGCTCGAGCCACCGAGCAGCAGCAGCAGCAGCGCCGGACCCGAGCGTGGTGAGCGCAGCGCCCTGCCGCCCGCGACAAATGCCCTACCTAATAAACAAAAAAAAATAATTTTCACCTAAATGATTTGATCAAATTGCCCTTTTTTGACAAAAAATGTTTTATGGTTTCCCATGCATTTTGCATTGGTGACCCAACACCTTGTATTGTTTATGTTTGCAAGATGGACGCACAGCCCAGTCTTTGGGATCATGAAAAATACAGCAAAAAAAGGCAGCAGAACCTGCATTTTAATCGTAGCTTTTCTACTGCAAAGAAATCAGGTTTTGGCTTCAGAAACAGCACAGCAAAAATTCAACTTGTGAACAAAAATGCCAAAGGATTAAAAAGGCATGTCATAGTCAAATACCAGGAAGCATGTGAGAAAAATGTAGTGAAAGAAACTCAAGTAACCTAATTTGTATAAATTGTGCAGAAATGCTGCAGAAATTCATCAACATCAAAAACTCACCAAATACTCACTGTGGGATTGCAGCCTTAGGCTAGTTTCACACATACGGCATTTCGCCGGATCCGGCACACTCCAGTACAGTGTAATACAATACAATGGCATCGCGGCACCTCCGGTCACATGCTGTAATGTTACCGGAGCTTGCTGTGATGCCATTGTACAATATTAACACTGTACTGGAGTCTGACAGATCCGTCAAAATGCCGGATGTGTAAAACTAGCCTTAGGCCGGAGTCACACTTGTGAGAGATTCTCGCAAGTCTCGCATCGCATTACCTCGGTACGGCCGCACACTCTCCAGACAGGAGCGTCTTAGCTGCATAGAAATACATGCAGCTGACCCGCTCCTGTGATGAGAGTGTGCGGCCATGCCAGGGTGATGCGATGCGAGACTTGCGCGAATCTTTCAGAAGTGTGACTCTGGCCTCAGAGTCTTGCACATCTTCAGTAAATTGGTAAACAAAAATTAGAGCTATTGCCTATCTGTATGCAAAGTATTTCAATGAATTTTAGAGCTTAAACTGAGTGGAAACTCTTCAAATCCTTCTAAAAAAGCAAAACTCCTCAAAACCTAAGAGTTTCTACTCTGAAAACTCAGCAAAAAGACTGTTTGCAATGTGTTTCTCTCCTCCCATGTCTGAATTTATGACATTACTCCATCCAGACTGCACTGCACACTTCGAGTATCACCTTGGAAAGTCAGCAGAAGGCGGAGGGTTAGTTTAGACAACTGTTTTGGTAATTTATTATAGTTGGAGCCTTAGCGATACACGGATGGTGAATAATGATTGTAGCAGTTTGTTACCTTAGATGACATGGATTTTATATTTATAATGCTTTTAGTTAAATATTTATATTTCAGACCATAACCATATTGTCTGCCTCCGTCTGATCCCTAATAATTCTCCAAATATAGAAAGTGTCATTGTAAAACAGTTTATTTTATCTGCATGGAAGAAATGCAGTTCTAAGTGAACATTTTTATTTCTGTATATCTGTCACTCTGAAAAGCATGGACAGCAATTCATCTATTAGATATGGAAGGAGTTCTCTTTGTTCACTCAAATGCTTTAAATAGAAAGTTCTATTCCAAGCATACACAAAACAGTAACAAATAAAACAGAGTATTAAGTAAACAAAACATGAATAGGTCTAACAGGGAAAAGAAGACATTATCATTATATTAATCTACATGTAATGAGCCAAAAAATGAAAAATGTTGTCTTTAGAGATTGTAAAAATGGGAAAAACAAGCAGGGTCACTAACAAGCTAATTTCATGTTTTAAAACTACCTGGATCTACATATTTATTCAAAGGCTAAAATTATGATTCCTTTTAAGAAATAGGGAAAGTATTGGTTATGAGTTTTGGATCAGTGTGTCATTAGTCCATAGTCCTTGTGTTCGTTTTTATTATCAAGGTGTCATCAGTGTATGGTTCGTGTGTCCGTATTTTACCATCAGTGTATGGTCCGTGTGTCCATTTTTTACCATGAGTGTGTCATCAGTGTATGCTTTGTGTGTCCATTTTTACCATCAGTATGTCAGCAGTGTACGGTCCTCGTGTCCATTATTACCATCAGTGTACGGTCCTCGTGTCCATTATTACCATCAAGGTATGGTTCTTGTGTCCATTATTGCCATCAGAGAGTCATTAGTGTTTTTCACAGATAGATAAATTAATAAATGACAAAGCTTCTCCTATACTTTGCAATGTTAGATACAGCACACAGATGGCACATCCATGTGCTGTACATGCTTTATGACGGACCCATAGACTTGTATTGGCCCTTTCAGCTGGAGTCACATGTGTGTGATGCTGTGATACAAATGGGATGAGTATGTGTGTGTGACTGGACTCTAGATAGGTATCCATATCCAGTCAAATAGATAGTGATTATGGAAGTCATGCTGCCTAGAATCAAGTAGCAGAAAATCTAACCTCAAGTAGCAGAAAATCTAACCTCAAGTAACTTTTGAAGACCATGCCATGATCACGAGCAGTATATCTGGAAAAAAAACAACATACTGCGCATGTCTCCATGTGGAGAACATGAGCCAAAAGTAACTGCGCAGCTGCAAGCCTGATCTGTTATATAACAATGATGTAGTTTAATTCTACTGTGCAGTTGCGACAAAGAGATACGTAGTTATGTGTATAAAATGCGGGGGCTGGGTCAGCGAGTCAGGGAAAACTTTCCAAAAGGCATTAGTGGACGCACTCCTTCTGTGATGCAGATACCAAAGTATTTTCCTTCTCCAATTGAGAAGTGATACTACAATACTTGGTAACGTATTGATGCTTATTTCTCTATATACTATGATTTATATTAATTGAATCAATAGAACAGGGTAATATTATTTCTGCCATTCCATAATTGAACATTATCCTGATGTAATCACAATAAATTGTTACATTTTTGTTTTACCATAGAACTGTATTCAGTGTGCCAAATTTGTATATTACTGAGCGCTACATAAGTAAGGGCATATCCGACCTGTCACTTTGACGTGGTAAGACAGAGAATCGCATCTCCCGGACTGGCCACTGGCTCTCGTGACAGGAGCATGTTAGCTGGAAGCATTTCCATGTATGCTGATATGCTTCTATCAGGGGGGGCTGCCACCAGCTGGTCTGGGCCATGCAATCGTCACGCGAGTCACATGTGGTGGTGGCCCTGGGCGGTAGTCGCGGGCAAGGGGCTCAGTCCTTCAGTGGATTCTTTCTCAACAGTCTTTTACTTAGCACTTTACACAATACCATGAACACATTGTCACCAAGTGAACAACACATGAACAAGTTATTACAGCATATTTAGCTTTAAGGCACAATTTTTCATCAGGCTGCTCCACCATTCCTATTACTAAAACTGCTGTTCTTCTAGTCTCCTCCCTACTATTTGGCACCACAGTTCCGCACATTAAAGTCATATAGTCCTCCTTGGCCAGGGTCTCGTCCCTCACACAGGGACCCGTTTTCTATAACGGTGTTGACTACTGTTGGACTCGCCTCGTGTAATGTAGGTTTCACCGCTGACATGTTTTCCCAGGTCTATGCCAAGTATCCACTTGAGCAATCATACTGTTGAGGCCGCTTTACATGCTGCGACATTGCTAGCGATGTCGCTAGCAATCGCACCCGTCCCCGTCGTGTGTGCGTCACGGGCAAATCGCTGCTTGTGGCGAACAATATCGCTAGTACGCGTCACACGCACATACCTTCCTAACGACGTCGCTGTGGCCGCCAAACTCTTTTTTAAGGGGGAGGTTCGTGCAGCGTCAAAGCGACGGCACACAGCGGGCCACCAATAGAAGCGGAGGGGCGGAGAGCAGCCGCATTAAAGTCACTCCCACCTCTTTGCCGGAGGACGCAAGAACGCTGTTGTTCGTAGTTCCCGGGGTGTCACACGTAGCGATGTGTGCTGCCTCAGGAACAACAAACTACCTGCATCCTAAAAGATGAACAATTTTTTGGAAAGGAACGACGTGTTAACAATCAACGATTTTTCCCTTTTTTCAGAACGTTAGCGGACGCTCGTAGGTGTCACACACGACTTCGCTAATGACGCCGGATGTGCGTCACGAATTCCATTACCCCAGCGATATGTTGCATAAAACACACATGGAGTTCCATATTCATAAAAATATGTAAATGTTATTGAATGCAAAAAGACATACAAAAAGTTTAGAAAAAAAAGTCATCATACAATAATGTGATATACATGGGGATTCCAATAAGTATCTCCTCAGGTCATTGGCAGCATACAAAAATAGGAATCAACTTTTCCATACAAATAAAGTGAATATTTATTAATGTTTATCATTGTGAATGCCCATTAATAAGCATCATTATGCATAATTATAATTCAATCATTAGTGCAAGTAAAGCAGACACTAAAACACATTAGGGTAGGCGTCCTAATATACAGATAATCTTATGGCCAACAGCCTATCAAATGTTTGTAAATTGCTTACCCATAGATGCGATATGCCTATGCTGCTGCCACAGATCAAAGAAGGGGGACACAGCTAACTACTCCCGGACGCGCGTGTCACGTTAGCTTCCTTAGCAGGGGAAGGGCGGATGTACGTCCTCTCTACTACTGACTAAACCAAGATGGAGTCAGCCTGTATCGCTGGCTCCTCCTCCTGTGGTCAACCATCAGAGCTTAACTGTTCCCTGCCTATAGTCGTCCTGTCACTAGCCAGAATCTATTTGTTACACCAGGGAGCAGAACCTTAACCGGCCACTAGATGGCCACACTTATACTCTATGCATGCACCATTACTAAAATACAACGGCGATCAATGTCTTTTGGGCAGGAGCATACGGGCTTAGTCCACCCTCTATGCACCTGTGACACCAGCCTTACTGTTAGGGTTCTTTTCCACTTGCGATTTCTATGTGTGAGTGCGATCCGATAACACATCGGATTGTACTCGCACCAGTATCAATTAATGAGGCAGCATGCTGCGTTTTGCAGCGAGTCTCAGCTCACGCACCCCCACCCCCATACAAGGCTATAGGAGCATGTGAAACATCGCCCTGCACTCGCATGTTATGCAACTGCAGTGCGATATATGCAGAGACAGATAACGGAGGAGAGGGAGACAGTGCTCCCTCCAACTTCTCTGCAGCTGTGATACGATCGCAAGATCGCATCACAGTCGCATGACCCTTGGCTTACGCACGCAGCAGAGGGTCATTAGCACATCATGAAGTGGAAAAGAACCCTCATACTGAAAACAACCCAACATGCCGCTGTGTGTATTGCATGGACATATGGTCCATGAAAAAACACAGAAACACAGACATCTGAATAGCACCGTAGATTATAATGGGAACATGCTGTATTTGTGATAAAACACGGATGTCTGAATGAGGCCTAAGAAAAATTTCCCAAATCGCCCTTAATGATCACTATGTGTCTAATCCACATTTTTAACTCCATGAGTTTCTGCCATTGATAAAAAAAAATGAAAAGTCCCTTTTGTCTTTAGTAATTTCCTTATTTGCAAGATAACTTTAAAAACAAACCAAAGTAATTTTATTCATCCACAGCCCTGAATGTGTTCCCTTATTCAATGTTTACCAGTATTGGGCTTTTATATAGAATGCTCTTATTAAAATGGTGTTTCCGAAACAAGAGACTGATGAACTTTAATTGCTCTATATTTAGGCCAGTGTCAGGCACTGAGATCTTTGCCAGAGCTGTTTTCTCTGCCAGTGTCTGCTATTCCAATCAGTATAATTGTTGTGAGCGATTGCTCATTCTGAACTATTAAGCAATGGAAAACAGAGCTGACTGAAGTCTATTATAAATCTGATTCATTCTTTGGCAAAGACAGTTACGTAGATTCTGTGTTTTACAGCTATGTAATTGTATCATTGTGGATCAGCTTTGCCATATATGCACATAATCTGCAAATCCATCCTCTCCTCTGACAAGGCATAAAGGCATTTAAAATACGCAGAAATGCAGCAAGCTTTGACTTAATGTTGGTACCCAATTTATTCTTATCTTATCTAGGAGATCTGAAAACTGAAAGGGTATCAGATCTCATTATTAATTCTTCAAAACGTCAGAATAATTAGTCTAGGTTTTTCGATTATGAGGCCTAGTTTTTTAAGTGTACTGTAAAGGGGCGTACATAAAAATCATAGGGCCCCATAATATTTATAATTGAGCCCCCCCCCAAAAAAATATATTCAGCTATAGTCATAGAGAGCATATCGCATAACTTTGAAGACCACCCAGAATGTATGTTGCCAAAAAAAGTGTCTCACGAATACTGCACAATACCCCCACAGTGAATTCCTCCACACACACAGTAGGATGACCTTACTGTACCCCCCTTCAACTACTCCAACACAGTATGATCCCCAACTGTGACCCCCACACCTCTCCACACTGTATAAGGAACCCTACATACAGTATAGTGTACCTACATAGAGCAGAATGGCCTCCACATTGTATAATGCTCCCCGCATAGTCCTCCATGCATTATAATGCCCCCGACTTAGTCCTCCATGCATTATAATGCCCCCCGCATAGTCTTCCATGCATTATAATGCCCCCCGCATAGTCCTCCTTGCATTGTAATCCCCCCGCAAAGTCCTACATATTGCATTATTGACGGGATGGGGCATACATGTTACTGGGGGGGTAGCATACACATTATCACTACAGCCATACCCTGGACCGAGCCCATATACTCCAGCCATACCTTGGACGGAGCCCATTCATTCCAGCCATACCCTGGACGAGCCCATACATTCCAGCCATACCCTGGACGGAGCCCATACACTCCATCCATACCTGAATGGAGCCCATACACTCAAACATCTAGCATCCCATAAGTAGATTACTACCACCGCTGGGCCTGGGTCACTGTCTCCAGAGACAGTACTCCGGTTTTGTGACTGTACCTGCCTGACTCCCTGCTGAGTATCAACGCCATTCAGAGCCACCACCAATGGCTGCTGCTCGCTTGTCTGCCAATGAGTCCAAAGCTCCACTCTTTGGCTAGAGCTGCGTCAGCCAAGGGGCGTGTCGTGTGCATGCAAAGTCAGCCAGAGAGTAGAGTATCAAAGCAGGAGAAGCTCCTCCTAGCACATTGTACATGCTGGCGCTGAGAGTCAGTCTGACAACCTGAGATTAAAGTGTAAGTGGGCAGCCGCCAGCCCCCCCCAGCTCATGGGGCCCCATAGCAGTGGCGTGGTCTGCCTCTAGTGACAGTACGCCACTGGTACTGTACATGACTAAGTGACAAAAAAATGAGCCTTGGAAGAGCAAACCATCTTACAATGGTTACTGCTCAAACTATACACAATTATGCATGGTGTAATTCTTTTTTACATTTCAAACTATATGTAAGGTGTGATCAGAGACCACCCTAATATAAACATTTACTCTGCCCCTAAACCTAAAAAAATGAAGTGCCGTAGATGGTTGAGAGTACTATGTGAATTTGGAGCGGCACGTTAAGAAGGCAGGCTAGAGCGTGAACTGTTCTGAAGAAAAAGACAATGAAGGTTCAGAGTAAAAGCAATGGACTCAGTGCCATCACTATTGGTTTAAGAATTTGATTGTCGTGTGAATCCCCTGCTTGAGGTGTGTCTGTGTTCCCCTACATGTGACAGGATGACAGGGTAGCTGGTCCTGAAAGTAGCCCGTCTATGGAAAACAGGCAGCATGTGCAGAAGAGTTAGGCTGCATGCTGGAGACTCTTGAGGTATTGCTATGGTGCACCACAGCAAAAGCTGCTTTTCAGTGAATGTTTGAAAGATGCAAAAACATTCCCCACCTATTGATGTTGAAAGGTACAACCAGTAATAAAAAGTGAACCTGTAGAGGAGACTGCCAAAAAGAAAAAGATCTATCATCTGCAGGGGAGGACACTGACAGCTTGGAGCCCCGTGCATGAAATGTGTTTGGGCCACCCTTCTATCATGATGACCAACCTACAGATTCTAAATACTGTATGTGTACACTATATATATATATATATATATATATATATATATACTAGAAGGTGGCCCGATTCTACGCATCGGGTATTCTAGAATTTACGTATTGTGTAGTTCATGTATGATTTTTGTTATATATATATATATATATATATATATATATATATATATATATATGTTGTGTGTAGTTACCAAGTGTTTGTGTAGGCGCTGTACATGTTCTGGGTGTTGTCTGGGTGTGACGGGGGTGAGAGCGGTGTTGTATGTGTGTTGCGTTGTTTGTGGAGCGCTGTGTGTCTGTAGCGTTGTGTGTTGCGCGGTTTGTGTGTGTGTGGTGTGTTTTGGGGGGAGGTATGTTTTGTGCAATGTGTGTGTTGTGCGGTATGTGCGTATATTTGTGTGTGCCGCGGTGTTTGTGTGTTGGGTGTTGTGTGTGTGCAGCGTTGTCTGTGTGTGTAGGTGTCTGTGTAGGGCAGTTGTTTGTGGTTCCCAGTGTGTGTGTGTGTGTGTGTGGTGTGTTGTGCAGTGCAGTGCGCGCGTGTGTGTGTGTGTTGGGGGGAGGTGTGCACTTCCCATTGTGCTCCATCCCCCATGCAGCGCACTCCCCATCGTGCTCCATCTCCCATGCTGCGCACTTCCCATCTTGCTCCATCCGCCATGCTGCGCACTCCCAAACGTGCACCATCCGCCATGCTGCGCACTCCCAAACGTGCACAATCCGCCATGCTGCGCACTCCCAAACGTGCACCATCCGCCATGCTGCGCACTCCCAAACGTGCACCATCCGCCATGCTGCGCACTCCCAAACATGCTCCATCCGCCAGGCTGCGCACTCCCAAACGTGCTCCATCCGCCATGCTTCGCACTCCCAAACGTGCTCCATCCGCCATGCTGCGCACTCCCAAACGTGCTCCATCCGCCATGCTGCGCACTCCCAAACGTGCTCCATCCGCCATGCTGCGCACTCCCAAACGTGCTCCATCCGCCATGCTGCGCACTCCCAAACGTGCTCCATCCGCCATGCTGCGCACTCCCAAACGTGCTCCATCCGCCATGCTGCGCACTCCCAAACGTGCTCCATCCGCCATGCTGCGCACTCCCAAACGTGCTCCATCCGCCATGCTGCGCACTCCCAAACGTTCTCCATCCGCCATGCTGCGCACTCCCAAACGTGCTCCATCCGCCATGCTGCGCACTCCCAAACGTGCTCCATCCGCCATGCTGCGCACTCCCAAACGTGCTCCATCCGCCATGCTGCGCACTCCCAAACGTGCTCCATCCGCCATGCTGCGCACTCCCAAACGTTCTCCATCCGCCATGCTGCGCACTCCCAAACGTGCTCCATCCGCCATGCTGCGCACTCCCAAACGTGCTCCATCCGCCATGCTGCGCACTCCCAAACGTGCTCCATCCGCCATGCTGCGCACTCCCAAACGTGCTCCATCCGCCATGCTGCGCACTCCCAAACGTGCTCCATTCCCCATGCTGCGCACTCCCAAACGTGCTCCATCCCCCATGCTGCGCACCCCCCATTGTGCTCCATCCCCCATGCTGCACCAGCATCAGCCTCTCTACCCGCAGCATCAGCCTTCTGTCCCCAGCCTCAGCCCCTCTCTGTCCCCAGCCTCAGCCCCTCTCTGTCCCCAGCCTCAGCCCCTCTCTGTCCCCAGCCTCAGCCCCTCTCTGTCCCCAGCCTCAGCCCCTCTCTGTCCCCAGCCTCAGCCCCTCTCTGTCCCCAGCCTCAGCCCCTCTCTGTCCCCAGCCTCAGCCCCTCTCTGTCCCCAGCCTCAGCCCCTCTCTGTCCCCAGCCTCGGCCCCTCTCTGTCCCCAGCCTCAGCCCCTCTCTGTCCCCAGCCTCAGCCCCTCTCTGTCCCCAGCCTCAGCCACTCTCTGTCCCCAGCCTCAGCCCCTCGCATCCACTCACACACACCCGATCGCATCCACTCACACACACCCGATCGCATCCACTCACACACACCCGATCGCATACACTCACACACAATGGCGAGAGCTAACGTCTATTGCGTGAGGGGGGCGGGGCGTGGCGTGGGCGAGTTGCCAATGCCTGCAGGGTGCCGGGGCGAGAGGCCAATCTGTGGGGGGGGGCAGAGCCTGGGCGAGCGGCTGGCCAATCCGTGTGGGGGCGCAGCCGGGGCGAGAGGCCAATCCGTGTGGGGGGGCGGGGCCATGGCGAACCCAGCGGCCAATCAGCTTTGTGTCACCGTAAGGACATGTCACGGTGACACTGTCACCGTGACACAATTTTGGAGCATGACAGACAGACAGACAGAATAAGGCAATTATATATATAGATTACATAGCCTCCTCTAATTATTGGTGATGATACTAAAATATTCAGGTTCTAATTATTCTTCTTAAATATTTTGTACTATTTGTGTATTCATCACGAAAAATGAATCTAATGCAAGTAAATGGGAAACTCAAATAATTTAAAGGGCAGACCCTCCCAAAATGTCTGGTGAGGCTGAAAATGTTTTTAAATGGATGGAAAAGTGCTGACATTGAATGATTACAGTATGGAGAAGATGTATGGATGTATCTCTGAAACACAGGTCACTCCTGGGACAATGTTTTCAGAGTATTACGCTACTTTGACATGCGGTACTCCTCCTCTTTGTGATAACCAGCTCAGGTAAAGTAGATAGCTGTGGGCTGTAGCCCCCAGCTGTGTGCTTTATCTTGTCTAGTTATCAAAAATAGAGGCTCCCCCATGTCATCTTTTTAAATTATTTAAAAAATAATATTTAAATGATGTCAGCTTCTGCGTGTTTTTGATAACCTGTGCAGAGATCGCAGACTGCTGGGGACTATTATTCTCAATCTGGGAAGGTCCATGGTTATTGGGTCTTTCCAAGTATAAAAATAGTAGTCCGCATCCGCCCCACAATTGGCGCATCCATTAGATTTATCAGGCTCATCCTGATTGCCCTAGGGCGGTGGCAATCGAGGTAATATATGGAGTTGATGTCAACTGTGATTTGTCAAAAATGACAGCTGCCAGCAAGCCCTGGGTTGGTAAAGGAGAGGTGTCTATGAGACCCTCTCCCATTACCAACCCTGTAAGTAAAAAGAAATAAAACACAACAAATCTTTATTAAAAAAAAACAACACACCCTCTTTCACCAAATTTGACATCCACTTGACATCCCACCATGATCCCAGTTCTGCTACATCCGGAGGTCACGATTAGCGGTGATATTAGAACACGTGACCACTCACTGTGGCCTCCAGGACACACTGAGAGCAGTGTGGGAGCCGGCAGCTGTGACCTCAGGTGAACTCAATGACATGGCAGCATTGCAGTCCAAGAGTCCGGTAGCTGTGAGGCCCGGAAACCTTAAAGGAGCCTTTAAGGTAGACCTTAAGGTTACTAGAGTTCCCAGCCACCTGGTCTCATGGCAGCTGGAGTTCTTAGCTGCTGGGACAAATGGGGGCTGTTAATCACCTCCAGGAGTCCCAACATCTGGGAACTTCAGTAACTTTAAAGACTCCCTTAAAGTTACCAGATTGACAGCTGCCATGAGTCCCGGTAGCGTGAACGTTAGTAACCTAAAAGTTACCAGAGTTCACAGCTACCCGGTCTCCCAGCTGTGAGGCCTGAAATCTTAAAGAAACCTCACATAAATGCATAAAGGAGTATTAATACCGAAAACCAAGAAGAAGAAAAAAACCCATATTAAATATCAAGCTTTATTGTAAACTGAAATTTCAAAAAGGTGCAAGTAAAATCAGGTTGTATATAGCATACACTTCAGGAGACAGGGCCCCGGACCAAATTCCCTAGGTATCACCCTTCCTGACCATGGAGGTTGGTACCCTATAAATAACGAAAATGGCGCCCTCACTCAACGTTGACTGGCCCTTATGACCCTATACTGATATCTATAGGTGCTGCTAGTCTAATTGAGGGCCTTACAAAATCCACAGTGATACCATCACATCCATCCAGATTAGTAATCTTTACTCCTGATTAGAGTTGAGCGCGGTTCGAGGTTCTCCAGTTCTAGGCTCGAGTGATTTTGGGGACTATTCTAGATCGAACTAGAACTCGAGCTTTTTGCAAAAGCTCGATAGTTCTAGAAACGTTCGAGAACGGTTCTAGCAGCAAAAAAACAGCTAATTCCTAGCTGGCTTTCCGCTGTAATAGTGTAAGTCACTCTGTGACTCACACTATTATGACATTTCAGTGTATAGTGTGCGGGAACAGCGCCTTCAGATCACTGCTGTTTGTATAATGGCGATCGCCATTTTTTTTTTTTCCTTGTCTTCCTTCCCTAAGCGCGCGCGTCTTGTGGGGCGGGCCAGCATGTCAGCCAATCCCAGACACACACACAGCTAAGTGGACTTTTAGCCAGAGAAGCAACGGCATGTGTGATAGGATGTCCATGTCACATGTCCCTGCATTATAAAAACGAGTATCTGGCCGTCCGGACGCCATTATCTCTTCTGCGTCCTTGGTGTCAGACATCACTGGCGCAGCTCCGTCCTTTGTCCTATCGCCGATACTGCTGTATGCGCTCCATACACAGCGCTGGACAGCATAGGGATAGCACTTTCCATCAGTCCTTTTAAGGGCTCGTACCGGCAGGGTCAGAGCCATAGGTGACAGGTCCTGAAAACAGAGACAGCGTCTGTGTAGCAAAGGTCAGGGATTTCGTCGCTGCATTTCCCCATTAGGAGGGAATAGAAAGGCAGGCTTCCATTCCTCTACCGAGAGACCCACAACCCTGCCACTGTACCCGCCTGTCCTCTGCACACTTCAACTCATTATAACTAAGCCATTATACTAGCAAACACTGAGTGTACCTAGTGGCATCCTAAACGTGGCTATTGGACTTTGCTATAGTCCCACTAGTGCAAAGATATTTGCAGCACCTCTGCCTGCATTGCACACTCCAACTCATTATAACTAAGCCATTATACTAGCAAACACTCAGTGTACCTAGTGGCATCCTAAACGTGGCTATTGGACTTTTGTCTAGTCACACTAGTGCAAAGACATTTGCAGCACCTCTACCTGCATTGCACACTCCAACTCATTATAACTAAGCCATTATACTAGCAAACACTCAGTGTACCTAGTGGCATCCTAAACGTGGCTATTGGACTTTTGTCTAGTCACACTAGTGCAAAGACATTTGCAGCACCTCTACCTGCATTGCACACTCCAACTCATTTTAACTAAGCCATTATACTAGCAAACACTCAGTGTACCTAGTGGCATCCTAAACGTGGCTATTGGACTTTTGTCTAGTCACACTAGTGCAAAGACATTTGCAGCACCTCTACCTGCATTGCACACTCCAACTCATTATAACTAAGCCATTATACTAGCAAACACTCAGTGTACCTAGTGGCATCCTAAACGTGGCTATTGGACTTTGCTGTAGTCCCACTAGTGCAAAGATATTTGCAGCACGTCTGCCTGCATTGCACACTCCAACTCATTATAACTAAGCCATTATACTAGCAAACACTCAGTGTACCTAGTGGCATCCTAAATGTGGCTATTGGACTTTTGTCTAGTCACACTAGTGCAAAGACATTTACAGCACCTCTACCTGCATTGCACACTCCAACTCATTATAACTAAGCCATTATACTAGCAAACACTCAGTGTACCTAGTGGCATCCTAAACGTGGCTATTGGACTTTTGTCTAGTCACACTAGTGCAAAGACATTTGCAGCACCTCTACCTGCATTGCACACTCCAACTCATTATAACTAAGCCATTATACTAGCAAACACTCAGTGTACCTAGTGGCATCCTAAACGTGGCTATTGGACTTTGCTGTAGTCCCACTAGTGCAAAGATATTTGCAGCACCTCTGCCTGCATTGCACACTCCAACTCATTATAACTAAGCCATTATACTAGCAAACACTCAGTGTACCTAGTGGCATCCTAAACGTGGCTATTGGACTTTTGTCTAGTCACACTAGTGCAAAGACATTTGCAGCACCTCTGCCTGCATTGCACACTCCAACTCATTATAACTAAGCCATTATACTAGCAAACACTCAGTGTACCTAGTGGCATCCTAAACGTGGCTATTGGACTTTTGTCTAGTCACACTAGTGCAAAGACATTTGCAGCACCTCTGCCTGCATTGCACACTCCAACTCATTATAACTAAGCCATTATACTAGCAAACACTCAGTGTACCTAGTGGCATCCTAAACGTGGCTATTGGACTTTTGTCTAGTCACACTAGTGCAAAGACATTTGCAGCACCTCTGCCTGCATTGCACACTCCAACTCATTATAACTAAGCCATTATACTAGCAAACACTCAGTGTACCTAGTGGCATCCTAAACGTGGCCATTGGACTTTGCTATAGTCCCACTAGTGCAAAGATATTTGCAGCACCTCTGCCTGCATTGCACACTCCCACTCATTATAACTAAGCCATTATACTAGCAAACACTCAGTGTACCTAGTGGCATCCTAAACGTGGCTATTGGACTTTTGTCTAGTCACACTAGTGCAAAGACATTTGCAGCACCTCTACCTGCATTGCACACTCCAACTCATTATAACTAAGCCATTATACTAGCAAACACTCAGTGTACCTAGTGGCATCCTAAACGTGGCTATTGGACTTTTGTCTAGTCACACTAGTGCAAAGACATTTGCAGCACCTCTGCCTGCATTGCACACTCCAACTCATTATAACTAAGCCATTATACTAGCAAACACTCAGTGTACCTAGTGGCATCCTAAACGTGGCTATTGGACTTTTGTCTAGTCACACTAGTGCAAAGACATTTGCAGCACCTCTGCCTGCATTGCACACTCCAACTCATTATAACTAAGCCATTATACTAGCAAACACTCAGTGTACCTAGTGGCATCCTAAACGTGGCTATTGGACTTTTGTCTAGTCACACTAGTGCAAAGACATTTGCAGCACCTCTGCCTGCATTGCACACTCCAACTCATTATAACTAAGCCATTATACTAGCAATTGATGCTGCCAGTTTAAGGGCCGTAGTTGCATTGTCAGGGATATTTATTCTTTATTATTCTGCTGTTAATAAAGCTAGACCACCGCTGCAATCTACACCACCTCTCAATTTTTACTACCACATTTTCAGTGCACAATCTTGTCGCAATCAACATGAGTGGCAAAATGACAGATGCTGGTGGAAAGGAGAAGAGGCGTGGTGGAAAAGGAAAAAAAGGGTTTGTCCGTGGGGAAGGTGGCAAAGCTCCATTATCATCTGCTGAAGATAGACCATCTACCAGCAAAAGTAAGATATCTACTACTTACCGTGGACAATCCGATGTGCTCCCTTTTTTACGGACACGAACAACAGGAACAAAGGTAGATGATGGCCAAAAAAGGAAAATGCTTGAATGGATCTCAAGTGGTCCAACAAGTGCCCTCTCAGCCACTTCAAGTACTGCATCCAAAAAACACCAGTCCTCTGAGTTGTCATCCCAATCAAACTTGCTTTCTCCCAGCTCTGAAGTCTCCATCAGCCCTGCACAGTATGGTGGAACTGAGATGGCTGAGTCTGCAGAGCTGTTCAGTCACACTATAGCCTGGGAATCAGAGGTCTGCTCCCAAGCTACAGTGAGTACAGAACAGGAAATGGTCTGCAGTGATGCCCAGAACCTTTGTGACTCTGATTCAGGCCGTGAGGACCAAGTTTCTGAGCATAATGTTGACCCTTTGTCACAAACTGTAACACCTGTGGTTATAGACAATGAGGAACATACTGATGAAGATGAGACGCAGATACCCGATTGGGATGACAACTTAAATATTCGGTCAGGGCAAGAAGAGGCTCGGTCTGAGGGGGAGGGGAGTGCAAACACAACAATTGATGAGGAAGTTCTAGATCCCACCTACTGTCAACCCACAGTCAGGCACTCGAGGAGGTCAACAGAGGTGGTGGAGGAGGATGCAACTGATGACGAAGTTACCTTGCACCTTCCTGGACACAGTCGGAGTACTGGTAGCACGTCTACAACTGCATCCTCAGCCACCACTATGCCTCTGAGCATTATTCGGGGTGGATCAACAGGTCGCATGGCCTCTAAGCCTTGCCTAGCCTGGTCCTTTTTTGACATAGAAAAAGATCGCCCCAATTATGTGATCTGTAAAATTTGTCATGGTTCTCTTAGTAGAGGTCAAAACCTCAGCAGTTTGACAACTTCTTCCATGAATCGTCACATGAATAAATATCATATGGCCCGGTGGGAAGCTCACCGTGCTGCAATGCGGCCTAGCGGAGCGAACCATCCACCGCCTGCCCCTTCCAGTGCATCCGCGCGCTCGTCATCTTCTAGGACTGTGGGGACAGCTGTCACACCTGTTTTTCCACCCACAACTTCCACCACTGTAACTGCAACAGGCAGTTTGCTTGGTAGGTCGTCAGTTGGTTTGGAAGGGGAAACAAGTGAGTGTGTACAGCTCTCTCAGACATCGATAGCACCAACGTTGGATGAAGGCAACATCATGTCTCCGCCTGCACTTTCCTCACAAACCTGCATTTTTCCAGGGACACCCTACTCAACACCGTCTACACACAGCAGCCAGATCTCTGTCCCTCAGATGTGGTCTAATAAAAGGCCACTTCCTGCGACCCATGACAAAGCTAAGAGGTTGACTCTATCCCTCTGTAAGCTGTTGGCTACTGAAATGCTGCCTTTCCGCCTAGTGGACACACAGGATTTTAGAGACCTTATGTCTGTCGCTGTGCCCCAGTACCAGATGCCTAGTCGCCACTACTTCTCTAAGAAAGGTGTGCCCGCGCTACACCAGCATGTCGCACACAACATCACCGCTTCCTTGAGAAACTGTGTGTGAACGGGTGCATTTCACCACCGATACTTGGACCAGTAAGCATGGACAGGGACGTTACATGTCGCTGACTGGGCACTGGGTAACTATGGTGATAGATGGTGAAGGGTCTGCTGCACAAGTCTTGCCGTCCCCACGACTTGTGTGTCAATCCTCTGTCTGTCCAAGTTCCGCCACTGCTTCTGCATCCTTCACCTCATCTGGGTCCTCCACCTCCGCCCCAAGCCTGCCTGGTCAGGCCACCAGCGTTCTCACTGCGCAGAAGGAATCACGCACCCCTCATTACTATGCTGGCAGCAGAGCGCAACGGCATCAGGCGGTCTTTAGCTTGACATGTCTTGGGAATAAGAGTCACACAGCTGAGGAGTTGTGGTCAGCTCTGCGGTCCAAGTATAATAAATGGTTGTCTCCACTCAACCTGCAGCCTGGTAAGGCCGTGTGCGACAATGCTGCAAACCTGGGTGCGGCCCTTCGCCTGGGCAAGGTGACACACGTACCTTGTATGGCTCACGTGTTGAACCTTGTCGTCCAGCAATTTTTAACACACTATCCCGGCCTAGATGGCCTTCTGAACAGGGCACGAAAACTGTCTGCTCACTTCCGCCGTTCAAGCGCCGCAGCTGAGCGACTTGCATCGCTCCAGAAGTCTTTCGGCCTGCCGGTTCATCGCCTGAAATGCGATGTGGCGACACGCTGGAATTCAACTCTCCACATGTTACAGCGACTGTGGCAGCACCGCCGAGCCCTGGTGCAATACGTCATGACGTATAGCCTGGGCCAACGAGATGCAGAGGTGGGTCAGATCACCCTGATGGAGTGGTCTCAGATCAAGGACCTATGCACCCTTCTGCAGAGTTTCGACATGGCGACGAATATGTTTAGCGCTGACAATGCCATTATCAGCATGACGATTCCAGTCATTTACATGCTGGAGCACACGCTAAACACTATTCGGAGTCAGGGGGTGGGACAACAGGAAGGGGATGAACTACAGGAGGATTCATATGCGCAAGACACAACAACATCACCAAGGTCCAGACGTTCATCATCACCAAGGCGCCAGGCATGGGACCATGGGGGACAGGGATCAACAAGGGCGCATAGTAGCAGGCTAAATGTTGAGGAAAGTGCAGGAGAACATGAAGAAATGGAGGACGAACTGTCCATGGACATGGAAGACTCAGCAGATGAGGGAGACCTTGGTCAAATTTCAGTTGAAAGAGGTTGGGGGGAGATGTCAGAGGAAGAAAGAACGGTTAGCACCTCTATGCCACAAACACAGCGTGGACTTGGTCCGCATGGCTGCGCAAGACACATGAGTGCCTTCTTGTTGCACTACCTCCAACATAACCCTCGTATTGTCAAAATTAGAAGTGATGATGACTACTGGCTTGCCACACTATTAGATCCCCGGTACAAGTCCAAATTTTGTGACATAATTCCAGCCATAGAAAGGGACGCACGTATGCAGGAGTATCAGCAGAAGCTGTTACTCGATCTTAGCTCGGCTTTTCCACCAAACAACCGTGCAGGTGCAGGGAGTGATTCTCCCAGTTGTAACTTGCCAAACATGGGACGGTCTCGTCATCTTCAACAGTCTACCCGTACCAGTAGGACCGTATCTGGTGCTGGTAACAGCAATTTTATGGAATCTTTTCATAATTTTTTTAAACCTCTTTTGCAAGGCCACCAGAGACAACAAGTCTGACACATAGTCAACGGCTGGAGAGGATGATACAGGAGTATCTCCAAATGAACATCGATGCCATGACTTTGCAAATGGAGCCTTGCTCCTTTTGAGCTTCAAATCTAGAAAAATGGCCAGAGCTCTCCAGTTACGCCTTGGAGATTTTGTTGTGTCCAGCTGCCAGCGTTGTCTCTGAACGTGTCTTCAGTGCTGCTGGGTGTGTGCTGACAGATAAGCGCACGCGTCTGTCCAGTGACAATGTGGACAGACTGACGTTCATCAAAATGAACAAGTCATGGATCCAGAAGGAATTTACTACCCCTGTGTCATCCTGGGGAGAGTAAATGCTTGTGGATTTGGAATGTGCTTGATGCAAATCAAAACATCCTGTTTGCAACTAGGGCACAACTGCTGCCACTGAAGGGGTGGGTGTGTGTGGGGCCCAATTTTTTGAAAAAAGGGAGACTCCGCTTGGAGTAACCCTTGCTTACATTGTTTTTAAAAAGAGCCAAGATGAACAAGTCATGGTTCAGCAAAGACTTTATCTACCTACTCCAGAGTCATCCAGGGGACGGTTAATTATGGCGTATTTTTGAATATGCTTGATGCAAATCTAGCTGTGAAGTGTACAACTGGGGCACAACTGCTGCCACTGAAGGGGTGGGTGTGTGTGGGGCCCAATTTTTGGAAAAAAGGGAGACTCCGCTTGGAGTAACACTTGCTTGCTGTGTTTTTTAAAAGGAGCCAAGATGAACAGAGCTGGGATCAGGAAAGACTTTGCTACCTACCCCGGTGTCATCCTGGGGACGGTTAATTATGGCGTATTTTTGAATGTGCTTGATGCAAATCTAGCTGTGAAGTGTACAACTGGGGCACAACTGCTGCCACTGAAGGGGTGGGTGTGTGTGGGGCCCAAGTTTTTGAAAAAAGGGAGACTCCGCTTGGAGTAACCCTTGCTTGCTGTGTTTTTTAAAAGGAGCCAAGATGAACAGAGTTGGGATCAGGAAAGACTTTGCTACCTACCCTGGTGTCATCCTGGGGACGGTTAATTATGGCGTATTTTTGAATGTGCGTGATGCAAATCTAGCTGTGAAGTGTACAACTGGGGTACAACTGCTGCCACTGAAGGGGTGGGTGTGTGTGGGGCCCAATTTTTTGAAAAAAGGGAGACTCCGCTTGGAGTAACCCTTGCTTGCTGTATTTTTTAAAAGGAGCCAAGATGAACAGACCTGGGATCAGGAAAGACTTTGCTACCTACCCTGGTGTCATCCTGGGGACGGTTAATTATGGCGTATTTTTGAATGTGCTTGATGCAAATCTAGCTGTGAAGTGTACAACTGGGGCACAACTGCTGCCACTGAAGGGGTGGGTGTGTGTGGGGCCCAATTTTTTGAAAAAAGGGAGACTCCGCTTGGAGTAACCCTTGCTTACATTGTTTTTTAAAAGAAGCCAAGATGAACAGAGCTGGGATCATGAAAGACTTTGCTACCTACCCTGGTGTCATCCTGGGGACGGTTAATTATGGCGTATTTTTGAATGTGCTTGATGCAAATCTAGCTGTGAAGTGTACAACTGGGGCACAACTGCTGCCACTGAAGGGGTGGGTGTGTGTGGGGCCCAATTTTTTTATAAAGGGAGACTCCGCTTGGAGTAACCCTTGCTTACATTGTTTTTAAAAGAAGCCAAGATGAACAGAGCTGGGATCAGGAAAGACTTTGCTACCTACCCTGGTGTCATCCTGGGGACGGTTAATTATGGCGTATTTTTGAATGTGTTTGATGCAAATCTAGCTGTGAAGTGTACAACTGGGGCACAACTGCTGCCACTGAAGGTGTGGGTGTGTGTGGGGCCCAATTTTTTAAAAAAAGGGAGACTCCGCTTGGAGTAACCCTTGCTTACATTGTTTTTTAAAAGAAGCCAAGATGAACAGAGCTGGGATCAGGAAAGACTTTGCTACCTACCCTGGTGTCATCCTGGGGACGGTTAATTATGGCGTATTTTTGAATGTGCTTGATGCAAATCTAGCTGTGAAGTGTACAACTGGGGCACAACTGCTGCCACTGAAGGGGTGGGTGTGTGTGGGGCCCAATTTTTTGAAAAAAGGGAGACTCTGCTTGGAGTAACCCTTGCTTGCTGTGTTTTTTAAAAGGAGCCAAGATGAACAGAGCTGGGATCAGTAAAGACTTTGCTACCTACCCTGGTGTCATCCTGGGGACGGTTAATTATGGCGTATTTTTGAATGTGCTTGATGCAAATCTAGCTGTGAAGTGTACAACTGGGGCACAACTGCTGCAAATAAAGGGGTGGGTGTGTGTGGGGCCCAATTTTTTGAAAAAAGGGAGACTCCGCTTGGAGTAACCCTTGCTTGCTGTGTTTTTTGAAAGGAGCCAAGATGAACAGAGCTGGGATCAGGAAAGACTTTGCTACCTACCCTGGTGTCATCCTGGGGACGGTTAATTATGGCGTATTTTTGAATGTGCTTGATGCAAACCTAGCTGTGAATTGTACAACTGGGGCACAACTGCTGCCACTGAAGGGGTGGGTGTGTGTGGGGCCCAATTTTTTGAAAAAAGGGAGACTCCGCTTGGAGTAGCCCTTGCTTGCTGTGTTTTTTAAAAGGAGCCAAGATGAACAGAGCTGGGATCAGGAAAGACTTTGCTACCTACGCTGGTGTCATCTGGGGACGGTTAATTATGGCGTATTTTTGAATGTGCTTGATGCAAATCTAGCTGTGAAGTGTACAACTGGGGCACAACTGCTGCCACTGAAGGGGTGGGTGTGTGTGGGGCCCAATTTTTTAAAAAAAGGGAGACTCCGCTTGGAGTAACCCTTGCTTACATTGTTTTTTAAAAGAAGCCAAGATGAACAGAGGTGGGATCAGGAAAGACTTTGCTACCTACCCTGGTGTCATCCTGGGGACGGTTAATTATGGCGTATTTTTGAATGTGCTTGATGCAAATCTAGCTGTGAAGTGTACAACTGGGGCACAACTGCTGCCACTGAAGGGGTGGGTGTGTGTGGGGCCCAATTTTTGGAAAAAAGGGAGACTCCGCTTGGAGTAACCCTTGCTTACATTGTTTTTTAAAAGAAGCCAAGATGAACAGAGCTGGGATCATGAAAGACTTTGCTACCTACCCTGGTGTCATCCTGGGGACGGTTAATTATGGCGTATTTTTGAATGTGCTTGATGCAAATCTAGCTGTGAAGTGTACAACTGGGGCACAACTGCTGCCACTGAAGGGGTGGGTGTGTGTGGGGCCCAATTTTTTTAAAAAAGGGAGACTCCGCTTGAAGTAACCCTTGCTTGCTGTGTTTTTTAAAAGAAGCCAAGATGAACAGAGCTGGGATCAGGAAAGACTTTGCTACCTACCCTGGTGTCATCCTGGGGACGGTTAATTATGGCGTATTTTTGAATGTGCTTGATGCAAATCTAGCTGTGAAGTGTACAACTGGGGCACAACTGCTGCCACTGAAGGGGTGGGTGTGTGTGGGGCCCAATTTTTGGAAAAAAGGGAGACTCCGCTTGGAGTAACCCTTGCTTACATTGTTTTTTAAAAGAAGCCAAGATGAACAGAGCTGGGATCATGAAAGACTTTGCTACCTACCCTGGTGTCATCCTGGGGACGGTTAATTATGGCGTATTTTTGAATGTGCTTGATGCAAATCTAGCTGTGAAGTGTACAACTGGGGCACAACTGCTGCCACTGAAGGGGTGGGTGTGTGTGGGGCCCAATTTTTAGAAAAAAGGGAGACTCCGCTTGGAGTAACCCTTGCTTACATTGTTTTTTAAAAGAAGCCAAGATGAACAGAGCTGGGATCATGAAAGACTTTGCTACCTACCCTGGTGTCATCCTGGGGACGGTTAATTATGGCGTATTTTTGAATGTGCTTGATGCAAATCTAGCTGTGAAGTGTACAACTGGGGCACAACTGCTGCCACTGAAGGGGTGGGTGTGTGTGGGGCCCAATTTTTTGAAAAAAGGGAGACTCCGCTTGGAGTAACCCTTGCTTACATTGTTTTTTAAAAGAAGCCAAGATGAACAGAGCTGGGATCATGAAAGACTTTGCTACCTACCCTGGTGTCATCCTGGGGACGGTTAATTATGGCGTATTTTTGAATGTGCTTGATGCAAATCTAGCTGTGAAGTGTACAACTGGGGCACAACTGCTGCCACTGAAGGGGTGGGTGTGTGTGGGGCCCAATTTTTGGAAAAAAGGGAGACTCCGCTTGGAGTAACCTTTGCTTACATTGTTTTTTAAAAGAAGCCAAGATGAACAGAGCTGGGATCATGAAAGACTTTGCTACCTACCCTGGTGTCATCCTGGGGACGGTTAATTATGGCGTATTTTTGAATGTGCTTGATGCAAATCTAGCTGTGAAGTGTACAACTGGGGCACAACTGCTGCCACTGAAGGGGTGGGTGTGTGTGGGGCCCAATTTTTTGAAAAAAGGGAGACTCCGCTTGGAGTAACCCTTGCTTACATTGTTTTTTAAAAGAAGCCAAGATGAACAGAGCTGGGATCATGAAATACTTTGCTACCTACCCTGGTGTCATCCTGGGGACGGTTAATTATGGCGTATTTTTGAATGTGCTTGATGCAAATCTAGCTGTGAAGTGTACAACTGGGGCACAACTGCTGCCACTGAAGGGGTGGGTGTGTGTGGGGCCCAATTTTTTGAAAAAAGGGAGACTTCGCTTGGAGTAACCCTTGCTTGCTGTGTTTTTTAAAAGAAGCCAAGATGAACAGAGCTGGGATCATGAAAGACTTTGCTACCTACCCTGGTGTCATCCTGGGGACGGTTAATTATGGCGTATTTTTGAATGTGCTGGATGCAAATCTAGCTGTGAAGTGTACAACTGGGGCACAACTGCTGCCACTGAAGGGGTGGGTGTGTGTGGGGCCCAATTTTTTGAAAAAAGGGAGACTCCACTTGGAGTAACCCTTGCTTACATTGTTTTTTAAAAGAAGCCAAGATGAACAGAGCTGGGATCAGGAAAGACTTTGCTACCTACCCTGGTGTCATCCTGGGGACGGTTAATTATGGCGTATTTTTGAATGTGCTTGATGCAAATCTAGCTGTGAAGTGTACAACTGGGGCACAACTGCTGCCACTGAAGGGGTGGGTGTGTGTGGGGCCCAATTTTTGGAAAAAAGGGAGACTCCGCTTGGAGTAACCCTTGCTTACATTGTTTTTTAAAAGAAGCCAAGATGAACAGAGCTGGGATCATGAAAGACTTTGCTACTTACCCTGGTGTCATCCTGGGGACGGTTAATTATGGCGTATTTTTGAATGTGCTTGATGCAAATCTAGCTGTGAAGTGTACAACTGGGGCACAACTGCTGCCACTGAAGGGGTGGGTGTGTGTGGGGCCCAATTTTTAGAAAAAAGGGAGACTCCGCTTGGAGTAACCCTTGCTTACATTGTTTTTTAAAAGAAGCCAAGATGAACAGAGCTGGGATCATGAAAGACTTTGCTACCTACCCTGGTGTCATCCTGGGGACGGTTAATTATGGCGTATTTTTGAATGTGCTTGATGCAAATCTAGCTGTGAAGTGTACAACTGGGGCACAACTGCTGCCACTGAAGGGGTGGGTGTGTGTGGGGCCCAATTTTTTGAAAAAAGGGAGACTCCGCTTGGAGTAACCCTTGCTTACATTGTTTTTTAAAAGAAGCCAAGATGAACAGAGCTGGGATCATGAAATACTTTGCTACCTACCCTGGTGTCATCCTGGGGACGGTTAATTATGGCGTATTTTTGAATGTGCTTGATGCAAATCTAGCTGTGAAGTGTACAACTGGGGCACAACTGCTGCCACTGAAGGGGTGGGTGTGTGTGGGGCCCAATTTTTTGAAAAAAGGGAGACTTCGCTTGGAGTAACCCTTGCTTGCTGTGTTTTTTAAAAGAAGCCAAGATGAACAGAGCTGGGATCATGAAAGACTTTGCTACCTACCCTGGTGTCATCCTGGGGACGGTTAATTATGGCGTATTTTTGAATGTGCTGGATGCAAATCTAGCTGTGAAGTGTACAACTGGGGCACAACTGCTGCCACTGAAGGGGTGGGTGTGTGTGGGGCCCAATTTTTTGAAAAAAGGGAGACTCCACTTGGAGTAACCCTTGCTTACATTGTTTTTTAAAAGAAGCCAAGATGAACAGAGCTGGGATCAGGAAAGACTTTGCTACCTACCCTGGTGTCATCCTGGGGACGGTTAATTATGGCGTATTTTTGAATGTGCTTGATGCAAATCTAGCTGTGAAGTGTACAACTGGGGCACAACTGCTGCCACTGAAGGGGTGGGTGTGTGTGGGGCCCAATTTTTGGAAAAAAGGGAGACTCCGCTTGGAGTAACCCTTGCTTACATTGTTTTTTAAAAGAAGCCAAGATGAACAGAGCTGGGATCATGAAAGACTTTGCTACTTACCCTGGTGTCATCCTGGGGACGGTTAATTATGGCGTATTTTTGAATGTGCTTGATGCAAATCTAGCTGTGAAGTGTACAACTGGGGCACAACTGCTGCCACTGAAGGGGTGGGTGTGTGTGGGACCCAATTTTTGGAAAAAAGGGAGACTCCGCTTGGAGTAACCCTTGCTTACATTGTTTTTTAAAAGAAGCCAAGATGAACAGAGCTGGGATCATGAAAGACTTTGCTACCTACCCTGGTGTCATCCTGGGGACGGTTAATTATGGCGTATTTTTGAATGTGCTTGATGCAAATCTAGCTGTGAAGTGTACAACTGGGGCACAACTGCTGCCACTGAAGGGGTGGGTGTGTGTGGGGCCCAATTTTTTTAAAAAAGGGAGACTCCGCTTGGAGTAACCCTTGCTTACATTGTTTTTTAAAAGAAGCCAAGATGAACAGAGCTGGGATCAGGAAAGACTTTGCTACCTACCCTGGTGTCATCCTGGGGACGGTTAATTATGGCGTATTTTTGAATGTGCTTGATGCAAATCTAGCTGTGAAGTGTACAACTGGGGCACAACTGCTGCCACTGAAGGGGTGGGTGTGTGTGGGGCCCAATTTTTGGAAAAAAGGGAGACTCCGCTTGGAGTAACCCTTGCTTACATTGTTTTTTAAAAGAAGCCAAGATGAACAGAGCTGGGATCATGAAAGACTTTGCTACCTACCCTGGTGTCATCCTGGGGACGGTTAATTATGGCGTATTTTTGAATGTGCTTGATGCAAATCTAGCTGTGAAGTGTACAACTGGGGCACAACTGCTGCCACTGAAGGGGTGGGTGTGTGTGGGGCCCAATTTTTAGAAAAAAGGGAGACTCCGCTTGGAGTAACCCTTGCTTACATTGTTTTTTAAAAGAAGCCAAGATGAACAGAGCTGGGATCATGAAAGACTTTGCTACCTACCCTGGTGTCATCCTGGGGACGGTTAATTATGGCGTATTTTTGAATGTGCTTGATGCAAATCTAGCTGTGAAGTGTACAACTGGGGCACAACTGCTGCCACTGAAGGGGTGGGTGTGTGTGGGGCCCAATTTTTTGAAAAAAGGGAGACTCCGCTTGGAGTAACCCTTGCTTACATTGTTTTTTAAAAGAAGCCAAGATGAACAGAGCTGGGATCATGAAAGACTTTGCTACCTACCCTGGTGTCATCCTGGGGACGGTTAATTATGGCGTATTTTTGAATGTGCTTGATGCAAATCTAGCTGTGAAGTGTACAACTGGGGCACAACTGCTGCCACTGAAGGGGTGGGTGTGTGTGGGGCCCAATTTTTTTTAAAAAAGGGAGACTTCGCTTGGAGTAACCCTTGCTTGCTGTGTTTTTTAGAAGGAGCCAAGATGAACAGAGCTGGGATCAGGAAAGACTTTGCTACCTACCCTGGTGTCATCCTGGGGACAGTTAATTATGGCGTATTTTTGAATGTGCTTGATGCAAATCTAGCTGTGAAGTGTACAACTGGGGCACAACTGCTGCCACTGAAGGGGTGGGTGTGTGTGGGGCCCAATTTTTTGAAAAAAGGGAGACTCCGCTTGGAGTAACCCTTGCTTACATTGTTTTTTAAAAGAAGCCAAGATGAACAGAGCTGGGATCATGAAAGACTTTGCTACCTACCCTGGTGTCATCCTGGGGACGGTTAATTATGGCGTATTTTTGAATGTGCTTGATGCAAATCTAGCTGTGAAGTGTACAACTGGGGCACAACTGCTGCCACTGAAGGGGTGGGTGTGTGTGGGGCCCAATTTTTTGAAAAAAGGGAGACTCCGCTTGGAGTAACCCTAGCTTACATTGTTTTTTAAAAGAAGCCAAAATGAACAGAGCTGGGATCAGGAAAGACTTTGCTACCTACCCTGGTGTCATCCTGGGGACGGTTAATTATGGCGTATTTTTGAATGTGCTTGATGCAAATCTAGCTGTGAAGTGTACAACTGGGGCACAACTGCTGCCACTGAAGGGGTGGGTGTGTGTGGGGCCCAATTTTTGGAAAAAAGGGAGACTCCGCTTGGAGTAACCCTTGCTTACATTGTTTTTTAAAAGAAGCCAAGATGAACAGAGCTGGGATCATGAAAGACTTTGCTACCTACCCTGGTGTCATCCTGGGGACGGTTAATTATGGCGTATTTTTGAATGTGCTTGATGCAAATCTAGCTGTGAAGTGTACAACTGGGGCACAACTGCTGCCACTGAAGGGGTGGGTGTGTGTGGGGCCCAATTTTTTGAAAAAAGGGAGACTTCGCTTGGAGTAACCCTTGCTTGCTGTGTTTTTTAAAAGAAGCCAAGATGAACAGAGCTGGGATCATGAAAGACTTTGCTACCTACCCTGGTGTCATCCTGGGGACGGTTAATTATGGCGTATTTTTGAATGTGCTGGATGCAAATCTAGCTGTGAAGTGTACAACTGGGGCACAACTGCTGCCACTGAAGGGGTGGGTGTGTGTGGGGCCCAATTTTTTGAAAAAAGGGAGACTCCACTTGGAGTAACCCTTGCTTACATTGTTTTTTAAAAGAAGCCAAAATGAACAGAGCTGGGATCAGGAAAGACTTTGCTACCTACCCTGGTGTCATCCTGGGGACGGTTAATTATGGCGTATTTTTGAATGTGCTTGATGCAAATCTAGCTGTGGAGTGTACAACTGGGGCACAACTGCTGCCACTGAAGGGGTGGGTGTGTGTGGGGCCCAATTTTTGGAAAAAAGGGAGACTCCGCTTGGAGTAACCCTTGCTTACATTGTTTTTTAAAAGAAGCCAAGATGAACAGAGCTGGGATCATGAAAGACTTTGCTACCTACCCTGGTGTCATCCTGGGGACGGTTAATTATGGCTTATTTTTGAATGTGCTTGATGCAAATCTAGCTGTGAAGTGTACAACTGGGGCACAACTGCTGCCACTGAAGGGGTGGGTGTGTGTGGGGCCCAATTTTTGGAAAAAAGGGAGACTCCGCTTGGAGTAACCCTTGCTTACATTGTTTTTTAAAAGAAGCCAAGATGAACAGAGCTGGGATCATGAAAGACTTTGCTACCTACCCTGGTGTCATCCTGGGGACGGTTAATTATGGCATATTTTTGAATGTGCTTGATGCAAATCTAGCTGTGAAGTGTACAACTGGGGCACAACTGCTGCCACTGAAGGGGTGGGTGTGTGTGGGGCCCAATTTTTTTTAAAAAAGGGAGACTCCGCTTGGAGTAACCCTTGCTTACATTGTTTTTTAAAAGAAGCCAAGATGAACAGAGCTGGGATCAGGAAAGACTTTGCTACCTACCCTGGTGTCATCCTGGGGACGGTTAATTATGGCGTATTTTTGAATGTGCTTGATGCAAATCTAGCTGTGAAGTGTACAACTGGGGCACAACTGCTGCCACTGAAGGGGTGGGTGTGTGTGGGGCCCAATTTTTTGAAAAAAGGGAGACTCCGCTTGGAGTAACCCTTGCTTACATTGTTTTTTAAAAGAAGCCAAGATGAACAGAGCTGGGATCATGAAAGACTTTGCTACCTACCCTGGTGTCATCCTGGGGACGGTTAATTATGGCGTATTTTTGAATGTGCTTGATGCAAATCTAGCTGTGAAGTGTACAACTGGGGCACAACTGCTGCCACTGAAGGGGTGGGTGTGTGTGGGGCCCAATTTTTTGAAAAAAGGGAGACTTCGCTTGGAGTAACCCTTGCTTGCTGTGTTTTTTAAAAGAAGCCAAGATGAACAGAGCTGGGATCATTAAAGACTTTGCTACCTACCCTGGTGTCATCCTGGGGACGGTTAATTATGGCGTATTTTTGAATGTGCTGGATGCAAATCTAGCTGTGAAGTGTACAACTGGGGCACAACTGCTGCCACTGAAGGGGTGGGTGTGTGTGGGGCCCAATTTTTTGAAAAAAGGGAGACTCCACTTGGAGTAACCCTTGCTTACATTGTTTTTTAAAAGAAGCCAAAATGAACAGAGCTGGGATCAGGAAAGACTTTGCTACCTACCCTGGTGTCATCCTGGGGACGGTTAATTATGGCGTATTTTTGAATGTGCTTGATGCAAATCTAGCTGTGAAGTGTACAACTGGGGCACAACTGCTGCCACTGAAGGGGTGGGTGTGTGTGGGGCCCAATTTTTTGAAAAAAGGGAGACTCCGCTTGGAGTAACCCTTGCTTACATTGTTTTTTAAAAGAAGCCAAGATGAACAGAGCTGGGATCATGAAAGACTTTGCTACCTACCCTGGTGTCATCCTGGGGACGGTTAATTATGGCGTATTTTTGAATGTGCTTGATGCAAATCTAGCTGTGAAGTGTACAACTGGGGCACAACTGCTGCCACTGAAGGGGTAGGTGTGTGTGGGGCCCAATTTTTTGAAAAAAGGGAGACTTCGCTTGGAGTAACCCTTGCTTGCTGTGTTTTTTAAAAGAAGCCAAGATGAACAGAGCTGGGATCATGAAAGACTTTGCTACCTACCCTGGTGTCATCCTGGGGACGGTTAATTATGGCGTATTTTTGAATGTGCTGGATGCAAATCTAGCTGTGAAGTGTACAACTGGGGCACAACTGCTGCCACTGAAGGGGTGGGTGTGTGTGGGGCCCAATTTTTTGAAAAAAGGGAGACTCCACTTGGAGTAACCCTTGCTTACATTGTTTTTTAAAAGAAGCCAAAATGAACAGAGCTGGGATCAGGAAAGACTTTGCTACCTACCCTGGTGTCATCCTGGGGACGGTTAATTATGGCGTATTTTTGAATGTGCTTGATGCAAATCTAGCTGTGGAGTGTACAACTGGGGCACAACTGCTGCCACTGAAGGGGTGGGTGTGTGTGGGGCCCAATTTTTGGAAAAAAGGGAGACTCCGCTTGGAGTAACCCTTGCTTACATTGTTTTTTAAAAGAAGCCAAGATGAACAGAGCTGGGATCATGAAAGACTTTGCTACCTACCCTGGTGTCATCCTGGGGACGGTTAATTATGGCTTATTTTTGAATGTGCTTGATGCAAATCTAGCTGTGAAGTGTACAACTGGGGCACAACTGCTGCCACTGAAGGGGTGGGTGTGTGTGGGGCCCAATTTTTTTTAAAAAAGGGAGACTCCGCTTGGAGTAACCCTTGCTTACATTGTTTTTTAAAAGAAGCCAAGATGAACAGAGCTGGGATCATGAAAGACTTTGCTACCTACCCTGGTGTCATCCTGGGGATGGTTAATTATGGCGTATTTTTGAATGTGCTTGATGCAAATCTAGCTGTGAAGTGTACAACTGGGGCACAACTGCTGCCACTGAAGGGGTGGGTGTGTGTGGGGCCCAATTTTTTGAAAAAAGGGAGACTCCGCTTGGAGTAACCCTTGCTTACATTGTTTTTTAAAAGAAGCCAAGATGAACAGAGCTGGGATCATGAAAGACTTTGCTACCTACCCTGGTGTCATCCTGGGGACGGTTAATTATGGCGTATTTTTGAATGTGCTTGATGCAAATCTAGCTGTGAAGTGTACAACTGGGGCACAACTGCTGCCACTGAAGGGGTGGGTGTGTGTGGGGCCCAATTTTTTTAAAAAAGGGAGACTTCGCTTGGAGTAACCCTTGCTTGCTGTGTTTTTTAAAAGGAGCCAAGATGAACAGAGCTGGGATCAGGAAAGACTTTGCTACCTACCCTGGTGTCATCCTGGGGACAGTTAATTATGGCGTATTTTTGAATGTGCTTGATGCAAATCTAGCTGTGAAGTGTACAACTGGGGCACAACTGCTGCCACTGAAGGGGTGTCTGTGGGGCCCAATTTTTTGAAAAAAGGGAGACTCTGCTTGGAGTCACCTTGCGGTCTTTTACATGATTTTAGAAGGGCGTGCCATGCCTATATCTGTGTTTCGTCCTCTTTTTCCTCGTAACGCTGTTTTGTTTTCACATGACAATTTGTCCTTGTCACTTTCCCATGTGTTTGTGTTGTGAGTTGTTTGTCACCTTTTGGACACCTTTGAGGGTGTTTTCTAGGTGTTTTTATGTGTTTGTGATTGCCTGCCATTGTTTCCTATGCAGTTCGAGTTCGGTTCGTCGAACGTTCGACGAGCTGAACTCGAACGGGACCTCCGTTCGGTGAACCGACCTCGAGCCGAACCGGGACCGGTTCGCTCATCTCTACTCCTGATATCAAAAATATCAATATGTTCAATTTTCAGATAGTTATTTCAGACTATAATGGTCAAGACAGAAATGATGAATACAAAATGTGGGATGTTATGACTCAATAGTCATTTTTCAGGGTCATCATGACAGCATCACCATCCTCCCTATGTGTATGCAGCAATAACGTATAGATGTTCATCACAATAGATGATAATAAAACGGCCAAATGGCCAGTACTTAGCCACACTCAGCAGCTCATTGCACGGCGCGTTTCTCCCCCATAGCAATCATTTGGAGGTTCATCAGGGGCTGTCCAAAATCAACAGTCGGGTACATTCTGAGAAAAAAGGAATTGACTGGTGAGCTTGGGAACTCAAAAAGGCCTGGGCGTCCACGGATGACAACAGTGGTGGATGATCGCCGCATACTTTCTTTGGTGAAGAAGAACCCGTTCACAACACCAACACTCCAGTGAAGTAGGTGTATCTGTCTCTAAGTCAACAGTAAAGAGAAGACTCCATGAAAGCAAATACAAAGGGTTCACATCTAGATGCAAACAATTCATCAATTCCAAAAATAGACAGGCCAGAGTTAAATTTGCTGAAAAACACCTCATGAAGCCAGCTCAGTTCTGGAAAAGTATTCTATGGACAGATGAGACCAAGCTCAACCTTTACCAGAATGATGGGAAGAAAAAAGTTTGGAGAAGAAAGGCAATGGCACATGATCCAAGGCACACCGCATCCTCTGTAAAACATGGCGGAGGCAACGTGATGGCATGGGCATGCATGGCTTTCAATGGCACTGGGTCACTTGTGTTTATTGATGACATAACAGCAGACAAGAGTAGCCGGATGAATTCTAAAGTGTACCGGGATATACTTTCAGCCCAGATTCAGCCAAATGCCGCAAAGTTGATCGGACGGCGCTTCATAGTACAGATGGACAATGACCCCAAGCATACAGCCAAAGCTACCCAGGAGTTCATGAGTGCAAAAAAGTGGAACATTCTGCAATGGCCAAGTCAATCACCAGATCTTTGATTTCACTTGCTCAAATCCAGACTTAAGATGGAAGGACCCACAAACAAGCAAGACCTGAAGGCTGCGGCTGTAAAGGCCTGGCAAAGCATTAAGAAGGAGGAAACCCAGCGTTTGGTGATGTCCATGGGTTCCAGACTTAAGGCAGTGATTGCCTCCAAAGGATTCGCAACAAAATATTGAAAATAAAAATATTTTGTTTGGGTTTGGTTTATTTGTCCAATTACTTTTGACCTCCTAAAATGTGGAGTGTTTGTAAAGAAATGTGTACAATTCCTACAATTTCTATCAGATATTTTTGTTCAAACCTTCAAATTAAACGTTACAATCTGCACTTGAATTCTGTTGTAGAAGTTTCATTTCAAATCCAATGTGGTGGCATGCAGAGCCCAACTCGCGAAAATTGTGTCACTGTCCAAATATTTCTGGACCTAACTGTAAATGAATGTCAGCACTATGCTTAACATTATCATTTCTTCTGCCCTATGAATATAAAGTAATCAGTCTCTCTGTGACTCCCCCCCCAATTCATTTGAAGGCTATGTGCCCATAAATTGCTTTTCTTGCATTTTTGCCACATGGATCTCTTGTGAAAAATATACAATTTTACAATACAAGCAAAGTGAATGAGATTCCTCAAATCTCATGCACATGTTGCTTATTTTTGTGGAGAAAAATACATATCTACATTGGATATGGAAATTATTCAGACCCCTTTAAATTTTTCACTCATTGTTTCATTGCAGCCATTTGGTAAATTCAAAAATAGTACATTTATTTCCCATTAATGTACACTATGCACCTCATCTTGACAGAAAAAAACCTGAAATGTAGACATTTTTGCAAATTTATTAAACAAGAAAAACAGAAATATCACATGGTCATAAGTATTCACACCCTTTGCTCAATATTGAGTAGATGTACCCTTTTGAGCTAGTACAGCCGTGAGTCTTCTTAAGAATGATGCAACAAGTTTTTCACACCTGGTTTTGGAGATCCTCTGCCATGTTTCCTTGCAGATCCTCTCCAGTTCCGTCAGGTTGGATGGTGAACATTGGTAGACAGCCATTTTTAGGTCTATGCAGAGATCCTCAATTGGGTTTAGGTCAGGGCTCTGGCTGGGCCAGTCAAAAATGGTCACAGAGTTGTTTTGAAGCCACTCCTTTGTTATTTTAGCTGTGTGCTTAGGGTCATTGTCTTGTTGGAAGGTGAACTTTCAGCCAAGTCTGAAGTCCAGAGCACTCTGGAAGAGGTGTTCTTCCAGGATATCTCTGTACTTGGCTGCATTCATCTTTCCTTCAATTGCAACCAGTCGTTCTGTCCCTGCAGTTGAAAAACACCCCCATAGCATGATGCTGCCATCACCATATTTCACTGTTGGGATTGTATTGGGCAGGTGATGAGCAGTGGCTGGTTTTCTCCACACACACCGCTTAGAATTATCACCAAAAAGTTCTATCTCGACTCATCAGACCAGAGAATCTTATTTCTCATAGTCTGGGAATCCTTCATGTGTTTTTTTGTAAACTCTATGCGGGCTTTCATATGTCTTGCACAGAGGAGAGGCTTCCATCGGGCCACTCTGCCATAAAGGCCCAACTGGTGGAGGAATACAGTGATAGTTGACTTTGTGGAAATTTCTCCCATTTCCCAACTGCATCTCTGGAGCTCAGCCACAGTGATCTTGGGGTTCTTCTTTACTACTCTCACCAAGGCTCATCTCCCACGATTGCTCAGTTTGGCTGGATGCCCAGGTCTAGGAAGAGTTCTGGAGGTCCCAAACGTTTTTTATGTAAAGATTATAGAGGCCGCCGTGCTCTTAGGAACCTTGAGTACTGCAGAAATTCTTTTGTAACATTGGTCAGATCTGTGAATGGCCACAGTTCTGTTTCTGAGCTCCTTGGGCAGTTCCTTTGACCTCATAATTCTTATTTGGTCTGACATGCACTGTGAGCTGTGAGGTCTTATATAGGCAGGTGTGTGCCTTTCCAAGTCAAGTCCTATTAGTCATATAATTAAACACAGCTGGACTCCAATGAAGGAGTAGAATCATCTCAAGGAGGATCACAAGGAAATGGACAGCATGTGACTTAAATATGAGTGTCTGAACAAAGGGTCTGAATAGTTATGACCATGTGATATTTCACTTTTTCTTGTTTAATAAATGTTCAAAAATGTCTACATTTCTGCTTTTTTCTGTCAAGATGGGGTGCAGAGTGTACATTAATGAGAAAAAAAATGAAGATTTACCAAATGGCTGCAATGAAACAAGGAGTGAAAAATTTAAAGGGGTCTGAATACTTTCTGTACCCACTGTACATGTATTTTATGCAGTGTTTATTCTGCCAACACGTCAGGATTTGCACCAGAATTTTCTGCTGCAAATCCTGAACGATTGTACATAGCTTCAGTCCCTATTTTGTATCCCCCCCCACACATTCATTATAAGTCCCTGGTAGCGTCACTATGAATTAGGGTGATGGGAGAAGATGTTATTAGGGTCTTGCAATGAATTGGGGGGAGAGGATGCTATCAGGGAAAATTTGGATCTGGTCCCCCAACTATTTGTTAGTCATATATTTGGGCCATTGTAGCGTTCTAGATCCTATAAAGATATGTGTTTACCCCCTATATAATGATGTCACCCATCCTGGCCCCTTCATGGTATAATGTCCACCATTCTGAGCCCCTTCCTGGGATAGTGTCTCACAACCTGGGCTCTGGCTCGGTATGATATGTCCCAACCTGGTCCCCTTCCTGCTTAACGTTCCTCTTACTGCAATAATGTGACCCATTCTGATGCCTTTCCTGTTATAGTGTTCCCTATCCTGGTCCGCTTCCTGTTATAATGTTTCCCATCCTGATTCCTTTCCTGTATATTATGCTCCCTCCTGGTCCCCTTCCTAGTATAATGGGCTCCATCCTGGTTCTCTTCTTGATATGATATACTCCAACATGGTCACCGTGTTGGTATACTATTCCCCTTCTTGCTACAATGTGCCCCATTCTAGTTCCTTTCTAGGTATATTGTGCCCTATCCTGGTCCCCTTCCTATTATAATGTGGCAAAGTTTGGTTCCTGTATATTGTACCCCATACTGGTCCCCTATCTGGTATAATGTCCCCCATCCTGGTGTATATGTCCCCCATGCTGGTATATATGTCTCCAATCCTGGTATATATGTCCCCCATTATGGTACCTATGTCCCCCATCCTGGGCCGCTTTCAGGTATATATGTCCCCATCCTAGTGTATGTATGTCCCCCATCCTGGGCCCATTCTGAGATATATGCGTCCCATCCTGGTATATATATCCCCCATCCTCGTGTAATATCTCCCATCCTGGTATATATGTCAGTAATCTGGGCCCATCATGGTATATATGTCCCCCTTCCTGAAATAATGTACCCCTTCCTGTCCCCTTCCTGGTATAATGTGCCCCATCCTGGTATAATGTGCCCTCTCCTGGTCCTTTCCTGGTATAATGTGCCTCCTGATATAATGTGCCCCATCCTTTGTCCATCCCTTGTAAATGTGTCCCATTGTGGTCACCTTCCTGGGTTAATGTGCTCCATCCTGGACCTATCACTGGGATAATGTGCCCCAATTTTGTCCTACACATTAAAAAAAAACAAAAACAATTCTACTCAACTTCATCCAACACCATGCTGCTCGACGTCATCTTCTATAGCCGGAGCAGGAGCCAGAAGCTGACATTGGTGGGCAAGCAACATCAGCGCATGACGTCAATGTCATGCGTCACATTCACAGACACGCCGATGTCAGCCGTTGGGATCCCTGCGCTGCAATAAAATACAGTTGAATGTGCACCCAAATGGCCTTACTCCACCTCTGGGCCCCACTACAGCTGCATCATTTGCACCGGCAAAATGTCCGTTCCTGCTAATCAGCCTAAGGTCTCTTTCACATGTCAGTGAAAAACACACATTTTTCTCTGACGTGTTGAAGGTGCATATAGCCCTCTGTGTGCCGTGATTTTGGCATACATGTGTTCTCCACACAGAGAGCAGGTACTTTATACTCACCTGTACACGCTGGTGCTGTCCATGGTGCTGATGTCTCCTGCATTGTTACTTCTGTGTCCGTGGTGCAGTGAATATGCATGAGCATAATGGAAGCAAGTAATAGCAGTGCTGAAGACAGCAGCACTGGAGACAGGTTCGTATAGAAATTCATTTTATTTTACAGACACGTGTTTTCTCCGGTACATGTCACACTGATGTCACACGAATCACATCAGTGTGTGGTCCGTGTGACATCAATGCTGCCGTAGAAAAATGGACTTGTCCCCATGCGGAACACATGGACACTTGTGTGCACCACACAGACACATGTTCGTGAGAAAACGCTGATTTGTGCGTAGACCCATTGATTTTAATGGGTCTGCATATGTCCGTGATTCCAAGACATATAAAAATGGCGATGTACGTACCGGAATCACTGACATGTCAAGGGGGCCTAACAGAAGGTTTAAACTGGTCCCTGCATGTCCCGGCTGATTTGCCTTTCGTTCCGGAGATGAGTGATGGGCAATGGATTAGAAGAGAGTACCACAGTAGGGAGCTGTAGTGATTATAAAGCAGAAATTGAAGAAGGTGCTGCTGAACAATGCAGCGGCTGTAGAGCTGAAGGTGCCAGCCACTGATGAAGAGAAGTGACATAAGTAGCATGTTTTGAAGAAAAAAAGTCAGCATAAAAGAATTGGATTCTGCATTATTAGAAAATAAAATCCTACATGAAGTCTACCACAAAAGGCATACACAAAAGTGCTTCCTAACTATAGCAAAGCCTATAAACTACACTGAGAAGGAATTGCAGCACAGCAGACAGCACTCTTCACACTGTCACAAGTCCCTATCATAAAGGCCATGCCTCCTTAGAACTGGGGAAATGAAAGGAAACCAGGCGTAGCTCATAATTACCTTGTCTGGTAAAGATGGGTGGATATGAATGCTAGGCCCTGGAGGAGACCATGTTAAAATATATGGGCTGGACACAGATATCCCTGAGAACCTGCTTTCGTGCAGCACAAGGGGGGGAGAAGGCACACAGGGGGAGACAGCGCACTGGGGAGACAGCGCACAGGAGGAAGATAGCTTATGGGAAGGAAACAAGCGTGTTTGGGGTGACAGCACACGAAAAGAGGGACAGAGCTTCCCCTTAGTGGTATATGTTAAAGGGGCCCACTGAGACTCTTTCGTCCAGGGTCCATGAAAAACCATCTCTTCAGCTTATCATCCTTTTATCTTTCAAACATGCTACCATCACACCCTTAACTTGACCCATCTTCTACATCTAGCTAATGCCCTAAATCACTGCTCCCTTTTGCCTCAAAACTCCCTGAGCTGTATGTCAACATTGAACTTCCTCTAATCTGTCATCCAACACACCCATCAGCAACCTACAATCCAGTTTTCTGTCCCAGCACTCCACTGAAACGGCCCTAAACAAACTTGTCACAGAGAGCACTTTGCTACCTTTAATTGTCAGGACAATATTCGATGGACTGATAATTGATGGACAAGGCAAGAACTGCTTTTAGACTGCTTATTGGGATGCTCACAGTATTGTATATGTACAACTGATTCCAATACATGGAATATACTGTATCTCTTAGCATAGTCACTGCCAAGCTCCATAAAAATCCCCCCAAAAAACTACTAGCATCCACCACCAATTACTTATGCAGGCGGATTGGGCACACATTACACATAGCGTAACGCTTCAAGGTTGATGTGACCCGCCCCAGGGCCGTGGGGTACTCGGTTCCGGGCGTTGGATAATGGGATTATGTCACGGGGGCCTGTGCCCGGTCCCGTGGCCCTGGTGGTCGCTGAAAGTCAGTAAATAATAATAAAAAATAAATAAATAAAATTTAAAAAAATTACATAAATAAATAATAAAAAATGGTTCCTGTATGGTTACTGGGGCTGCAGGTCAGATCTCTGGGGTGATGGTTAGGCAGCCAGTTGTTTACGCTTTCTGTAGGTGAAGCGGGATCCCCAGCGCAGTTTTTGTAGCTTTAAGGCCCCGTCACACTAAGCAACATCGCTAGCAACATCGCTGCTAACGAACAACTTTTGTGACGTTGCTAGCGATGTTGCTGTGTGTGACATCCAGCAACAACCTGGCCCCTGCTGTGAGGTCGTTGGTTGTTGCTGAATGTCCTGGGCCATTTTTTAGTTGTTGCTGGCCCGCTGTGAAGCACAGATCGCTGTGTGTGACAGCGACACAGCAACAACTAAATGTGCAGGCAGCAGGAGCCGACTTCTGCGGAGGCTGGTAACCACAGTAAACATCGGGTAACCAAGAAGCCCTGTCCTTGGTTACCCGATATTTACCTTTGTTACCAGCCTCCGCCGCTCTCACTGTCAGTGCCGGCTCCTGCTCTGTGCACATGTAGCTGCAGGACACATCGGGTTAATTAACCCGATGTGTGCTGTAGCTAGGAAAGCAGGGAGCCAGCGCTAAGCATTGTGCGCTGCTCCCTGCTCTGTGCACATTTAGCTGCAGCACACATCGGGTAATTAACCCGATGTGTGCTGTAACTAGGAGAGCAGGGAGCCAGCGCTCAGTGTGCGCTGCTCCCTGCTCTCTGCACGTGTAGCTCCGTGCGCTGGTAACCAAGGTAAATATCGGGTTGGTTACCTGATATTTACCTTAGTTACCAAGCGCAGCATCTTCCATGCGGCGCTGGGGGCTGGTCACTGGTTGCTGGTGAGCTCACCAGCAACTCGTGTAGCGACGCTCCAGCGATCCCTGCCAGGTCAGGTTGCTGGTGGGATCGCTGGAGCGTCGCAGTGTGACATCTCACCAGCAACCTCCTAGCAACTTACCAGCGATCCCTATCGTTGTTGGGATCGCTGGTAAGTTGCTTAGTGTGACTGGACCTTTACACAAATATGGCAGTTTGTCTTCACAGCCTTTTTAACTGTCACTTTAGTGTAGCAGCCTATGGTTCCTCAGATGAAAGAAAAAAAGTATGTCGCCAATTATTTAACTCTGACCAGTTTTTACTTGCAGGTGTTATTAAAAAGGGGTTCAGGACTTCCGGATCCGGTCCTGGCTGAGGTGGAGGCTTGAGGGAGAAGCTCCCGCCACCCCCTGGAAAAAACAGTCTGAAAGAAGCCCCCCACCTCCGGGAACAAGACGAAAGTCACACAGCAGGAAAGCGGAGGTCAGCAGCGATGGATCGTTACCTGCTGAGAAGCGCTGGCTGCAGTGAAGGACCCGGGAGGAGCGGCGACGCTGCGGCTGGGAAAGAAGTGGATGCAATGAACATGGCACCGGCGAGCCTGTCGGGGGCGGAGCCAGAGGTGCAGGGGAGAGACGAGATGGATCCATGCCGGAGAGGCAGAGTAATGGAGGACACGGCTGAGGAGGCAGAGGAATCTGGAGCGGGAGAGAGGTGGATGCAGGGGTCAGAGGAGGGCAGCTCACAGTGGGAGGATGAGGGAGATATGGAGGGAGAGCTGAGAGAGGAGGAGGCCGGCGATATGGAGGGGGGCAGTGGAGGATCAGGAGGGCTGGAGGAAGATGCATGCCAGCAAAGGAGGGAGAGAGGAGGCAAATGGGGACAACCTCACTACAGGAGGAGTTCATCCTCTGCCATTCCTGGTAAAGGAAGCAAAAAACAGCAAGACCCACTACCACCTCAGCCTTATAAGGCGACAGAGGGAGGCAGAGGCTCCACACAAACAAGAAGGTCTAAGAAAACTGCACCACCTGCTGGCCAAAATAAGCAAGTACAAGAGATCCATGTGGATTATAAAAAAATTGGCAATAGAAGTGACATCTCATCTGTCTAAGGAAATAAAAATAGCCATAGAGGCAGCCATACAATCTTCACTAGCCGCCATGCAGAAGCAATTGACTGATCACTCAAATAGACTGACAGAAACAGAGCAGAGAATCTCTAATTCTGAGGAGGCAATCTCGACCATGCAAGAACAAATAGCAACTTTAATAAAATCTAATGAATACCTGAAAGACAAGGCAGAGGATCTAGAAAACAGGTTGAGACGAAACAATCTTCGTATTGTGGGGCTGCCAGAATCGGTATCACTGGGACAGCTAGACAGCATTTGTGAGGTGGAACTACCACAGGCGTTGGGTATAAAAGCGAAATTTAGAGTGGAAAGGGCCCACAGAGTGGGAGCATTGAGGCAACAAGAGATGAACAAAGGAGAAGGACAAAGCCCAAGCAGTAAATCCCCGCCAAGAGCCAGACAAGTGATAGTCAAGTACCTCGACTACAAGCACAAAGAAGAAATATTGAAGGCCTTTAGAGAACGTAAACGGCCCCTACAATACCAAGGAAATAGACTGCTGATCTTTGGGGACTATTCGGTTGATGTATCCAAGCGGAGGAAGGACTTCAGCAAACTGTGCACATTTCTGTACAACAAAAGAGTAAAATGCCAACTACTTTACCCAGCCATACTAAAGGTTAGGAACTCCAATGGAACATTCTCATATTATAAAGACCACAAGGAAGCGGAAAACATCCTTATGTCAGAACACAACAGAAGCTGGGCAGAGGCTCAGGAGAGGAGATCTAATGAAGGAGGAAATTACAGAAAAGGCTCCCCTACAGGTTCAGGAAGAGAGGTTGGACAACACAGCAGGCAAACACAACCTGAGACCAACGGAGAGGGGAATCGGAGTCCAGCTCAGCAACCCAGCCCCAGACCGGGCTTCAGGGAGCAGCACTCTTGAGAGCCACCAAGACACGTGATGACTCTTGAACTGACTTTTACTGGTTTTTCTCTGTTCCCCTTGACCAAAGAGGAAGAGCGGGCCGAGAGGGAGGGGCCGGTGTGAGGGGGACGGAGAGGGAACCAATCGTTTTTCCTACCTTCGGTGGCGGGGGAGAGGAGAGGATGAGAGGTTCTTCTTCTGCTTCCTCTCTTTCTTCTCCTTCCTCTTCTCCTTCTTTTTCTTTTCCTTCTTCTTCTTCTTTCTTCTTATCCTTCTGCTTTTCTTTCTGCTTCCTTTCCTCCCCCTCCTTCTCCTCCTCCTCTCTCTTTTTCCTCTCCTCTCTCTTCCTCTTCTTCTCTCTCTTCTTCTTCTCCTCTCTCTTTTTCTTCTCTTCTCTCTTCTTCTTCTCCTTTCTCTTCTTCTTCTCCCCTCTCTTTCTTCTCCTCTCTTCTTCTTCTTCTTCTTCTCTTCTCTCCTCTTCTTCTTCTTCTCCTCTCTCTTCTTCTTCTTCTGTCTTCTTTTCTTATCCTTCTCCTCTCTTTTTCTTCTGCTCTCTCCCCTCTTCTGCTCTCTTCTTCTTCTCTCTTTTTCCTCTTCTCTCCCTTCTTCTCTCTTTTCTCTGCTCTGCTTCTCACTCTCTGGATTGTCTTTCAGATCTAAATACAGTGGATCCGAATGGGTTGAAAGGAAGGTCCCACAAAACCAGGACTAAGCCAGCGGATGAACTCTCACTAAGGTTCTACTATATACGACATATTGTTTTAATCCTTGCATAATACTTAAGGTTGTTGTGTGTTACTCGGGGGGAAAAAACATAGAATTTGTTTATCAGGGGGGTGATTAGGGAGACTCATATTTTGGCCAGGAAGAAGGGAAGTCACTAACATGGCAAAAAGAGCCAAAAGTCCCTTTAAAGGGAAAACCTGTTTGGTCGTTATAGGATTTATATTTTTCATATGTTGTATAGGGCTTTATTTACGAGTTGGGGAAAAGAAATGTCATTCTGGAGGAACCAATTGTGAGGCCATTGTTGACAGTCGTGTCTCTCTTACAGTCGAGGTCTTGAAGGGCAGTATCAACAAGAGCAAACCATTTAGACAAACATGGTGCAACTAACAACGTGGAATGTTAAGGGCCTAAGATCACCTAACAAGCGAGCAATGATACTAAGACACTTGAAAAGACTAAAAACTGATATTGCTCTATTACAAGAAACCCACTTAGGGAGGGACGATTTTTTCCGCATGAAAAAATACTGGGTGGGTTCAGTATATGGGGCAGCGGCACAGAGAAGGAACGCGGGCACAATGATTTTGATAAACAAACAGCTTAGCCATGAAGTGGTGGCTCAGGAAGAGGATGATCAAGGAAGATGGCAGCATTTAACAATTACCAGTCCAGCGGGATATATATAATGTGTATGGTCCAAACTCGAAACAGAATCAGTTCCATGACACCATAAAAACCATAATTCTCTCAGATAAGGAACCTAACATCATAGTGGCGGGGGACTTCAATGCAGTGCCAGACTCAGCGGAGGACAGAAGCAAGGGAGAGGGTGAGTTGGGACACGGGGACAAGGGCTCAGCCCACAGAGAGGTTTCTTTAGAGGATGTAGGACTAAAAGACATTTGGAGACTAACTCACCCACATGACAGAGAGTATACGCACTTCTCTCATCCACATAACAGTTGGTCTCGTATAGATCAGATTTGGTTGTCTTTGGAACTGGCAAACGGTGTGCAAAACTGCATGATTGAGAGTATGGTGATCTCAGACCACAGTCCGGTGAGAGTGGGCCTTAGAGAGAAATTCAAGAGAGGATCAGACATTATATGGAGATTCCCGTCGTTTCTCCTAAGACATGACAATTTTCACAAGATAATAAAGGAATGGTGGGAAGAGTTCTCAGAAAATAATAAGGAGCATAGGGCGACGCCAGTATTATTCTGGGAAACGGCGAAAGCGGTCTTGAGAGGGCGTTTGGTGGGGTATGCGGCCATGGTCAAACGAAAGACGAACGTGAAATACAATTTTCACAGCGAGGCAATGCGACTAGCGTATACTAATTATCTGACAGACAGGTCTATCACGGCAAAAGATAGGTGGATGGCGGCCAAGAGAGACTTTGACGAGTGGGCAAAAAAAAAGGAACAATTATTTTGGTCACATAAAGAGGCTGATCTTCATAGATTTGGGAATAAGGCGGGGAGGATGCTGGCAAATTTAGCAAGGGGCAACAGAAAGATGATGGTAATCTCTAAAATGAAAACAAAGGGTGGAGGGGTGACATCGGATCCCAAGGAAATTAATAAGGTGCTGGGAGAATATTACAGAAAGTTGTACGGGCCAGGACATAACGACATGACTGATGAGGCGGAGTGGCTAAGACAAGCCCAACTACCTAGCTTAACGGAGGAGGAAATGGAAGCCTTAAACGCAGATATCACAGAGGAGGAGGTTTCAAAAACAATTGGGGAACTTAGTACTAATGAGGCTCCAGGGCCCGATGGTTTCAACAGCGAATTCTATAAAGCCCTCAAGGATCTGATCTCACCGGACCTAACTTCAGTCTTTAATGCAATTCTGGGGGGAACAGAAAGCCCTAAAAATGCCAATATAGCATACATTAAATTAATACCTAAGGGAACCAAGGACCTGGACGACCCCTCGAGTTATCGGCCCATCTCGCTCATCAACCAGGACTTAAAAATAATGTCTAAAATCATGGCGGATAGATTGGCCACGGTCTTACCTAGGTTAATTTCAGAATATCAGGTAGGGTTTATAAAAGGGAGAAATGCGGTGACCAACATTAGGAAGACGATTCTAGTGGTTGACGCAGTTAGATTGGGGCGCACGAAGGGGGGGGCAAGTCCTGCATTAGTCACACTCGACGTCGAGAAAGCGTTCGACAATGTTAACTGGAGCTGGTTAGACAAGGTGATGGAGGCCGCGGGGATCTTGGGTAAGATGAGACTCTATATTAACAGTCTATATGCCAACTCAGGAGCAAGGATCCACACCCCGGGTTTTTTGTCCGACGTGTTCCCTCTGATGAAAGGGACGAGACAAGGATGCCCGCTATCCCCACTATTATTTAACCTGGCAATTGAACCCCTATCAAGAGTGCTGCAGGGTCATAATAGTTTCAAAGGGATCAACATAAGGGGTACAGAAATGAAGATAGCGCTCTTTGCTGATGACGTGATTCTATTTATGGGGGACCCTGGTGCGGACCTGCCCCGGACACTTAGCATGATAGAAAAATTTGGCGCCTTTTCAGGTTTTAAACTAAATAAAAAGAAATGTGAGCTGCTATTCCTGAGCGGGGATCAAGGGCCAGCTGGGGGTATCTTAAGTGAAGGGAATGTGAATGGAATTCCGGTAGCACAATCATCAGTCAAATACCTGGGAGTGCATGTAGGAAGGACGGTGCAATCAATTTATAAAATGAATTATGGTCCACTGATCAGAAAAATCATAAATCAATTGAAGGGCTGGAAGGGACTACCCCTGCCATTATTGGCAAGATGTCACCTCATAAAAATGATGAGCTTCCCTAGGCTGCTGTACCCCTTCCAAACGATTCCATTATTGTTAACACTAAGGGATGTCAACAGACTCAACTCAGCGTATGCAGTTTTTTTTTGGAGGGGAAGGAAACCCAGAATAAAGCTGCGTACGCTGATGAAGTCTGTGGAGAAGGGAGGGATACATTTTCCGGACGTCAGAGGGTATAACGTTGTGTGCATCATGAGACACGTGATTGATTGGCTGAGAGGAACGAGTAGACACTCGGATTATGGTATGAAACTCAAGTACGTAGAGCCATGGGATCTGACGTCTATTCTTCACTCCCCATTGTCCAAGGTTGAAGGTCACATAAGAAACTCCGTTATATTCCGAGACACCATGTTGGCCTGGAGATTGGTAAGACGGAAATTGGGACTTTCATGGAAGGTATCAAAATACCTAAATCCTTGGGCATCACCAAACTTCCCCCAGGGGAGAGAGAATAAACTATTCCTCAAATGGAAAGAGAAGGGCATTAGGAGAATGATAGATGTAATGAATGGGGCAGAGAGAAGGTGGATGACAGGTCGGGAAGTGCTTGATAAATACAACCTCAATGGCTTCCACATTATTCAGTACGAACAATTGAAACATGGAATAATTAGAGGGCTGGGTGAGATTGGAAGGGAACTGAACAAGAGTATGATTGACGAGCTTATGGAAGGCAATGTAACAAATTTGAATGTCTCTCGAATATACCGAACATTTAGAGATGTGCTAATATCCCGGGAAGATAGTCGTACACTTTTAGCATGGAAAAAACAACTGAAAGGGCAAGAAGTGGTGGAGGTCATACTGAAAGGATGGGTTCAGATGCGGAAACAAGTCACCAATGAGAGCTGGAGAGACACCCAATTTAGGATATTACACAGGGCTGTTTTGGGTTTCAACATACCGGGGAGGGAGGCACGGTGCCCTAAGTGCCACAAAGAAAAAACAGACATGTTACATGGCCTGTGGGAATGCAGGACGATAAAGAGGTTCTGGAATCAAGTCAGAGCACTAGCCCAGACAACATGGAAAATTTCCTGCAAATCAGAGTTAATGGTGTGGATTTTTCACTTCTTTGAGGGTGGAGTCAGAGGGGGACTGAATCCTCAGGACAAAAAGACATTTGCAATCATACATGACATAGCCATGATAGCTAAAAGGTGCATCCTAAGGCACTGGATACAGGAGGAGGCTCCATCCACAGGGGAAGTCATCGGGGAACTACATAATCTTTTGAGGATGGAGAAACTAGAAGCAGAAAGGGACAAAGACAATAAGACTACCAAGTTTTTTAATAGGTGGAAAACTTTTATTGAAGTTTATTTCAAACAGAAAGAAATAAACCATTTAGTGGCACCTTTTAGGCATACGGAGTGGTACCTTCTGAGTGAAATCCAGGGCAGCTTGGGAAAATTGAGGATTACTTAGCGGGGACTAAGGTGAAGGACAAAGGTAAGATGGTATGACATGATCAAGGCACGGCATCAACATTAGAAATATTAAAGAATGGCACAGGGGCTTAAGGGTTTGTTTCATGTATGTTATGTTCGGATTCTATAATTTTGACTTATTTTATGTCAATGTAACCTGATAATACTTCTTATGATACGATATTGTGTAGAATTTGTAAAATCAATAAAAACTGTTTGGAAAAAAAAAGGGGGGTTCAGTTTCTGATGTGACAGTGTTTGGGTGATCTGGGAACAGTTCAGGATCTCTATGCCAGGTTAGTTATGTGGCCTCCCTGCTGCACTGTGTCTCTCCTTGGTCCTAGGCTGCCTGGAGCTACACCTTGACCCTCTCTTTCTCTCTTCACCTGTATGGCAGGCGGCGGGAGCTTCTCTAAGGGGCACTGCTGTACTCACTGTGGTCCCTAAGCTCTGTGTAGCGGCTTTGCCTTCAGGTGCTCCTGGGGCCAGGAAATCTGGAGTCTCCCTGGCCTTCGGTCTTTATTGCTGGGCAGATTAGATCCCTCACAATCTCGGACACCGGTATCCGGTAATCAGCGCTGTTCCTCGGGGATGAACCGATCTGGCTCCACCTCACCGGTCACTCCTGTTTTGCCTCACTTCTCGATCTCTCAGTGTGTCACACAGCTACTCGTACGGGCTAAGCACAGCCCTCTCCATTTTGATGTCTTCCCTCTCCTCGCTCGAGCTCAACTCCAACTGTCAACTGTCTGTCTGACTCCGCCTCCAAACCTGGATTTAAAGGGGACTTCACCTGAACTCGGCTTGTAGAGCTCCCCTTCCAGGCTTGGAGTGGAGGTGTTGTTTGTGGGATTACCTGATGTGTAGATCGTTCCCTGCCCCAGGTACAGGTATATTTGTGGCAACTGAATCCTGGGGTGTCACATTCCCCCCCTAGTTAAATCCAGTACTCATGGACTGGAAATACAAACTTATGAAACATTAGCAACAATAAAGAATAGTACAAAGTCTTAAAAAATAAAAATTACAAAAAACAATAAAATGGAGAAATGCAGTCCTTTGGCTTCAAAATGTGAGTATGGTATATATAAGAAAGTTTTTGACCACTACCAGTTCTTTGGTCCATATGTCAATAAAAGTTCAAGAAAATGCAAAAGTTCATGCAATAAGTCCTCTGCAAGCTCAATGCGCTTGACAGTTACGGATTTACTTAGTTGCAATAAACAAACAAAGAAAAGATTTTTACACTCCACTAACTACTACACTTTCTATTTAATATTCTATACAGTTAGGTCCAGAAATATTTGGACAGTGACACAATTTTCGCGAGTTGGGCTCTGCATGCCACCACATTGGATTTGAAATGAAACCTCTACAACAGAATTCAAGTGCAGATTGTAACGTTTAATTTGAAGGTTTGAACAAAAATATCTGATAGAAATTGTAGGAATTGTACACATTTCTTTACAAACACTCCACATTTTAGGAGTTCAAAAGTAATTGGACAAATAAACCAAACCCAAACAAAATATTTTTATTTTCAATATTTTGTTGCGAATCCTTTGGAGGCAATCACTGCCTTAAGTCTGGAACCCATGGACATCACCAAACGCTGGGTTTCCTCCTTCTTAATGCTTTGCCAGGCCTTTACAGCCGCAGCCTTCAGGTCTTGCTTGTTTGTGGGTCTTTCCGTCTTAAGTCTGGATTTGAGCAAGTGAAATGCATGCTCAATTGGGTTAAGATCTGGTGATTGACTTGGCCATTGCAGAATGTTCCACTTTTTTGCACTCATGAACTCCTGGGTAGCTTTGGCTGTATGCTTGGCGTCATTGTCCATCTGTACTATGAAGCGCCGTCCGATCAACTTTGCGGCATTTGGCTGAATCTGGGCTGAAAGTATATCCCGGTACACTTCAGAATTCATCCGGCTACTCTTGTCTGCTGTTATGTCATCAATAAACACAAGTGACCCAGTGCCATTGAAAGCCATGCATGCCCATGCCATCACGTTGCCTCCACCATGTTTTACAGAGGATGTGGTGTGCCTTGGATCATGTGCCGTTCCCTTTCTTCTCCAAACTTTTTTCTTCCCATCATTCTGGTACAGGTTGATCTTTGTCTCATCTGTCCATAGAATACTTTTCCAGAACTGAGCTGGCTTCATGAGGTGTTTTTCAGCAAATTTAACTCTGGCCTGTCTATTTTTGGAATTGATGAATGGTTTGCATCTAGATGTGAACCCTTTGTATTTACTTTCATGGAGTCTTCTCTTTACAGTTGACTTAGAGACAGATACACCTACTTCACTGAGAGTGTTCTGGACTTCAGTTGATGTTGTGAATGGGTTCTTCTTCACCAAAGAAAGTATGCGGCGATCATCCACCACTGTTGTCATCCGTGGACACCCAGGCCTTTTTGAGTTCCCAAGCTCACCAGTCAATTCCTTTTTTCTCAGAATGTACCCGACTGTTGATTTTGCTACTCCAAGCATGTCTGCTATCTCTCTGATGGATTTTTTCTTTTTTTTCAGCCTCAGGATGTTCTGCTTCACCTCAATTGAGAGTTCCTTAGACCACATGTTGTCTGGTCACAGCAACAGCTTCCAAATGCAAAACCACACACCTGTAATCAACCCCAGACCTTTTAACTACTTCATTGATTACAGGTTAACGAGGGAGACGCCTTCAGAGTTAATTGCAGCCCTTAGAGTCCCTTGTCCAATTACTTTTGGTCCCTTGAAAAAGAGGAGGCTATGCATTACAGAGCTATGATTCCTAAACCCTTTCTCCGATTTGGATGTGAAAACTCTCATATTGCAGCTGGGAGTGTGCACTTTCAGCCCATATTATATATATAATTGTATTTCTGAACATGTTTTTGTAAACAGCTAAAATAACAAAACTTGTGTCACTGTCCAAATATTTCTGGACCTAACTGTATAACCTGACAGGGGCTGACCGAAGTTGCAACGGCTAGACCTACGTAATGCCTGCGTCTCAACTGGTCGGTGCGGTGTACTGGTACTTAGTGCTGGTGCTATGCGTGCACTATCTACTAGTGTGCATGAGGATCTACGCAATAGTGGTATGCTTGAATGTTGTCTTAGTCTTACCATAGGACTGGCAGGTTCACCAATAGCAGGGTTCTCGGCTTCTACTGCGACAGGTAGTTCTTCTGAAACTTCGACAGGTTCTTCCAGTCTTTCTGGGACTTCTACTGGTTGAGCGGTAGTCATTAATGGTATTAGTATGGCTCCATTGTACTGAGGCCAACTTTCAGGAAAATCACCAAGTACTGTTCGTATCATCTTCTCTTTCTTTTCCTCCTTAGGTTGAGGTGTACAGGGGATGACTTCTTTTGGCTTCAACTGTTCAGGACATTTCTTAAGGTGGTCTCTAGAAATTGCCGCTGACGTTTTTCCCTTATCTTTGCTGATTAAGCAGATTTTCTTGTTGTCAAAGTTAGAGGGCAATACTGTGTATGGTTCTGCTTCCCACTGGTCATCAAGCTTATGGGTCCTTCTTTTTCTTTTTAGAACCATCTCTCCAGGTATTAAAGGAGCAGCTGGTTCATTCTTATTCTAATCTTTCTCTTGCCTTTCTCTAATTTGGTCTAGGCTTTTTTCTACGCACTCCTGTACCTTTTTGTACTGCTCTTGGCGCTTAGTGTCCCAATCAGCTTCAGGTGAACTGGTTTCAGGATCGACAATTCCCATCTCTAGGTCAACTGGTAACTTACCAGGTCTTGCTCTCATCAAGTACGCTGACGTGCAATTGGTGGAACTCACATGGATGTTGTTGTACATGTCCACTAAATCAGGCAACTTCTCTGGCCACATGCTTCTTTCTTCCAAGGGCAAGGTTTTCAACAGGTCTATAACCACCTGGTTCATTTTCTCACATATGCCGTTGGTCTGTGGGTGATTTGGTGTGGTTCGGATTTTCTTACATCCATACAGATTGCAAAACTCCTGGAACACTTCTGCTTCGAACGCAGAACATTGATCCGTCAACACCTGTTCCGGGTACCCATGTGGTCTGCAGAAGTAGGCTTGAAAGGTTCTCGCTGCGGTTCTTGCTGTCAAGTCTTTTACAGGTACTACCACCAGAAACCGGGAATAGTGGTCCACCATATTGAGGGCATACGTATAACCGGATCTACTGGGTGTCAATTTCACATGGTCCAAGGCTACAAGTTCCAGTGGCTGTTTGGTGACAATTGGCTCTTTGACTGTCACGGTCCTTTCTTCTTAGGTTGCATGGACCACAGTTTCGGCACCAGTTCTCAATGGTGGTTCTCATGCCAACCCAATAGAATCTGTTGCGTAATAGTACCTCAAGCTTCTTCCACCCGAAGTGTCCTGCTCCGTCATGGTGCGCATCCAGCACCATCTGAACATGTCTCCTCCTATTTGCCACACCAACAAACGAGTTCGGGGGTTGATGTAATGTCTGCGTAGCCTACCCCTGTAGATGAACAACCTGCTCTTTTCGTTCCACAGGTGCTGCGCTTCCGGTGGGGCATCTGGGCTAAGACGTGAGTTTGGTTGGGTTAATAGTTCTTTTACTAGGTGAACAGCTAGATCGCTGTCTTGCGTTTCCTCCCACCCGTCGTAAGGTTCAGCGTGGCCTCTTGGTGTTTGCCTTTAACACCTTGGTTACACTGGGATGCACTGTTGCAGGGAAAAGCCGGCAGCACTATCTCTTCTAACTCATCCGAGTCTTCTCCTGCATCTGGTAAATGGGGCATTCTCGACAATGCATCAGCGTTGGCGTTTTTGTGGCCTGTCCAATATTTGATGATGAAGTCATAGTTTGACAACTGGGCCATCCATCGCTGCTCTAGTGCACCTAGATTTGCGGAGTCCAAGTGAGTAAGCGGGTTGTTATCTGTAAATATGTTAAACTTCGCAGCCGCCAGGTTGTGCTTAAACCGTTCAGTGACGGCCCAGACTAAGGCCAGAAATTCCAGCTTGAACGAGCAGTAGTTTTCTAGGTTTCTCTCAGTAGGATGGAGCTTCCTGCTTGCAAAGGCAATTACACGTTCTTTGCCATTCTGCACCTGCGACAGCACAGCTCCCAATCCCACATTACTGGCATCTGTACAGCACGAACGGTAGATTATAATCAGGGTAGGCCAGGATTTCCTCACCGGTCAGGGCCCACTTCATGTGCTTGAAGGAATCTTCTTCTTTCTCACCCCATTCAAACGGAGGGTTGGAAGTCTTGCCCTTTTTGGTCTGGCCTACCAGGATATCTTGCAAAGGCGCCGCTTTTTTTCGTGAAGTCCTTTATGAGAGCACTCTGCTATCTCCAGTCATCAGAACAATACGCAATTGACTGACGATTGATCGACGAGACAATGGCTGGTTTCACTGATAGGCCAATTATTGGGGAACTCACAGTAACCATATTGTATAAATACATCTGATTCCATCCCATGGAAAATATATACCCTGCCACCACCAATCCAAAAAGTAGGCAGTGTTTAAATAAAAGAAAAGTACTAAACCTGTGTCACTGAAAAGGCTCAGATTTATGGAGGGAAGAACTCCAATAAAACATGGAATAATCTGTCATAGCAGTGTATCTTCCTGGCATTGAACAACGATCATAATTTGGAATTTGTGTTTATTTACACTTTACATCCACATACCTCCCCTATAGTGACTAATTAAAGGGCTGGTCATGAAATGTGGCTTCAGTCTTTAGAAAATTTTGAGATCCCCAACTTTCAGGATATCTTCGCCCCTGGAGATCCCAGGCTGAAGATAACGTCATGGTTCTTATCACTGTTTTACCTGTCTATAGAGATGCAACATTACATGGATAGCATCATCCATCTAACCAATATTAATTTCGGGCTGATATGCTGATTGCACAACTATACATACAGTCATATGAAAAAGTTTGGGCACCTCTATTAATGTTAACTTTTTTTCTTTATAACAATTTGGGTTTTTGCAACAGCTAATTCAGTTACATATATCTAATAACTGATGGACTCAGTAATATTTCTGGATTGAAATGAGGTTTATTGTACTAACAGAAAATGTGCAATCCTCATTTACACAAAATTTGACCGATGCAAAAGTATGGGCACCTCAACATAAAAGTGACATTAATATTTTGTAGATCCTCCTTTTGCAAAAATAACAGCCTCTAGTCGCTTCCTGTAGCTTTTTAAGGAGTTCCTGGATGAAGGTATATTTGACCATTCCTGTTTACAAAACAGTTCCAGTTCAGTTAAGTTTGATGGTCGCCGAGCATGGACAGCACGCTTCAAATCATTCCACAGATTTTCAATGATATTCAGGTCTGGGAACTGGGATGGCCATTCCAGAACATTGTAATTGTTCCTCTGCATGAATGCCTGAGTAAATTTGGAGCGGTGTTTTGGATCATTGTCTTGCTGAAATATCCATCCCCTGTGTAACTTCAACTTCGTCACTGATTCTTGCACATTATTGTCAAGAATCTGCTGATACTGAGTTGAATCCATGCGACCCTCAACTTTAACAAGATTCCCGGTGCCGGCATTGGCCACACAGCCCCAAAGCATGATGGAACCTCCACCAAATTTTACTGTGGGTAGCAAGTGCTTTTCTTGGAATGCCGTGTTTTTTCTTGCCTCCATGCATAACGCCTTTTTGTATGACCAAACAACTCAATCTTTGTTTCATCAGTCCACAGGAGCTTCTTCCAAAATGTAACTGGCTTGTCCAAATGTGCTTTTGCATACCTCAGGCAACTCTGTGTGTGGCGTGCTTGCAGAAACGGCTTCTTTCGCATCACTCTCCCATACAGCTTCTCCTTGTGCCAAGTGCACTGTATTGTTGACCGATGCACAGTGACACCATCTGCAGCAAGATGATGCTGCAGGTCTTTGGAGGTGGTCTGTGGATTGTTCTTGACTGTTCTCACTATTCTTCTTCTCTGCCTTTCTGATATTTTTCTTGGCCTGCCACTTCAGGGCTTAACAAGAACTGTACCTGTGTTCTTCCATTTCCTTACTATGTTCCTCACAGTGGAAACTGACAGTTTAAATCTCTCAGACAACTTTTTGTATCCTTCCCCTGAACAACTGTGTTGAATAATCTTTGTTTTCATATCATTTGAGAGTTGTTTTGAGGAGCCCATGATGCCACTTTTCATAGGAGATTCAAATAGGAGAACAACTTGCAAGTAGCCACCTTAAATACCTTTTCTCATGATTGGATACACCTGCCTATGAAGTTCAAAGCTCAATGAGGTTAAAAAAACAATTAAGTGCTTTAGTAAAGCCTACTTTACACGTTGCAATTAGTTGTACAATCGCATTTGCGATGTGACACGCCCAGGTTGCATACGGGATCTTATGAGATCACACGTAGGTCGTTCATTTGCTGTCACACGTGCGTTAGTAGTCTATGTTAAATTGATCAATTTTGTGTGCGATCCTTTAGATCATGTGTTCTGTGACGTATGCATTGGGCACCTTTTTTTTTTTTTATTTATTGACTTGCCAAGCGTGTGTAATGTGTAGGGATGCGTTTTTACTATGTCATCTGCCATTCAGCTCTGCTACATGGCCGCTAACAGCAGACACAGACAGCCATGTAGCAGAGCTGAATGGCAGATGACAGCAGACACAGACAGAGCCGCACTGTCAGAATGAATTCGGGTGAACTTCACCCGACTTCATTGTCATGCTGCGGCTCTGTCTGTGTCGCGCCCTGATTAGCGGTCACCTGTGAAGGACTCACCGATGACCGCTAATCTCCTAAGTGACTGAAGTTAGCAGCCCTCTCTCATATACTCACCAATCCCCGATCCCCGGCGCTGCACGGCGTTCACACTGCTCCGGCGGCTTTTACTGTTTTGAAAAAGCCGGCCGCCCATTAAACAATCTCGTATTCCCTGCTTTCCCCGCCCACCGGCGCCTATGATTGGTTACAGTGAGACACGCCCCCACGCTGAGTGACAGGTGTCACACTGCACCCAATCACAGCAGCCGGTGGGCGTGTCTATACTGTGTAGTGAAATAAATAATGAAATAATTAAAAAAAACGGCGTGCGGTCCCCCCCAATTTTAAAACCAGCCAGATAAAGCCATACGGCTGAAGGCTGGTATTCTCAGGATGGGGAGCCCCACGTTATGGGGAGCCCCCCAGCCTAACAATATCAGCCAACAGCCGCCCAGAATTGCCGCATACATTATATGCGACAGTTCTGGGACTGTACCCGGCTCTTCCCGATTTGCCCTGGTGCGTTGGCAAATCGGGGTAATAAGGAGTTATTGGCAGCCCATAGCTGCCAATAAGTCCTAGATTAATCATGTCAGGCGTCTATGAGACACCTTCCATGATTAATCTGTAAATTACAGTAAATAAACACACACACCCGAAAAAAATCCTTTATTAGAAAAAAAAAACACAAACATATACCCTGGTTAACCACTTTAATCAGCCCCAAAAAGCCCTCCATGGCCGGCGTAATCCAGGATGCTCCTGCGTCGCTTCCAGCGCTGCTGCATGGAGGTGACCGGAGCTGCAGAATACACCGCCGCTCCGGTCACCTCCACACAGCAACTGAAGAGTGCCGCGCGATCGGCTGAGCTGTCACTGAGGTTACCCGCTGTCACTGGATCCAGCGGTGGCCGCGGGTAACCTCAGTGACAGCTCAGCTGATCGCGCTACTGTATGAAAATAGCTGTTTCTTTTTGACATAAGAAATCTTGCCCTCTCCTGAACATCTTTATACTTTTCTAACCGCACATTTAGCTTTTCCCATTGCTATACTTCATCTCTGTTGGTGTCCTTCAAGGTTCTGTCCTTTGACCTGTACCCGTCTCCATTTATAACTTTGGCTTAAGACACCTCATCTCAAGTCCAATGGCTTCCAGAACCACCTATATGTTGATGAAGCTTAAATCTACCTCTTTGGTTCAGATGTTACCTCTGCAGTCCAGAATCCTAGAGAGTCTATCAGCCTTATCCTCCTTTTCAATAGACAAAAAGTCACCCCACATTCCTGTATATCCACTGCATGTTACATCACTGGGTTCCTTCTCCTATGTTCAATAGTAATTTCTTCACTCTCTTTGGTTCTAAGACATCCCAGTGTTTCTATCTCTTTATATACTGGTACAAGTGGATTCTTTGCATTTTTTCATCCAAGAAAGAAATTTGACACATACGCTATTCCAGCCTGATTCAGAATACAATACCCAAAACATTGCTATATTTCACTATGTGGTGTAATCTGTTTTTGGGATCTGACGGTAGAAAAATAAAAACCATACATTTTTGTGCCTATTATATTAGTGTGCTGTTACTTTGTATATAATAATATCCTCTTTCTCATCACACTTTCTAAAATTTAACGTGGACAAAATCAATCTTATTGTCTTTCCTCCATCTCACTCCACCCCACTATGTGATATATCTGTCACAATGAATAACATCATGCTCTCCCCTATATGACAGTTCTGCTGCCTGGCTGTAAACCTTGACTCTGCTTTGTCCACACATCCAAGCTCTTACTATCTCCTGCCGCTTCTTACTTAAAATATTTTCTAAATTCATCCTTTCCCCCCCAAAATCAACCAAAATTTTAATCTTGCAATGCAATCTGTGTCTGACACGGTTTATGGGAACAATTTTACACTATTCGTTGTCACATTCTGTTGTTGGCAATAATGTCACTGTCAGTTGAAACTTTTTCTTGGAGCACTCTAGATTTATTCATTGTCTCTACATGGTAGCACTCTCTGGTTGGCACAGTTTATGGAAGGACTCTCCTGAAGCACTGTGGTTAAACTCTTTATTTTTTGGCCCTGCCTGCTATAAGTGTGTAACTTCCGTCAGTCATGTGGTTGCCTATGGCTATGTTCACACACTGCATCTTTTCTTAACCACAAAGATGCAGCATTTTTGGCCCCAAAAAACGCACCCGTGGTAACATGCGTGTTTTTACCGCATTTTGCACAATGTGTTTTTTTTTTAAGTCAAATTGACTGGAAGAGCTCAAAAACGCTGGCAAAAACGCAAAAAGAATTGAAATGCTGCATCTTGAAAAAAGCAGCCAAAAAAGATAGCAAAATAGAAATCTCATAGACTTTGCTGGGGGAAGGAAATGCATGCATTTAGGTGCATCTTTGTGACCACAAATATGCACCAACAACGCAGTAAAAGATGCCCTGTGTGAACACAACCTATGAATATTATTTCTTCTAGAATGCCTATGAAAATCAGAAAGCAATCTAAGGCCCGTTTCACACGTCAGTGAAAAACACAGACTTTTTCACTGGCGTGTAAAACACGCACATGTCCCTGCGTGTGCCGAAAATCACGGCACACGTGGGTTGTATAAGTGCAATCCGGGCTCCGTTCTCCGTGGCCCGTGATTGCACTTAGAGATTCACTCACCTGCGCCCGCTCCCGCTCTCCATGGTGCTGATCGCTCCCGCGGTGCAGCATCCGGCCGGCGGTGACCCCTGCAGGAGCTGCTTCCGGGTCGGCTGTGTCGCGCATAATATGCGCGAGAGTAATCATCCGGCACAGAAGGAGCAGGGAGAACGGGCTGCAGAGGACATCGCTGGACGCCGGGTGAGTTAAAATGTTTATTATTTTAAAAGCACGTTTTTTTCTGGCACGTGTTTCACGGACCACACCACTGCGTGGTCCGTGGAACATCAGTGATGCCAGAAAAAAATGGACATGTCTCCGTGCAGCAATCACGCACACGCGGGTACGCTGCATGGAGACACGTGCAGTGACAAATCACTGACGTGTGAGCAGACTCATTCATTATAATGGGTCTGCATATGTCAGTGATTCTGGTATGTTTAAAAAAAAAAGCACAAACGTACCAGAATCACTGACGTGTGAAAGGGGCCTTAGCCTGTTTATTCTGCAATTCATATGTAGACTATTTGTGGTATATTGTAGTCTAGCTACTTGTACCATGTGATGTCATTTACTATTGTCATTTTTATTAAGACCATATATAATGGTTAATAATAATAAAAAAACTAATAAAAAGGAATAAAATAAATTATTGATTTGCTTCTGCATTATATTGTCGTCTATTAATTTTCCTGTCTAAGGGAGAACTTAATCAGTAACATATGCATATATTTTAGTTGGCTGCATTATATACTATGTAGAATACTATTTGTGATTAATGATATAAAAATGACTGGTCTGTAGTTTTTCTTTACCAGATGATCTAAGCTTGTCCCTTTGCGTTTCAGCCTGCTATAAATGGCATTTATTTACTTTTTTTCTCAGCACGAACAACTTAACTTACATTCTTTATGTCTAGAGCAATCACTTTCTTTTACTTCATAGTTTGACCTGGGGAAATCTGTATTGTATTAATGCCCTCTTGTGGACACTGAGTATATAAGCAAGTTTAAAACATTCACTGTAGAAAGAATGGATGTAACCTATTGTGAGCATAGAGTTATATAATTTGCAGTCCTTAATAGATTTAAATAGTTTTAACCCCTTCACCCCCAGGCGATTTTCCGTTTAGTTTTTTTTTGCTTCCCTTCTTTCAAGAGCCGTAACTTTTTTATTTTTCCGTCAATCTTGCCATTTAATTGCTTGTTTTTTACGGAACGAGTTTTACTTTTAAATGAAACTATAAGTTTTACCATATAGTGTACTGGAAAACAGCCAAAAAAATTTCAAGTGTGGAAAAACTGCAAAAAAAGTGCGATCGCACAATAGGTTTTGGGATAGTTTATTCAGCATGTTCATTATATGATAAAACTGATGTGTTGGTGTGATGTCTCAGTTCGGTACAAGTTTATAGACATCAAACATGTATAGGTTTACTTTTATCTAAGAAGTTAAAACAAATTCAGAAGTTTGTCCAAAAAAAGTGGTGCACTTTTTGCGTTATTTTCCAAAACACGTTAGCTCAGTGATGGCTTATTTTTTGCGTCTTGAGCTTATGTTTTTAAAGCCTGCTTTACACCTTGCAATTAAGCATACGATATTGTATACGATTGTACCCGCCCCCATCGTATGTGCGGCACGTTCAATTTGTTGAACTTGTCGCACAAACGAATAACCCGCCGTCACACATACTTTCCCGTCCATACGACCTCGATGTGGGCGGCGAACATCCACTTCTTGGAGTGGGAGGGACGTGCGGCGTCACTTCGACGTCACGCGGCAGCCGGCCAATAGAAGCGAAGGGGCGGAGATGAGCGAACGTAAACATCCCGCCCACCTCCTTCCTTCCGCATTGCCGGCGGGAGCCGCAGGACGTAGGTAAGATCTGTTCATTGTTCCCGGGGTGTCACACACTGCAATGTTTGCTACCCCGGGTTACAATGAACAACATGACGTTCAATCTTTAGGAAATGAACGATGTGCATGCGATGAACGTTTTACCGCTGTTACATGCTACAATGTAACTTACGATGCCGGATGTGCGTCACTTACAACGTGACCCCGCTGACACATCGTAAGATATATTGTAGCGTGTAAAGCGCCCATAACGGTACCATTTTTGCACAGATTCTACGTTTTGATCGCCTGTTATTGCATTTTGCACAAAATTTGTGGCAAACAAGAAAAGTAACTTTGGCATTTTTTTTCCGCTACGCCGTTTACCTATCAGATGAATTGATTTTATATTTTTATAGATCGGGCGCTTCTGAATGTGGCGATAGCAAATATGTGTATATTTTTTATTTTTTTAACCCTTTAATTTTCAATGAGCGAATGGGTGTGATTTGAACTTTTAGGCTTTTTTATTTTTTAAATTTTTTTAATACTTTTTTACAACTTTTTCTTTTATTATACTAGCTCCCTTAGGGGACTATAATGATCAGCAGTCTGATCGCTCTTCCATTTCTCCAGATCACAGCTACACAACTGAGATCTGGAGAAAAGCTGCTTTACTTTCACACACGGCAGTCTGCCGGCAGTGAAAGAAAGTGACTCATGATAGCTACAGGAGTCATCACATGACCCTCTGCTACTATGGCAACCATCGGAAGTCACGTGATCACACCATGTGACTTCTGATGGGGCTGGGTAAGTTATGCTTACGGTGGTGCGTTGTCAGATTTTGACAGCGAGATGTAAGGGTTTAATAGGCGCGGGTGGAACGCGATTCCACTCGTGCCTGGCAGGCACACATGTCAGCTGTTGAAATCAGCTGACATCTTCGCGAATCACCGCGGATTGTCCACTGCAGGCGGAGGGGATTAACTTCACACAATCCATGACATACCCAGTACGTTATGGGTCATAAAGAGGTTAATATTACTATTACCAAAGGAACCTGAAGCCTGCATGATGCGCCGACGGGGTCTCTGGGGGTTACTCGTCACCGGGCCGGTGTTGGTTTGGGATGTCAAAGCGGCCTGGCTCGGTTTCGTGACCCGGTGGTGTCAATAAAGATGAGGAGATGGGGATGATAGTTCTACAGTGGAACCTTGATTTACGAAAACAATCCGTTCTGGGAGTGTGCTTGTAAACCAAGTTACTCATCTAGCAAAGCAAAATTTCCCATAGGAAATAATGCAAGCTCAGACAGTTCGTTCCTCAACTTGTTCAATGTCCCATCCTGGTCCCCTATTGTGCCATTCTACACATGCACAAAAACACACAAACACGAACGTACACACATATTATGCTCACCTTACCTTCCGTTCCCTCGCCGGCCACCTGGTTCTTGTAGTTCGCCGGTACAGGATGTGTGTCGGGTAACCATCGCAACTGATGCTGAAGCTTCCACTGCCAGAGTGCTGCCTCAGATTGGCCAGCGCACTGCCTTTGAGTAGCGGCTGACAGTGGAAGTTCCTCCATCATCGCGATGGTTACCCGATACACATCCTGTACCGGCAAACTACAAGAACCAGGAGGCCGGCGATGGAACAAAAGGTAAGGTGAGCATAATATGTGTGTGTTTGTATGTGTTTGTGCGTGTTTGTGTGTGTTTGTGTAGACTGCAAGAGCGGGTCAGAGCGCGGTTAAAGTACGGAACCGGAAGTGTGTGCGGTGAGTATTTGCTCATAAGGCAAAGCTTGCTCGTAAACTTAGTTACAAATTTACAGCAAGCTTTGCTCATATAGCGAAATGCTCTCAAAATGGGTTACTCATAAACTGAGGTTCTACTGTAGTAGTTATTCATGACGCCACCTGTGGTATGCGGTCAGGAATGGGAGCCACTGCTGCAGGGATTATGTCTGCTGGGGCTGATGGTGACACAGCTTGGGTGTTGCAGGTCTCCACAGGTAGAGCTAGGCCAAAGAAGGAGGTTGGGAGTAGTTGTCCACCCCAGTGTGAGAGCGCAGGGCGCGGGAAGGATCAGACTACACAGAGGTTGCAGTTTAAGTTGTTTACTCATTGAGTTGCTCCTGGCGTTGGACTGCCAGACTCAGCTGTGATGGGCTCCAGACGATCCCGGATAGTTCGGAGGTCAGAGCCGGTGGGATACTCCTTGAGTCCATCCTCCCTGCGCTTTGTTGTGTGAGTCCCTGCAACTTGAAGTTATGCTGGGACCTGAGCCATAGGGGTGATTATATTGCCCATCCCGTATAGCAGGCAGCGCATGTCCGTCGATGGGCTTGCCCTATGGTCACGACTCCTGGCTCTATGTTCTGCTTTGCCCCGGGTACTGTTGTGGGCCAGAAGACTTGAAATCTTCTGCCCGGCGGATTCTGCTGGCAGGCCGTGAAGTGCCCACCAGCCTAGGGCTCCACACCCTGAGATGTGCGCCGGTCCCAAGGGAGCTAAAAGCTCTTTCCTCGGCCATAGTGTTCTCCTCCATCTCACTTTGTTCCCCATGGTTTCTCAATTCTCTGTGTGTGTGGCTCCTTCTTCCACTGATCAGTCGCTCCGCCCACCTGAGCACCTGAGCTAGTGGGTGGTAGGCCCCAGACGATGTGGTGACCATCCTAAATGACCCTACCCTAACCCCATCCCAGTGAGAGGGCAACTGGTTTATTTGTGTTTGTGGATTTGGAATGACCGGCATCGACCTCTTCCTTACCCGGGATGAATACTGCACCTCTGTTGAGGTGCAGTAACCTGTGGCGACTGAAGCCTCAGGGGCGCCACATACACACCATTGCCAGAGGAACCCGACGCCTGCACACCATCTCCATAGAAGCCAGAAAACTTCATACTGTCACAGAGGAAATCAAAGACCGTTATCGTTATCGTCAAAGGAACCCAAAAATTAATATAATTGCCAAAGAAACCCGAAGACAAAATATTGTCGCCAAAGGAATCCAAATATCGAACACCGTTACTGGAAGAGGGTCAAGCAGTGAAGACTGGTTATCGAGAACCAGACTGAGAAAAGTAAATTTATTCCAGAGCAGTATCCAAGTGACCTGGACCGTTACTTCCCACCCTAATGTATGGTGCCAAGAGAGAGCACAGTTAATTACTTGGGTCAACTGTTGGTGTACTGAATTAGTCATAGAACTGCGCCACGTTTAGTGAACCGTTAATATTAGTAGATTTAAATATGGAGAAAACACTGGGGCATAAAGGTGAAATAGGGTCTTATCCAATGAAAAGTGGTACAAAGAGATTGCGTTCACCTGCTGTAGTTGTGTGACACACAACAATACATGAGGGAAGAAGATGTAGCTGCTGCAGATCCACATGTGTACACTTGGTACTGGCAATAAAGGAAGATAAAAAAACGGGTTTCTTCTGCAGTCCTGTTGAAGTCTTCAGGATGGAATAGTCCAAGAAATAACAATAGATCAATTGCCATTTATTCCACATTTTTCAAAGATATCCTAGATGAGGAAGAAGCTGGATATCTTTGAAATGCCTAGCATACACTGCATTTGATCTATTGATGTTTCCTTGACTCTTTCATCCTAAAGTGTTCAACTGGAGCGCAGCAGAAACATGTTTTTTCCCCTGCCTCTATTAGTAGATTTTCAAAAGTTTAAGTGTGTCCTGTTTTATTGCATATTGTCACCTTAAAGGCGTTGTCCACTAATAGGACAAGTTCTTTTGATTCCACTTATTTCCTCCAGTTACATAGTTACATAGGTTGAAAAAAGACCTAGGTCCATCTAGTTCAACCTTCCTCCACCAATTCATTTTGTCACTAAGTCATTTATAACCAACACTGTTATGTGTACTGAAGAATCCATCAAGCCCTTTTTTAAAAGCTGTTATAGTATCTGCCATTACTACCTCTTGTGGTAGAGCATTCCACAGTTTGACTGGTCTAACTGTAAAGAACCGTTTCCTATTTAGTTGCCGGAATCGTTTTTCTACCACTCGCAGTGTATGCTCCCTGGTCCTTAGTATTGTCTTTGGAAGGAATAAGTCATGTGCCAGTTAAACCCCCCCTCCCGCCCCCCCGTACTAAACTCCTGTTCTGGTGCCATCCTAGCACTGTCAGTAATCGCGTTTCGGGGCTCACGTGACATTGTGACGTCACGAGAGCCCCGCAACCAATCACCAATCTCTTCCCTTTCGACCAAATAAGTTCATCAACAGGAAGTGATGCTGTGACTGCCACCCAGTTCCTCTTGATTGCCCTTGTGTCTGAAGGTGGGACAAGAGAAGTCAGCAGTGCTTGGATGTAGGGCCCCAAACTGCAATTACCGACAGTGCTGGAATGATGCCAGAACAGGAAGTGAGTAGAGGGTCTTTTATTTAAACTGGGGGAAACAAATGTAGTCAGAAGGGTTGTCCTAATAGTGGAAAACCCATTTAAGTAGGATGATACTGACGCTCTTGTGATGTAAGGACCAGGGATGGGTGATTGCTAAGAGAATTTGTTTGTGATCTTTCAGTAATTGTATGTACTTGATCAGTCGAGTGTAAAGCGGGCTTTACACGCTGCGACATCGCTAGCGATGTCCCGAGCGATAGCACCCGCCCACGTCGGTGGCGCGTCACGGGGTGATCATTGCCGTAGCGAACAATATCGCTACGGCAGCGTCACACGCAATTACCTCTTCACCAACGTCGCTGTGGCCGCCGAACCATCTCTCCTTTAAGGGGGAGGTTCGTTTGGCGTCACAGCGGCGCCACTAAGCGGCCGCCCAATATAAGCGGAGGGGCGGAGATGAGCGGCCGGAATATACCTCCCACCTCCTTCCTTCCTCATTGCCAGCGGCCGCAGGTACAATGTTGTTCCTCGTTCCTGCGGTGTCACACATAGAGATGTGTGCTGCCGCAGGAACGACGAACAACCTGCGTCCTGCAACAGCAACGATATTTGTGATTAAAACGACGTGTCAACGATCAACGATTAGGTGAGTATTTTTGATCGTTAACGGTCGTTCCTACGTTTCACACGCAACGACGTCGCTAACGAGGCCGGATGTGCGTCACGAATTCCGGGACCCCAACGACATCCCCTTAACTGTGCAACGTGCCAACTGCCATTTGATTTATTTTGTCTTGTACTTCTGCGTTGCCTGTTGCTTACCCAATCTTCTCTCATCTTCCCATCCTTGCCTAATAAAAGAAGAAAGAAACCTGATAGAGAAGCACAAAACAAAATAACACAATCAAAATTTGGCAGAGAAAAAAGTATACAAAATTGAAAACAACATCTGGCCATTTTTCATGGTATCCATATTTCAGTATCAAACAAAGGGAACAATTAGATTAACCTGCAATTAATTCAAAATCAGGCTCACCTTGTCAGTGTTCACATGACTTTTATTAGTCTATGAATGGTGGCTTTAATGACTAAATAATACAATTTTATTTTCTATCCTTGCTCATAATAGCAAAGATGCGAGTGTCCGAGCAGACCAAATATGCTATGATCACCTAACATGAGCAGTCTAAAGTATACAAGACAATCTTTAAAGACCATGCCATGTTGGCTTCAATATTTTGAAATGTTATCAAGACGTTTGCTACTTGGTGGACAGTCATGGATCTCCAAAGATGTGATGCAAAAGGGAAAATTTAATGAGAAAACCCTAAGAAGTTTGATTTCAAATTTGGCCTAGAAGCCACATATAGCATCAAACACATTTCAGGCTGAGTTGGAAATGTGCCGCCCCCGTGCCAGCAGCCGCCGCTGCTCGGATTCGGACCTCCTAAGGGGGTGGCTCGAGGGTCTCCGGACCCGGGGGTCTCGCGGACACGCCGAATAAATGAGGGGACGTAGATGTACGGACTAGGTCGTATTAAGCTCGTGGCGCCACCCACGGTGTGTGGTGAGGTGGGACACCACCGCTGCTGTTATGGGGCACCCAGGGGAGATGTAGTGGCAGCTGGATGTTAGACCCTCCGTGGGTAGGGGTGGTTGCTCTGGGACCCGGTATCTTTCTGCAGGGTATAGTGACAACAGGGGAACGTTTTGGTTACTCACAGTAAATGAACCACACGAGTCTTTGGTAAACCAAGGTGCTGGTGGCCGGCCGCCGCGGCCGGTTGCATTCAGGTCCCCACCTGGGCTGGTGATCTCTGTCCTTTTCCTCTGCACTGACTTTTTGTATGGTGGACTGCCTGGTCTGGAACTCAGGAGTCCGCTCCCGGCTGGATGTGGCCTAAGGAGCCGTGCCCGCAGACACTGGCCCGTGGGATCTATAGGCCCTGGCGGTCAGCTCCTATCCCTTTCGGGGGGATGTTGTCTTCTATGAGGGACTTTGGGTGGGACAGGACCTATAATCCTGGCCTCAATCCATGAATTAACTAAGCCGCTGGTTTCCGGTCCTGGCTTCAGGGTCCGAGTACCCTTTTTTTGTGCTACGCTTTCCGGGTCGGTTCCCCGGGTCCATACCAGCGGGCAACAACCCTGTCCCAGTCCACCTTGGTTCTGCCGAGCCGTCTTCCTGTCTCCTGCTGATGGAGACCACGTCTGCTACCTAGCCAAAGGCACCAGGGCTCCAACCCTGGCACCGTTCAACTTGAACCTCCTCTGCTGGAGCTACACCTAGCTCCAGCCCACACTCCTCTCCACTTGAACTCCAAACTCTTTCTGCTTGTTTTCCCGCCCCAGGCTGTCTGGACCCCTGGGTGAGCGTGTCCAACAACCTGGTCCCCCCCACTGGTGTGTCTATCTTTTCCTAAGGGGGGGTGACTAGGGTTTCAGGTCGGCTGTGTGTTGCCTAAGTGAGGGCAGGTGTTATGCAGGGGCCTATCTGTGACTACCTGGTTTTGCCAGGGCGTCACAGAAACATCTGGAGTGATGGCTTCAACCTGTGCCATATGCAATATACTGAACAAATCCAGGCTCTATTGTGAAAGGCCAAAGAAGACAACCTTGAATAAAGAAAGACATAAAAGGAGCCACTGAACTTTCCCAAGTCACACAGATAATCACAAGCCACAATTCTTCTGGAGTAATGTATTATGGGTAAAGCAGAGAAACTACTGAGAATCCATGATAAACTGGGTTGGAGGTAGGTGGTAGAGGTTACAAGTCTCTTGGCTAATGGACAGTGACTTACTGAGGGATTTGATTCTATAATTGTCAAGTGGGACTATGGGGATAGTGGGAAACCAGGGCCCCTAAACTGAAACTCAGACTAGGGGACCCTGTGCTAACATTATTCTCAGAGATACCCCTAATGTTGGGGATGCCTGAGTCTCCTTCCTGGCCCTGCTCCTGACTAGCCCTGATCTGATACCACCTAATGCTCCCTCAGGGGAGGCGGAGACAGGAGTGTGATTTAACCCACAGAAATAGACAAACAGGGGAAACCAAAACTCTGTCACACAGCACGCACACACAGAGGTATACTACAATAAGAGATTAGGAGAAAACAAGAGCAGAATGGAAACAACAAGTAACCGATAACTCCACAACTACACAAAGCACGAAGGAATTCTTTCTCTAGCAAGTCTTAGACACCACAACTCCCAGACCAACACACCATAAACTATAATTGGTGTAGGTAGAAGATTTCCTCCAGCCTAACAATGAGAGGCGCAGAAATGATTGACTTACTTACATGTGATCAGGGACGCCTAAAGAACAGGCTAACAGAGGTTAACACTTGCTAGCCTGTCTATGAATGAGCAGACAACAGGTTGATGACCTTGCCTGATCAGAAGCACCAGAGAAACTAGCGGGCGGAGTGTCAAACTCTGCAATGTGAACAGACCCTTACACTGCCATGACAGTCGGTGAGTTTTGTGCAAAACTCCATGCGAAAGTAATAGACAGTCATGTCACTAGCAAGTTGTTAGCTATGTCAGCCGACCAATAAGCAAAGTGTTTGTAGCTACCGGTTAACCGGTAACTGTGAGTTCTAATACTAAGGACCATGCTGCTCTCAGTCTTCGCTGCTGCCTGCTCGCTCTTCCTGCTCCTGGTTCTTGCTTCATAAAAAAGCCATTGGTTGAATTATGTGGGTCATGAAACTAAAATGACTAAAATGAATATCAGAATAATCATCAAGTTTCGCTATTGTGTACTGTGTAGTAATATTATTTAGTCAAATCATGAGTCCAATTATTATGCTTCCAGTAAGAATAATTTTTATTACAGGACAATTGATGAAGAAGATGAACAATAGATACACTTTTTGTTGTTGATCTTGAGCAGTTATAGTGACTATCTCTAAAGAAAAACGGATTGTGTCAATAATTAACCAATGTGAATAGACTTTTGATAGGGTGTATTCTGTCTGACTATCTAGTGCATCATGAGCTGCCAATTCGGCCCCATTAACCAGCTGTAGCCTGTACGAATTTCCCTAATTCTCAGAATTACCATTGCACTGAATGCCAAGAGATAACTGTAACATTTCTTAAATTTTACATTATGGAATTCCAGACAATAATTTCCCAATTAGATATGGCATGGGAGACTAATAAGGAAGATTAATGGGTTTACATTACACTGATATGGATGACCTTTGTAACATTTAGATGGAGGGTATGTTATTTTAACTATGTAAACCAGTTTTCTTAAATTGTTCCAGGCCAAGTTCTGCATTCTGTCTGGTATTTAACATAATAATTGTGTTGGCCATTGCTATAATTGATGATCGCCAAGAATAATAAGCTAAGTAACATTTAGTATTGTTTAGAATGCATATTTTTTACAAATGCATTTTTCCATGTTCCTTTTAATTATACATTTCCAACCATTTTGATTATCCTTGTTGCACAATATTGCCTTAATTCTATCATGTGCTAGAGGTGGGGAGACAGAAGGCGCAAATAGGGTCTTACCCGGTATAACTGGAGATGACAGAAATAAGAGTACACTCACCTGATCTGGTTGTGCCAGTCACAACTCCTGAGATCGCATGTGAGTGTCAGATTGGTTTGAAAGCAGCGGCCCCGTGGCTAGCAAATGTCAAATATATAGAAATAGGAAAACGGGTTTTAGCCGCGCTGAAAAACCACTGGTACAGGATTAATGAAGAGGTTTCTTTTTTATTTTAGCATTTCCAACGCGTTTCAGAGACTGGAACCGTCTCCTTCCTCAGGGAAAAAAGAAATCATCATTTCTTTTTTCCCTGAGGAAGGAGACGGTTCCAGTCTCTGAAACGCGTTGGAAATGCTAAAATAAAAAAGAAACCTCTTCATTAATCCTGTACCAGTGGTTTTTCAGCGCGGCTAAAACCCGTTTTCCTATTTCTATATATTTAATTCTATCATAACATTTGAAAATGTGTTACTAAATAATCTGTAAGATAAATGACAGAAAATATATATATAGTAAGGGAGTAAGAACCTGTCTAGTATCTTTACCTTATATGTGTATGTGTAATGGTGTAGTGTTGACTGCTAATGCCTGGGGCAAATATTTTCTGCCTCCTATCAAATATCAGGTTTGCTCTTTTTCCCTGTATACTCATTTGCGCGGAGTTACTCTGGCAATCCTGCAAGCATCTCTGAAACCATCACCCAAGGCTTTTTTCGTGGACATGAGTATGTAGAAGTCTAAGGGGAATGTTTCTTTTCATGGAGTGTGACGCCCTGGACCCCAGGGGTCACAGGTAATAACACCTACCACTTACGCACACACCCCCACCCCCTGTGAGGTCACACACCAGTCACCCGAAAGGGAGACCTGATGCCTCCCTCAGGGCCAGTAGGGCACACCAGGTGGGCGGAGTCAGGCGGAAAGGCATGCCCACCGAGGAGACTACTAGCCTGAGGCAGGAAGTACAAAGGGTTCAGAACAGTTTAGAGTGTGACAGTGACAGGAGGTGAAAAGGAGAGAAACTCTCAGGGACCCAGATTGGAGCCTGGGCCCCTTGGAAAACGTCAGGCAGGCAGACGGTGGTGGCTGCCTGCAGGAGTACCGGTACAGCAACCGGCGGAACCGTAGGGACCGGGCCAGGGTTGGAGCCCGCCGGCCCTGAACCGGGGAGTCAACCGTGTACCGGAGCACCAGAAACTGGGTACTCAGACCCCGTCCTAGCTTAGAAGCCACTGAGTTTAGGCAAATTGACTGATTGCTGGCTGGACCTCACGGGTTCATCCACACCCAAAGACCCGAAAGAAGGCAAAAGCCCACCGAGACCGGGTGAGCGCCACGGCCAAGGGCCAAACACCCGACGGGCCAGCGCCTGCGGGCAACTGAGGGCTCCTCCGGAAGCTCCACGCCGGGGAGCGGGCTACCACTGCTCAGGTAGGGGAGCCAAACAAACCACAACCAGAGGTGCACGGGAAAGGAGCCACCATCAACCTCACAGGGGACACGAGCAGCTGGCTGCGGGACCAGACCATACCCGAACTTTGGTTTACCAGTGACTCTGAGTGTGAATTAATCGTGAGTACACCAGTGCCATCCAAGCACGACACTGCACCGCAGCACGGCACCCTGCACCCCGACAACAACACTAGCGCTTCAGTATCTCCAGCGCCCCCTCTCCCACCGGGCCCCGGGACACACCGCCCCTACCCACGGAGGGGCTAACAGCTAGGCTGCGGCCGCAACACCGATCGCAGATGAGCCCGCCTTCACTCCAGTCGCAGTGGTGGTGCATCCCATCACCACAACCCGCGGGTGGCGTCATGACCGGTAGGATGACAGCGCGGCCCTGCCCGGCTGCGCGCCTCGTCCCACCACCACCACCATCCCACTGCCTCTCTCCTTAACAGAGCGACGTGGTCCCCGGTCCGGAGGCGCTCGTGCCACCGACAACCCGAGCCCGGTCCTCGAGCGGCTCGGCCCGAGCAAGTGGAGGAAGTGGCCGGGCCCCTCTCAGGGCGGTACACATCGACTCGACTGGCGTCACGAACAGGATTCAGACAGTCCACTTACCTGTGGAAGTGCGCCTTAGAAGTATCCATCAGCGGCGTCCTGCCGAAAAAGTTGAAGTTCCGCCATTTTGGCATGAAAGTTTCCCGCTCGAGTCGTCTTCCCTGAGCAGTGAACGCGCAAAAGTGAAGCTCCGCCCCCGAAGGAGGAGTGAAAAGAGAAAACCAAGGGGGGAAGCAGGCGAAGAATGGTGGCATGTAACTAGGGACTCCAGGACTCTACCGAAACACGTTCCTGGATCCAGCAGCAAGATGTGCCAGGAGCTCCAGGCCAAGGTCCACTCCATGATGGCGGAGTAAACGTCGGAGAAGAAGGGCCTGGTCGCTACCGTGCGGGCATGCGAAGTGGAGGTGGTCTCAGAGGAGCGGGTAAGTGACCCACGCTCCTATGTCCCCGAGGGAACGACCGCTGCAACTGAGGGGCCCAGCCTGCTGCCATCCACCATGCCACCTTCCTCCCTACCCGCACCCGCGACCACCGCCCTGACCGGCCCGTTCCCCCTATCACTGGTAGCGGAGCCCACAGTGTCTGTGGGAGAGGGCCCATACCTTGGACCCCCGGGCCTTACCTTTGTCACTGCCCTGGCACCCGTCCTGGCTTCCGTCCCAGCTGTAACGGAGATGACGATGGCCTCGGCAGTCCGCCTGGCCGCAGTGGAGTCGATCCCCGATCAGACGCCAGCACTGCAAGTCACGCTGACCGCTCCCAGACACCCGGCCTCGGCGGAGGCACAGCGGTGATGTAGCTGCCAAGCGGCAGAACAGGCCACGTCACAGCGGGGCCCCTCACTACTGAAGGTGCCAGTCGTAGCTGGCACGGAGGGACTCTGGCTGGGCCCGTCCCCCACACCGGCTGACCTGGAGCAGGCAGCCGACGCTCCAGACTGGGAGCGGCAGCCACGGCAGCTGTGCCACGAGACTGATGCTTAAGGAAGAAGGATGCTGATGTGGTAGCGGATCCCGGCTACCATGTTAAACTCCCCGTTGGGACTTATGTTAATTCCCTGGTTGCATCTGTTGTGTGAGTGACTGCTCATGGACGAGACCATGGATTTGCTGGCCACCCAAAAAACTATTGGGCTTGTAAATATTGCCCCATCCCGCCCCCTTTTACCATGCCTTCCCGTTCCGTTAGCCTCCGGAGAGGCAGATTGGAGGTAGGACCCGCAGCAGAGCAGGCTGGGGTCCGGTCACCACCGGGGCTGGTGACCATCCTCTGGGGAGCCCTTTGACAACTGCCGGGTGAGCCGCACCGTACCCATTCCTGCCTGGGTGATATGGCCATGTTCCTGTTTCCGGACTGGGGAAGGGGTGCTGCCCGTTTCTTAGGGGCAGCATCAAGGCTAGGTTGTTTGGGTGGGAAAGGCGGAAGGACATGAACCCATTCCGTTTAATAAAGTTATGCAACGTTAAAGCAAAATGCCTCCCGTTATGGGAAGACCTTCAGTAACCATAGTTTGTACAAATGTTATTATAATTGTAAGTGTTTTCCCGTTTTCCCGTTTTTACAGTTGAAAAATAAAAATAAACCGGAGTTGGTCGGGCAGCCCGCGGACGGTCTGCATTATACCAAGGGGGAATGTGACGCCCTGGACCCCAGGGGTCACAGGTAATAACACCTACCACTTACACCCCCACCCCCACCCCCTGTGAGGTCACACACCAGTCACCCGAAAGGGAGACCTGATGCCTCCCTCAGGGCCAGTAGGGCACACCAGTTGGGCGGAGTCAGGCGGAAAGGCACGCCCACCGAGGAGACTACTGACCTGAGGCAGGAAGTACAAAGGGTTCAGAACAGTTTAGAGTGCAACAGTGATAGGAGGTGAAAAGGAGAGAACTGTCAGGGACCCGGGTTGGAGCCTGGGCCCCCTGTAAAACGTCAGGCATGCAGACGGTGGTGGCCGCCTGCAGGAGTACCGGTACAGCAATTAAAAAAATAATTAAAATCAAAGACTAAACATTTTTGGGCTATTTGAGAGTCTAGGATTTTTCTCTGTGTTTGTGTTATTTCTTTTCACTTACAGAATAAGTAATGGGGGGATCTCATAGATGCCTTCCATTACTAATCTAGGGCTAAAGCGGGCTTTACACACTACGAGATCGCTACAGCGATCTCGTTGGGGGTCATGGATTTTGTGACGCACATCCGGCTGCTGTAGCGATGCCGTTGCGTGTGACACCTATGCGATTTTGCATCGTCGCAAAAACGTGCAAAATCGTTCATTGGTGACATGGGGGTCCAGTCTCAAATATCGTTACTGCAGCAGTAACGAAGTTGTTCCTCGTTCCTGCGGCAGCACAAATCGCTCCGTGTGACACCGCAGGAACGAGGAAGCTCTCCTTACCTGCCTCCCAGCCACAATGCGGAAGGAAGGAGGTGGGCGGGATGTTCGTCCCGCTCATCTCCGCCCCTCCGCCTCTATTGGGCGGCGGTTCAGTGACGCTGCTGTGACGTCGCTGTGACGCTGAACAAACCGCCCCATTAGAAAGGAGGTGGTTCACCGGTCACAGCGACGTCGCAGGGAAGGTAAGTCCGTGTGACGGGTCCGGGCGATGTTGTGTGACACGGGCAGAGATTTGCCCGTGTTGCACAACCGATGGAGGCGGGTACGCACACTGGCGATATCGGTACCGATATCGCAGCGTGTAAAGCGGCCTTTAGTGGCAACTGTGAACTGTCATTTGCCCCTTATGTTACTTGATTGCCACTGCACCAAGGCAATCTGGATAAGCTGCGTAAAGCCCGAAATTGTTGCATCTAATAGATGTGTCAATTCTGGGTAGCTTCAAGTTGTATTTTTAGGCTGGGGGGCAATATCCATGGCGCCTCCCATCCTAATAATACCAGCCCCCACCTGTCTGCTTTACCGTGGTTGGATATAAAAAATGGGGTGAACCCTAAGACTTTGTCTGGGAATGTCACATCAACTGAGGTGGTTTGCAGCCTTCCTGAGTGACTAGGCTATGGATGTAGTTTCACTGCTCGTCACAGCCCAGAGTCATAGCCCAGCATCACAGCCCAGCATCTCCCTGCTCTCTCCTTCACTGCAGGGAGCCACAAGCAGGAGTGATGCTGGCCATTGATGAGCAGTGAAATGCTGCCCACAGCCCAGTGACTCACGGAGACTGGGGCCAGCTGCAGTGAAGTCAGGTCAACAGGAATTTGGCATCAGGGGTCACAGAGCACGGGGGTCATGTGAAGGGGGTGAGTGGACTGCAATAGCGCCGCTCACAGGCACTATTGAGAACACACGGTATTTTAGAGAAACCTTGTTTCTCAACATAATATCAATGTGGCCAGTAATAAAAAGGGGTGAACCACCTCTTTAACATTTTAATGATATTCTAATTTATTGAGATGCATTTGTATATGGGAGTTTTCTAGTCATGCTCTCTGATCTGTGACCACTAGCTGTTGTCTTTCTAATCCTACATGTGATAAAGGTGACAACTGAAAACTGATCTCTGAAGTCTATTATAAGCTTCAGTAGCCAGACCAAAAAAAAATACAATTTTTTTTTTTTTTTAATCAAGTAGATGATGTGTTTTAGGAGGCAATTGCCAACCTTGGAGAGAGATGCTCAAAGATCATTAGGTATAAAGGAAATTGAAAACAGATTGTTAAAGAGTGATGTTCTATCGGACACTATAAATTAAGAAATCTGGAGGAAGCCAGAATGGATTCTATTGCATAGGGAGAACAAACCTTTAAAGTTTTAACTCAGTGTTTAACAAACTGTATACAGGTGTACCCAAACTGTTTTTGGTAATTTGTAAATGTATGTTTAAAGATAAGAAGTGACGTATGGATTTTTCCATTGTACTCCCTCTTTTCATTCATAAGATAAAAAAAATTATAGGATGGCCATGGAACAATTAAGTAACTGATATAACTGAAAGCAAAAAATGTGATCATAAAATATTAAATATGCGATCAATATGAATGATCCATTTATAAAAAAGGCAAGATAACTGCATTACATATACACATGCATCTCATTAAATTAGAATATCATCAAAAAGTTAATTTATTTCAGTAATTCAATGCACAAAGGGAAACACATATTATATAGAGTCATTACACACAGAGTGATCTATTTCATGTGTTTATTTCTGTTAATGTTGATGATTATGGCTTACAGCCAATGAAAACCCAAAAGTCATCTCAGAAAATTAGACAAAGATTATTATTATATAAGACAAACTGAATAAATGAAATATTGGCACCTACTGAAAAGTCTGTACAGTAAATGCACTCAGTACTTTGTCGAGGCTCCTTTTGCATGAATTCCTGCATCAATGCACCATGACATGGAGGCGATCAGCCTGTGGCACTGCTGAGGTGTTATGGAAGCCCAGGTTGCTTTGATAGCAGCCTAATACACAGTGATGTCACAAGACAGGGATAATACACACAGTGATGTCTCAGTACAGCGGTAATAAACAGTGATGTCACAGTACCGGGGTAATACACACAGTGATGTCACAGTACAGGGATAATACACACAGTGATGTCTCAGTACAGCGGTAATACACAGTGATGTCTCAGTACAGCGGTAATACACAGTGATGTCACAGTACCGGGGTAATACACACAGTGATGTCACAGTACAGGGATAATACACACAGTGATGTCACAGTACAGGGATAATACACACAGTGATGTCTCAGTACAGGGGTAATACACAGTGATGTCACAGTACTGGGGTAATACACACAGTGATGTCACAGTACAGGGTTAATACATACAGTGATGTCACAGTACAGGGATAACACATACAATTTTGTCACAGAACAGGGATAATACACATAATAATGTCACAGCTCTAACAGCTCTTGGACTGGAAGAAGATTCTGCCTGGCCACTCCCACCTCTTCAGTAGAGGCCGCACAGTGTGGGTGTTTCTGCATCCCTGTGTTGTGGCAATCCTGGAGCTCTACAGACAGTGCTGGGCCCCAGGAGCCTTAATCAGCTGCTTGGTGACGGGCCGAGGCAGCCTGGCCCTGCGGGGAATCATGAAACTGAAAACGTACACACCGCAGGCAGCCGGTGGCCGCCTCCCCAGCTGACGGGCCCCGTAGCAGTGGCGTGGATTGCCTTTATTAACGGTACACCACTGGGGTTTAGGTCAGGCAAGTTTGCTGGCCAAGCAAGCACAGTGATACTGTGGTTATTAAAGCAGATATTGGTACTTTTGACAGTGTGGACAGGTGCCAAGTCCTGCTGGAAAATGAAATTTCCATCTCCAAAAAGCTTGTCGGCAAAGGAAAGCATGAAGCGCTTTAATATTTCCTGGTACACGGCTGTGCTGACTTTGGTCTTGATAAAACACAGTAGACCTACACCAGCAAGTGACATGGCTCCCCAAACCATCACTGATAGTGGAAACCTCACACTAGATCTCAAGCAGCTTGGATTGTGGCCTCTCCACTCTTCGTCCAGACTCTGGGACCTTGATTTCCAAATGAAATACAAAACTTACTTTCTCTATCGCTTCATTGGGGGACACAGGAAACCATGGGTGTATGCTGCTGGCACTTGGAGGTTGACACTATGCAAATAAAAAAGTTGGCTCCTCCCCAGCAGTATACACCCACTGACCGGAGCTGAGGAGATCAGTTTTTGCTTAGTGTCCGAGGAGGTTGGACACGCAAGGGCTGCTCTCAGCCCCTCAGGTTTGTATTGTTGTGTTTTATTAATGTTTTCCCTTTGTTTTTCACACACAGCTCGTCGGGCGACAGGGTGTAATCGCTCACCCTTCTCTCCCACATAGAGACCGGTCGCACAGAAGTGGGGTCCGTCCGCCACTACTGTTGTCTTCCGTGTCTCTCTGGCAGTGTACCCGGCCCCTCCAACACAGAAGAGTGTTTGAGGTGCATCCGCAGTGAGGAAAAGTGCGACGTCGTTGATAAAGGCGGAGGGTCCTGCCCCCCTCCCCAAAAACTCTCTCGCTCCTGAGCCTGATTGTGGGGTAGGAGGATGAAGACCGTACCTAGGATGGAGAGGTACCCCTCCGGTCTCCCTTTGACGATGCCCGGGACGACTGTCGAGATGTCTTCACCTTCTAGGATGATTCCAGGATCACCTCAGGACAAGCCGGGACCTTCAAGATAAGTACGCTCCCCTCCTTCTCCCCCGTTCCGGGCCATGGGGGGAGGGATCCCGTCTTTATATATCCACCCACAGCCCCTTCACCACCTGGGTCAGGGGGTCCTGATTTTTCCCCTATAGCCATCTCTGTCTGTAGCTTGCTCCCCTTGTAGTGTGGCCTCCCTGCGCTCCCCCGATTGGCAGCCCCCTCCCCCGGGCTTATCCCCTGCTGTGGCGTTCGCTAATAGGCATCCCCTCCGGCGGCCTACCTTAGAAAATTTAGCCCCCGGCTCCATTGCGGCCTCCTTCCTCAGCTGCGCCATGCCCCCTTCAGCGTCCCGGCCTCTCACCGCTAAGCGTTTGCGCGCCCTCCAGGCCACGCCCCCAGCCAGGATCTCTTCTGCCCGCGCGGGCTTTTCAAACTTGGCCCGCCTCCCCTGTCGCGCGAGCCCACAATCCGGCTCTCCTGCTTCCCCATGCAGGCGCCGGCCCCCTCCTTCCTGGCGCCTGATGTCACTTCCCGGCGCCGAGACCTCTGGGGGATGTCATCCTCCCGCCCCTCCCGGTTTGGTGAGTAACACCGCCGCAGCTCAGCGCTCCCCGCAGCCAGCCAGACCGATTCAGGGCCCAGCGCGCACTCGCAGCCAAGCAGCTTCCCTGCGCTACCTGCAGCCAGGCTTCCCACCGCAGAAACCGCTCCGGGCTGTCCGGGCACCACTGGCCTCTCCTACCTGCTCCCAGTCTCTGCTAGACAAATGAAAAAAAAAAAAAAAAAAAGACACCTTTAGCATGCCTCTAAACTCGATAGGCATCTACTCCCGATCCCGGAGCTCCCGTTCACTTACAGTGAGCTGTCTCTCCTGTTACCCACATTATATCTCTACAGAACTACTTCAGCCCGGGAGTATTAGCTACCTCACCAGATTTCCCCCGCTTCTACAAGTGCAGGATAGCACCCTTTTACACGCACGCTCGGCTAGGGACCACCGGCTCTCTGTCAGGTCACCCTTCTCCAATGTGCTGTCCCTGACCTACCCATGTCTAGGAGTACTCCAGTGTTCTGTGGTCCTGTCCACTTCCACTGTCAATGTGTCTCGTGCTCCTGCCTACTCTCCTGTACCCACTATCTAGCGTGTCAGTGTTCCTTATGTACCTATCTACCACAGGGTCAGTGTTCCTTTTGACCTGTCCACTTTTTATGTCCACCTGTCCACTATCCAGTGTGCCAGTGTCTCCAAGTACCCGTCCTCTACCCAGTGTACCAGTATTTTTTTCTTCGCACTGGTCTACTACACCAGTGCGCCAGTGTCTCCAGGTACCTGCCCTCTATCCAGTGTGTCAGTGTCTTCATGTACCTGTCCACTACCCAGTGTGCCAGTGTTTCCCTCTGCCCTGGTCTACACCAGTGTGCCCGTGATCTCCACCTGTGTGTCAGTGTCTTTACGCACCTGTCCACTATCCAGTGTGCCTGTCTTTTCCCTATGCACTAGTCTTCACCAGTGTGCAAGTGTCTCTATGTACCTGTTCACTATCCGTTGTGCCAGTGTTTTTTCTACGCACTGGTCGACACCGGCATGCCAGCGTTTCTCTACGCGCTGGCCTACACCTGTGTGCCAGTGTTTCTTTATGTACTAGTTTTCAACGGTGTGCTAGTGTTTCCTCATACTTGTCCATCATCCAGTGGCCCAGCGTCTCTCTCTGCACTGACCTACTCCTGTGTGCCAGCGTTTCCCTGTACCTGTCCACTATCCAGTGTGCCAGTGTCTGCGCCATGCCTGTGTGCTCCAATACCCAGGGGCTTTGGGGACCCTGCCCACTATTCCGTGGGCCAGTGTTTCTACGTGCATTTGTTTACTCTGGTGTACCAGTGTTTTCCACGAGCCCTTACACTACTCAGTGTAACAGGGTTTCTATGCGCACCAACAGGGTTTCTATGCGCACCTGTCTACACCACTGTAACAGTGTTGTGTGAACCTTCCCACTGTTTAGGGGGTTAGGTTTCTTCTTGCACCTGTTAGTTCAGTGTGCTATAACCTTTTCTGTCAACCTGTCCACCATCCAGATTGACAGTTCCATAGACCTGTCCACTTGCTTGTGTGCCAGCGTCTCTATATGTCGGTCCATCTTCCAGGGTGCCAGTATCCACTATCCAGTGTTTCTCTATGCACCTACCCACCATCCGGTGTGCTAGTATTTCCAGAATGTACCCTCTATCCTGTGTGCCAGTGTTTCTGTATGCACCTGTCTACTACAGTGGGACAGGATTGATGAGCCTGCCCACTTGCCTATGGGCCAGCACTTATCAGAACCAAGAGCCGAATACAGCAACAGGCTTGAGTGCCTTGTTCAGCTTTTCCGCTCATCTTTGACCGAGGTGAGAGCTCCATCCAACACTGCCCCATGAGGCGGCACGCCAGCAGCTGTCACATTCAGTGCCAGTATTCAAGATCGATGATCCTGCCCGCTATCCAATAGGCTAGCGTTTCTCCAGACCAGAAGCTGGATACTGTAACAGGTATGTGTTGCTCTGCTCACAACCCCGTGACTCGAACAGTCTACCTCACCTAGTGGGTCATGTATCTCCTTCATCTTCGACTGAGGCGAGGACTGTGGTCTCCACGGACCCCTAATGTGGTACGGCAGCAACTGTCATTAGGTTGCTTCCCAGTGACCCTGGGGTTTTCTCCTACTTCAGACCACTCATTCAGGAAAACAGAAGGTAAGCCAGGATCCTCTGGCCAGTTCATTGTCTTCTCTTTCTGCAGCAGTTATTTACTCACTTCTCAGCGATCTGCATCCATCTCCTACCTCACACCATACGTGTAACGTGATCTCGAGGTAAGGCAACGCGCGACCTTCTGACTGGAGGGTCGTGTGATTCACTCCCTGCAGCAACCACGGACCCCATGACGCAGCACAGCAGCAGCAGCTCTCATTTGGTCGCTTCCCAGTGGCCCGGGACCTTCTCCTACCTCGCACCATTCATCTAAGGTAGCCACAGGTAGGGCTTTTCTCTCTTGACCGTACGTTGGCTGCATCGCTTCTTGAAGCAGCAGTCATTTTGGTTTTCAAATGAGGTAAGCAAGGTGCAGCTCTGTCTGCTAACCAGTATGTTGTCCGTTTTACTTCCTGCCACCTTCCCCGGGTGGTTCATAGTACTTCTGGTATCTGCTTATTCCTTGGCCTAGAACAGCCTTGGCCGCACCCTGCACTAGGGTTCCGACCAGGTACTGTAAAGGTTTAAAACCATATATCGTTACTTACATTTTCTCTCTTTCAGATAGAGATCAGATTTCCTCAGTCCCTTCACAGTCAACAGATGAAGTTAAGAACCAGACACAGGATCGTCTAACCAGTATTGATTCCACGGAGGACCAGCTTCACAAAGGGACTTCTAGTATCCTGACGGCCCAGTCATTGGGCCCACTCTTCCGGACAAGCTGTAAGGTTTCATATAATTGTCTTCTGTCTACTTTCCGCAGCAGAATTCTTCAGGGAGCCCTGAATGCTCAGGCCACTGGGTGTTTCCACCCGAACACTCAACACTACAGCGAGTGGTCCCCGTCTGATCTGCCAATCTCCGCTAACACCTAGATATGACTTGCTTCAGTTTCAGGCCAAGAGGGGTCTTCATTTTTCCTGTCCCGGGTCTATCTCCTTTTCCCCCTCTCATAGCCATTCTGGATGGCTCTTGGAGATATGCGAGATCTCTCCGAAGTCCCCGCCATACCAAATTCCGCGACCACTCGCCACTGCTTGGTCTCAGACGCTTGTGCATTCCTACACTTTTCAATCAGAGTTTCTACGAGACCATTTAAACTCACATATTCTCTGTCATTTCTTTCCCTTCGTCGTCACTTCTGGTTGTGACGTGGTGACGCGTTTTATAATAATAATAATAATAACATTTTACTCATTCTTCCGTCACTCCTCCGTTTTTTCCTTGCCACCTTCCAAGGATAGGCGTCACTCCTCTGGTCGACTAGCGCTTAGACCGGTCACATAGTCCGAGCCCTTCCTTGAGTCCCCCTTGAAAGGGTTCTTCCTTCTCCCATTACAGGTCATACATCCCAGGTCTTGTGCCCTTTTTTTCATTCGCAAGAGCCCTCCCCCATAGGGGTTCTCCTTCCTCCTTCCAGTAATTCACGTCAATGGTCATCTAGTACCCGATTCCAGACTTCGAGTTTTCCCAGTCACGCCATTGTAGATGCCCGGACTCCGTTCTCCTGTCTGTCAGGTCATAGTGGAAATTGGTTATTGGATTTCCTTGGATCCTTAACCTTCTCTTTTTTCTCCGGACTTCACAAGTCCTCTGGACCGCTTCTATACACAGGGGATCTATCTCCCGTATCATTTTCCCGCCTACAGGCTGTTTCGTCCACTAGGGTCAGATCACTTCCCTCAGGTGCTGTGTAATCAAAAGGTCAAGTTCCCCTATGGCGGAATCCCCTTACACTCTTCTCAAGTATCTCGACTCCCCTGCACCATTTTAGGCAGTCGGTTTTCCCTTTTCTTTGTTCTGCGGCAGTAAAGGGCCAAGGCTCTGTTGGCCTCCGCTTTCCTGGCACCTACCTCTACTAGGTGCCCTAGTTCTTCACTCATTATTCCACTCTCAAACGTAGTACCATGGCCTGTTGGGTTTTTTGCTCTTAGCCGACCCATTGGTGTCAGTCGCCTTAGATTCTTAGCTTTCTTAGGTACAGATCTTAGAGGATGCAGTTTCTCCCTGATCATCCTAATCCCCAGCACACGCATTTTACACTAGTTCTTGTACTCCCTAGTACTCCAACTCTTCCCCTATACTTCGGCCCCTGGCCGGGTAGGGGTTCCTTACGGTGTCTAGGCCCAGGTCTCGGTCACAGAATCTTGTCTCTGCTTACCCTGTTTTCGGGTCTTACTCTTCCCCACCCTTGGGGGACTGCTTTAGGACGTCCCATGGTTTCCTGTGTCCCCCAATGAAGCGATAGAGAAAAGTAGATTTTGGGTACTCACCGTAAAATCTCTTTCTCGGAGCCTTCATTGGGGAACACAGTTCCCGCCCTTTCTAAGACTTCAGTGGATCCGGAATGTTCTGGATTTCAAGCTTCTCCTCGTACTGCTTTTACACAAACTGATCTCCTCAGCTCCGGTCAGTGGGTGTATACTGCTGGGGAGGAGCCAACTTTTTTATTTGCATAGTGTCAACCTCCAAGTGCCAGCAGCATACACCCATGGTTTCCTGTGTCCCTTAATGAAGGCTCCGAGAAAGAGATTTTACGGTGAGTACCCAAAATCTACTTTTCATCTGAAAACAACACCTTGGACCACTGAGCAACTGTCCAGTTCTTTTTCTTTTTAGCCCAGGTAAGGTGCTTCTCAGTGTCACGATACTGTTTGCATTCTGCTGTGGCAGAGTTGTATCGGTCACCTGATTCTGTGGTCGGCAATTCTCGATGGGAGGAGCCTATCTTTCCATGCTTCATTCCCAGGGGCACGTCTAGTTATCAGGAAGTTCTCTCCATCATCACAGTGCCAATTATAGTCCTGCTCTGCAGCATGCTCTCCTGGTCCCTGTAAGTGCTCTAGATTCTGTCCGCTACCTTCCCTGACCTTTCCTGGCCTCCCTGATATCTGTTCTGCCTGATCTCCCTCACTTCTGTTCTGTCCGACCTCCCTGTCTCCCATCCCATTTTTGAATGGCCTTTTCTTAACAATCCTAACAAGGTTGCGATTATCCCAGTTGCTTGTGCACCTTTTTCTACCACACTTTTTCCTTCCACTCAAGTTTTAATATGCTTGAATACAGCACTCTATGAACAGCCAGCTTCTTTAGCAATGACCTTTTGTGGCTTACCCTCTATGTGGAGTCTGTCAATGACTGCCTTCTAGACATCTGTCAAGCCAGCAGTCACCATGATTGTGTAGCCTACTGAACCAGACTAAGGGACCACTTTAAATGCTTAGGAATTCTTTGCAGGTGTTTTGTGGTAATTATTGTAATTTTCTGAGATAATGACTTTTGGGTTTTCATTGGCTGTAAGCCATAATCCTCAACATTAACAAAAATAAACACTTTAAATAGCTCACTCTGTAATAACTCTATATAATATGTGTTTCCCAGTTGTATTGAATTACTGAAATAAACTAACTTTTTGATGATATTATAATTTATTGAGATGCACCTGTATATTATCTCATATGAAGAAAATGCAGACAAAACCTGGGTTGAGCTTTATAAATTATGTTCAACACATGAACATACTATTTATATGCTGTTTTTTAACATGCCGGTGAGTCAAAGAAACAAATTTGTAATCTTTTTCTAGTGTAAGGCTTTATAACTGTAGGATATGTATTTTATTCTTTCTGTAGGGGCTTGTGCAGGTGGTATTGTTATCAATCTGAATCCAATGAGGCAAAATATTGGACCAATGTTTTTTCCTTTGACTTGAGTGGTCCAAGGAAATAAATTGCAGCACGTACAATTTGCCTCCATTAATTGGATTGCACTCGTCCACTGAAATCTATGGTTCCATGAAAAAAATTGGACTTCACTCAGATGACATCTGGGTGCAATGCGATTTTCATGGACTGGCAGAATGGAGTGAAAAGAGACTTTAAAATTTTCTCTGCATCTAAGGAAAATAGATCCCATTCTGATCAAACACTGGTCAAACTCGGATCATAGTCTGATCTGAGTCTCAGGGCTCACTCACTCCACTGTTTAACATGGACAAGTGCTATCCGATGACTTTTTGGCAAGCTCCAGTGTTATTATGGAGCAGTGCCGATCAGTGTTTTTTTATCATGCCGATTTAGTATGAGAAAAAAAATCACAGTACGCTGTGATTAGCAGAGTATATTGGATCATTCGCACCCATACAAGTCTATGGGAGCGTGTGAAACATAGGGCTGCACTCTGATGTCAGCAGAGTGCAGTCCAATATAAGCAGAGACAGATGGAGAAAATGGAGAAATTAATCTCTCCCTTTTCTCCGCATGTTATCTGATTCTTGCATGCCAGAGAATGGGAACACAGTGAATGATGCCCGGGTCACACTCGGAACAGACCTTGAGCTGAGTGACATTAGCATGTAGTATCTGATTTCTGACATTCGATGCTGGTGGGACCCCAGCCTTATTAGCATAATCTGACCATTTTTCTCTAATGGAGAAAATATGGTCACGTGACCTTAGCCTAAAACTGACCAGGAATCAAGTCAAGGTAAACTCTGCAATTGGTTAAAAAACTCACTTCTGTGTCATTTAGAGCATCTATTTTGTCTTGGGTTGGAGTGAAGAACTTGGCTTTTTCTTGACTATATTATGGCACTGGTAGTTTGCATTCACTGTAATATTTATGTATAAAATCTGCAGTCTGTTGGTCATTGAACCTTACATGTAATAACACCTAAACAATTAAATGTGTTGTGATGGTGCTTGTGGATCCAAAGAGTAGAAGGAAGAGAAAAAATATTAATATTTATATTTAATGCATACATTAAAAAAAATAAAGAAAAGGAATTCAAAATCTACACATTAGAAGCAGAGAAAGTAAAAATGTAAAAATATATAAACAAATGAGTCTAAACATTTTAGAAGAGGCATAAGTGATTTGTGATGGTGAACAGCCACTGACCTTGCAAGTACTGGTTTCCTCGGGACTGATACCCAGCCAATTTGTAGCTGGCCCCTCCAGAGGTTTTAGCAGTTACCTCAGGACAGGACCGTCTCCATGTTACACTCTTCACTTCACCTCACACGTCCACCCTGCTGCAATCCCAACTCTGACAGACTTCACCTCACAACTAAGCCTCCCCTATCTCCTTCTATGGCTCACACTCACACTTGGTTTTATCTCAAGTGAACAGCCCCAGTAAGGGAGTGTGGGAAAATGTGTTTGTATGTAGTGAAGAGTAGATAAACCCATATTTCATTTAAGCTAACAATAAATGCTATACAGCTTGAAATACACATGTAGTTATTATCTGTGGCGACACAATGACAAAAAGCTACCCCACCCCCTAGGAAATAAACTGGGATACACATTGGCCTGATTTATTAAGAATGGCACATTGCATGCAGGTCTTGATGTGGGGCAAACAGGGATAAGATGCCCTGAATTCATTAATTTGTCTACATATACCTTACTAAAAATATTGCTCCAGCGAGGGACTGAAGTAACATTTGTGGCTAAGAAACGCCGACACATTTGCTTGATTTGGTCTTTCCTGGCTCCCCCTTTGGAAATGGGTGGAGTGGGTATAAACTCATAAAAAATTTTGAGCAAAAATTTTGCAACTAGTATTTTACCCCAGTTTCTGTAGTAAAGACATTGATTTATCATCCCCATTGATCTTAGGGTACTTTCACACTTGCGTTGTTTTCCTTCCGTCACAATCCGCCCTTTTGGAAAACAGCGGAATCCGTTAACGGATTCCGCTGTTTCCCATAGACTTGTATGGATGATGGATTGTGCCAAAAGGACCTGCGTTGCTTCCACTGGGCGACGCTGCGTTGCTTCCGCCCAGCGGGAGGAGCGCAGCATGTAACGTTTTTTTGAGCAGTGGAATCCTTAGGATTTCACTGCGCATGCTCTCTCTGACTCCCTGCACCCGTAACCAAGGTAAATATCGTGTAACCAAGCAAAGTGCTTTACCCGATATTTACCCTGGCCACGTGTGCAGGGAGCCCGACACTTCCCCGCTCGGCTCCGCCCCCTCCCGCACTTCACTCCGCATGTATATATAATACACACACACATACACATACACACACACACACACTCACCTGTCCTCAGCGCCATGGCCCCGCTCGGCTCCACCCACTCCTCACTCCGCCCCCGCAACACATTCTCGGTGGCCGAGCGATCAGCTGATCACCCGGCGCTGGGAGTGATCAGTTTACCCCCCCCGTGCTGGGAGCAATCAGCTGATCACCCGGCGACCGGCTGCTGGGAGCGATCAGCTGATCGTTCACAATAGTCTGCCGCCGGTGAAACTGTAAAAAAAAAAAAGGATGATTCCGTTGTTTTGTACGATCCGTTGCATCCGTTGTGCCACTATATGCAACACATCCGTTGCATCCGTCACACAACGCAATGCAACGGATACCGTTCAACGCAAGTGTGAAACTAGCCTTACCGTCATTCTGATGTCTTTCTTTGGTCTTGAGTGACATTCCCTTTGTCTCTACAAACATTTCACAATATACTATAACCCTGATGCTCATAGAATATGACAGCACTGGCTCATCCTCATACATATGATGGATTCCAGTTATATTTTTCTTGCATAAAATGATATTTATAGTGACACAGAATGTGCAGAAATTACAGTTTGGCCTGATATTAGATTACACGATCATTCCCTGTCACGATCTATCTGTAAATTCGGTCTATAAAACTCATGTGGTTTTTATCAATCCTAGAAAATATAGGACGTAAAGCGTCTGGCCATGAAATCAGTGACAAATAAAAATGTTGGCTCCGTGTGATTGAATATTGATATGTTCAGTGTTCAGGATTAGCTGCTGAACAGATGTTTTTCATAGAACAGACAGTGACTAATGTACATGAGTTGCAGAAAAGATTTTATGTTTTACTATAGCCAATTTTTAAACCTTTCTTTGGCTACTTTGTGCCTTATTAGAATGCAAAGTATAGAATGCACATAAGATTTTCCAATGATATAAAATGATTTATATGTCGCTTAATGTTAGTTGAACAAAGGAGCAGTTGCAATTTAAAACAACAAGGTTATTCCCATCTTCATGTATAGGTATTGTTTGATAGGGCTTAAAAGGAAACTTTCAGCAGGTTTTTGCTATTTAATCTGAGAGCACCTGAATAGAGGGCACAAGAACCTGATTCTAGTGATTTGTCACTTACTAGGCTGTATTGTAGTTTCAAAACAGTATTTTATCAGCAGGAGATTATCTTTGCAGCACTACATCTCCCTGTCCTAGACAGTCAGGCTAATTTGCATCTCACTAACCCTGTCCCACTACTGAGTATGACTAGCAGTTTGCTCATGTAGCACCACTGAAGCCATCAGGAGCTACAGGGAATCTACAGGGGCCTACCCCCAGGGAGCCAGAAGACCAGTGCTGGTAACAGCAAAACACATTCATTCTAATCCCTGTTTTTGCCCATTCCCATAGACTGGTGAAAGGCTAGGGTTGGACCCAATGGATGGCCACCTATGGGTGGAGTTGATACACTCCACTAGATGAAAACCAGGGGGGAGGGGTCAGACAGTCAGTAAGTGGAAGTGAGAGGAGATGGACGCAACCGTACTGACAGGAGAGTGTAACAGTGACCTGAGAGCCCAGGCGTGTGGTTGCCGGTGGAGTACGGTGGAGTACTCCTGGAACCATAGCACCAACGGGGTGCAAAGCCCTAGGTCAGGCAAACCTGATAAAATCTGCACAGTGAGGGGACCATCCAGGACCTCAATGACCGTAAATTTCGGGACACAGTAGCAATGGGAGAATAGGGAACAGGACCAGAGGAACTGACCCCACAGGGTTCAAGCTACCTGTCATACGGACTAAGACTGAGAGACTACCAGGAGAGGACTGCCAGATGCTACAAGCCACGGGGACCCACCAACCAGAGACAGGTGGAGGGGAAGACAGCCACCAGGTCATAACTCCGGCACTGGAACTAAGGGCACCAGTGGTGAGGACCAGTCTTCACCGGGTTGCCAGCCATAAGAACGTTGTGAGTAAAAGGAACCAGTTACACTGCAATCCCTTGTGTGGCCTACATTCTTTCTGCGCCCAACAACATCATCTATCCCCTGGGGCCTGGCCCTACTTGCGGAGGGCCCAACATCCAGGCTGTCATTAACACCAACCAAACCAAAGTGACGTCACGACAAAAACTTTTATTACAACTCCCCTGTAAATAACCCCCTTTTTAAAGCAACTCCCAGGGTCTCGGAACCAAGCAACGGCTACCCAGTGAACTGTCCCAACGTAACCAGGTTCAGGCCCGGGACCAAGTACCCCATAGCCCTGGGGTGAGTCACTCATAATTTACAGTGTATGCAAGAAGCTGCCAGTCAGAGGTGTGGAAGGGGTTAGAAGTTTTAGCTCTGCTACATCTACATCAGACAAACAAGGATTCTATTAAAACGGCAGGAAACAGCCCAGTAAGTGACACATCACTGGATTCAGGCGTTCTTGACCTACATTATGCTGCTCTCATATTATGTAGCAAAAGCCTGCTGATAGATTAACTTTAAAGGGCACCTGTCACCAGGTTTTCCAAATATAAACTAAAGCCACTACCTTGTCTAGGAGACCAACCACTACTTCTGTGTAGCAGCAGTGGATGGTCTCCCTATTAATATACCATAAACAAAAGAACAGAAAAGTGTTATTGTAGCGCCCCACGGGGTAGGTATTTTAACCTACTCATTGCCGGGCCAGGGGTGCAGATTCTCTGTGTCGTCACAGGGTGGCCTGGCCCGGTTCCGTTGCCCCAAGGCGTACAGGAAGGAGGGTTGGAGGGTGGCAGGGAGAATGGAGGTAGTAGTTGGAGGTTAGCAAAGTCTTTTAAGGTGATCATGACGCCATCTGTGGTACGCGGTCAGGGATGGGGGCCGCCGCTGCAGGGTCTCTCTCCGGGGAAGATGTCAGGTGCAGCCGGGATGGTGTCGCTCCCCACAGGCGGAGCGGGATTACCCCGAGGAGGATGATGAGGGTGGTATTGGTCCCCGCTGGCACCGCAGCGCTGGGCGACGGTGCCGGTAAAGGAAAGGCAGAGACAGGGGCTACGGTTCCAGGTCTTTTTACTCACAAGTCATTTAGGCGCTGCCCCAGAGCATCAGTCTCCGCCACGATGGGCTCCAGCCGTTCCCGGATCCATGAAAGGTCAAGTCCGGTGTGTGTGTCAGGCTGTGAGCCCTTTCCTCCTTTGATGTGCTAAGTATCGGACTTTCGTGGCATGGAGCACTTGAGGGTCCCGGTGTCAGTAAAGTGTCCCGTATGCTGATAGCGCGGTTTTGTTGTGGGGCCGGTCCTCAACCCCAGATCCTATATGCTATTTGCAGCAGACTTGTTGTGACGGGTCCGGTAACTGTTCTAGCTGTTTCTCACGACCCTTGCAGAGTAGGTAGATAACGTGGAGTATATCTGCCCTAGGAATCTGTATCCCGACAGCGTAGATCCTGTGGAAACAGCCACCTGCTTCTCCCCAGCGACCATGTTGATTGCCCTGGCCCACAGAGCTGCTCGTGGCACATCCACTCTGCTTTGTGTCTGAAGCTGTTCTCTCTCTTGTAGTTGTGTTGTGTGTTCCGAGCTGTTGCCCCCAGCCACTGCCACTGGCTGGTTCACTATTCTCACTATGTCAACCTGCTCTTCCCACTGTGTGCTACTAACCCCCCCAGTGGTTGCTACTCCTTGACCATGAGTCCTCGGTTCCAGTGGATCGGGGAGCCCTTGGTGCTGTGGCGTCCTGTAAACCCACCGCTGTAGTGACCCCCTACTGTGATCTGACTCTGGCCCAGCCCCCATTGGGGAGGGCAACCCACTGACTGTCTGTTGGTGTTTGTGTAAACCGGCATCGACCTTCCTTGAACCCGAGATAAGTACTTCACCCTAATGGGGGTGCAGTACCCTGTGGCGCCTGAAGCCACAGGGGCGCCACATTATTATCTTAAGAATGGTTGTCAATTTTAATAAACAGCATATTGAAAAAGTGCTGAATGGCATCCTGTCACCAGGTTTTCTAATATAAACTAAGGCCACAACCTTTAACATCTCTTTTACAGTAGACTAGCAAACTGTTTTTTTTCAGGGAAGTTGATTATCTATTCTTTTTTCCCTGTGTTGTCCTATGTTTTTGTTTGGTATTATCTGTGACGGGGGCTATTGGCACCCATACTAGGAAAACAGTATCAGTGGGTGGTAGCAATAATTTTACTGCCGATTATTTTGTCCTGTTATGATTGCATAAGGATTATGGTGGCTTCTTTTGTGACATATTATAGTGTGACAAATTATTAGGTATCACATGAGCTAAATCGTGCAAGATATTGTTTTTGTACCATTTTCCTAGTGGTTGTATATCATATCATCTAAGGTCAGGAATTAAAATTGACATACATTATATATTCATATATTTTGTTAGACCCTAACTATTCTGGGATGTTTTTTCCTTCCTCCCCTTTCCCTCCTGAGTCATTTTCCCTATTTAGGGATGAGGGAAAGGGACAGTCGACGTGGAACGGGGGCGCCCGGAACCTTAAAGTGTCATACCCTCAGTTGATAGGTAGGCACACTATCTCTATCTAGGGTTAACAGGACCTCCCCTCCCCGTCCCTTCATCCAGTATCAACCTAGTAAGGGTTCACCTGACCTCATTGTTTTGTTATTTCTTTGTGTGTCCATGGGAAATTTAGGATTAATTAATAAACTTATATTTTAATAAGGGTTTGAGGATACTTGTGAGTCCGATTTTGCACATTTAAACACTCTGCACCAAACTCAATTAGGGTACTGTGCACCAGGTTCAATTAGTGTACTGTGACCAAGCTCTATTAGGGCACTTTGCACCAGGCTCTATTGGGGTGCTGTGCATCATACTTTGTTAGGGCACCCTGCAGCAGGCTATGTTAGGGCACTCTGCACCAGGCTCTATTAGGGCACTCTGCATCAAGTTCTATTGAGGTACTGTGCACCAGGCTCAATTAGGGTACTGTGCGTCTGTGACACCCTGGCCTATCAGGTCGTCACAGGGTATTGTGCAATCTGCCCTTCTGCACAGTATCCAATCCTCCTTGGTTACGGGTCCTGGTCCTTTGGTGTTGGTAAGAGCTTAGCCAGTCAAAACCCTAGAAACACTTTACATCATACCCACCAGACACACCATTGGGGGCATGAAGGGAATAGGGACGCCCACTTGGGGGGTTGGTAGGGCAAGGTGCAAAAGTGAAAGGAGAACTGGGAAAGGAGTGGAAGGAGTAGGAGGTAGAGTGGTGACTCTCTGAGAGGGAGAAGTCACCGGGTTGGAGCAGGGCTCCTTGAGTACTAGGTGGCAGACTTTGGTCTGGGCCTGGTAGGAGCTGGAACCCCGGTCGCAGGGGATTGTGTCAAGGGGCACGGATTGCCGAGGAGGGCAGCCGGCAGCTTTGAGCCATCTCCGGGCAGGGGCCAGGGCACGACTGGGTACGCAGACCCTAGGCCGGGAAGTAGCTTCAAGCGTTCTGGTAATTTACCCGACGGGGGTGAAGCCTTCAAGATTCATCGGTCACCCGCTCAAAAATCTGGGTACTAGTGCACCGATGGGATAGGACTTTCCCTGACACAGTCAACCAAATCCCAAGCGTGAACCATGAGAGCAAGCTCACTCCATTAGCCATACAGGTGAGCGGGACCCGACTAGTTCCACACTACAGGGTCCAAACAGTGAACAAGGTGCCACGGAAAAGGTCACAAGCTAATAAGCAACACCAAGGACACGGACGCAAGTGTGCTCCCTCCTGGCTGCAGTGGTGCTCAGAATTCTGGTTTACAAGCTGTCGATGTCAGTATTCTTGGACTGAGTGAGTACGCAGAAATCCTTCCTTTTCCCAACGGCACCCCACACCTGCACTACCAACACCGGGCCCCGGGGCACAAACCCCCCTACCCACGGAGGGGTTAAACACCTTGCTGCTGCACCATCGCCACCGGGCTCCCCCTTTCCCCAACAGCGGCGGGGTATCCCACCTTACCACGCACCGTGGGTGGTGTCACGAACTTCTACCTCCCCTGTACATACTCCACTTTTCAAACTCGAGTGTCCGCACGATCCCCCGGGTCAGGAGATCCCTCGAGCCACCGCGGTTCCGGATCCAAGCGGCTCGGCGGTACACATCAGGCTCTGTGAAGACACCCTGCCCCAGGCTCTATTAGGGTTCTATGTACTAGTCTCTGTTAGGGTGCTGTGCACCAGACTCTTTTAGGGCACTCTGTACCAGGGTCTATTAGGGCACTCTGCAACAGGCTCATTTAGGGTACGGTGCACCAGGCTCAATTAGGGTAATGTGTACCAGGTTTTGTAAGGACACCTTTCGCCAGGCTCTATTAGGGTGCTATGCATCAGGCTCTGTTGGGGGACACTGCACCAGGCTCAAAATAGAATGACGGTGCCACACCATGATCTGGCCTTTATACAGGCCGCATCACATGGTGCACCAGCCAATTACAGCTATGCCCATACTTGACATGGCTGTGATGGCCCCAGAAGTGTACACAGCTGAAAAGTTTGTTGATTGGCTGCACTGCAGCCTTTCAGCAAACTTTATTCAGCATCTGAATTCGGACATGGACTTTCTTGAGAAGTCCATGTTCAATTCGAGCAGCAGACACTAGGCGTCTGGTAGGAACCCCAAACTTTTTTCAGGTTCAGGTTTGCTCATCACTACTCATAATCCAAAGCACACCACATCCTCAGTAAAACATGGTGGAGGCAGTGTAATGGCATGGTCATGTATGGCTTCCAATGGTATTGGTTCACTAGTGTTTATAGAAGATGTGAATGAAGACGGAAGTAGCTGGATGAATTCTGAAGTGTACAGGGTTATATTTTCTGCTCAGATTCAACAAAGGTTGATTGGACGGTGCTTCATAGTACAAATGGGTAATGACCAAAAAAACATACTGCGAAAGTGTTTTTTTTCAGGCAAAATGTGGAATATTCTGCAATGGCGGTCGAGTTACCAAGTGAATCACCAGATCTCAACCCCATCAAGCATTCATTTACATGCTTAAGACAAAACGTAAGGCAGAAAGACCCACAAACAAGCAACAACTGAAGTCAGCTGCAGTAAAAACCTGGGAAAGCACCACTAACGTTTTTGGTGACGTTCATAGCTTCCAGACTTCAAGTGGTCATTGCCTGAAAAGGATTCTCTACAAAGTATTAAAAAATAATATTTTATTTATAGTATAGTATGACTGCTGAGACCCCACCACCAAACCAACCCCCCATGCCCGAACAAAACACACATTTGTAATAAAACAAGTAAACTTTATTGGAGAGATAATCAAGTGCAAACATATAAAAAACTCATCTTTTGCTGGGTTGAGGTCGGTCACAGCTTTAACATTATTTTTGTGCAAATATCCAACCAATCTATACTGCTGTCAAGACGAGGCGTAATGCCAGGCCGGACTCCCGGCGCAATCAGCCTTCGTTTAAACACCACAATTCCAAAACTGACCGCTGTGACTTAAATAGTTTAACATAAAACCATCAGGGAGGGAGGGTGGGACAGCAGCTTCCAGGTCTCACGGATGAGGAGAGACCGAACCAGGAAATAAGGGGGATTTTATATGGGAACCAGGAGGAGGGGAAAACAACGGGATTGGACACGAACAAGGGGGCGGACGGTTCGGGCATGGGAAGGAGGAAGTAATCCCTTCAGACTGGGCTCCGCAGTCATGGTGCATCCAGCTCAATCCTACTGATATGCCCCACAGACTGCTGAGACCCCACCACCAAACCAACCCCGATGCCCGAACAAAACACACATTTGTAATAAAACAAGTAAACTTTATTGGAGAGATAATCAAGTGAAAACATATATAAAACTCTCATCTTTTGCTGGGTTGAGGTCGGTCACAGCTTTAACATTAATTTGTGCAAATATCCAACCAATCTATACTGCTGTCAAGACGAGGTGTAATGCCAGGGCGGACTCCCGGCGCAATCAGCCTTCGCTTGAACACCACAATTCCAAAACTGACCGCCACGGAGGAGCAAAGTCCCTAGACAGCGCTCCGACCCCCACCCATTAAAAGAAGTGCCTGCTCAATGCTATCTTGAAGGCCTGATAAGAAATTATCGAGGCCAATGTCCGACAAATGGACGCCATCTGGCAACATAAGGCTGTAGTTGTCCCCTTCCAGCTGCCTGTGTCTGACAACTACATCACCCTTAAAGCGAATAAAACGGGACATTCTCGCGTTCAGAGTACGGCATGACTGCTCAACCGCTGCCACGTCGCGAGCCCGTTGCCATGCAACGCGGGGGATTACCTCCGACCAAATGAGGACCAGCTTGGGAAAGAAACCGTGGAGTTTATCCATGTCGGACCTCATGGTACTCAGGAGCTTCGCAAGCCAGCAGGAACAAAGATCATTGCCCCTGGCATGTAGGAGTAGAATCACCGGAGACGCAGCAACTTGAGCAATGCCAACCACCTCCGGGAGAACCTGCGGCCACATCAGGCCTCTGATGCCTCTCCAATGCACATCGAGGCCACGAAAACCGAGATGCCTTCCACCCGGACGATACGCCGCTCTCTGGCCAGCCCAAAAAATATAAGAGTGGCCCAACAGCCACACCGCCGGCCTTGCACCGCCTATGGGGAGAAACAGAATTAGTAAAGCAATAAATCAGGTCTAACGTAGCGCACAAAGCAAGAAGAACGCCATCTACCGATGCGCTGAATCTCAGAATTGGACAAACCAGCCCTCGCGGCCTCGGTAGCAGCACCTATCCTAAAGGAGTGTGTACCAAATTCGGTAGGGGTCAAGCCAAACGATCAAAGGCATTTACAAAAGAGGGCCAAAAACCGAAACTTTGTGAGTGGTGAACCATCCTCGTGAGATAAAAAGGACACACCAGAGCGGCGCACAGCTAAATAGTCGTTTACCAACACAATGGGGCAGACAGGGCCAGGAATAGAGAATAAGGGGATCCAAGAGCCCCTGTCAGACGGGTCCGTTTTGGACTTACGGATGCGAATACGCAAACCCCCGTTGCAAATTGTAACATCATTGTGCCGAAGGCCACCAGGACGGTGCTTTGACAAGGACAAAAGCTCACCAATTCGTAAAGCGACAAAAAAGGCCAATCCAAAGGAAACCGCGAAAAGAGCGGATTCCAAATGGGATGAACAAAAATTACGGACGGTCCCAAAGAGGCGAGCCAACAATGCAAAAGAAATAGGCCGTCTATGCTGCCGGCGGGGAGTCAACCGACACCAACCACGAACGGCCTGACAGATAATAAAATATTTTGTGACATCCGACCAGCCGTGAAGCTTGAAATGGAAGGCGATGCCAGTTAAGCGATTCCGGGCCACAGACCCGGAAAAACCAGAATCACGCAAATGGATCAAATACCGAACTGTAGCTGCCAAACGGGCAGGTTCTCAACTGTCAATCGGGAAGTGCCCGGCAGAATTCAGCCATTCCGACCACGCCTTACCATAAGCTTGCCACGTCGCAGGAGCCACAGAAGCTCTCACCAACGGAATCAGTTGCTAAGAAGGAGGTTCCACATACTGACAGGGCAGGGCAAGCCGTCCAGCTGAGCGCGAGGGCAAAGCTCTCGGAATTTCTGGAAATCAAAACGAGAAAGGGCATCAGCAGTGGAATTACAAAAAACAGGGAAATGACGGGCACGAAACTAGATGTTAAGTTCCAAACATCTAAGGACTAACGACCTGAGTAACTTAATGACCGGGGGGGACGAGGAAGACAAATGATTAATTGCATGAACTACACTCATATTGTCAGTCCAAAACAAAATGCGCTTATTCTGCAGAACAGGTCCCCAAATAGCGACAGCCGCCACTATGGGAAAAAGCTCAAGCAAGGTTAAGTTGGAAACCCAGGCTAAGGCATGCCATGAATCTGGCCATTGTTCAGCGCACCACTGGTCATCAAAAATCACTCCAAAACCAAGTGACCCAGAGGCATCAGAAAAAAGGGATAGCTCCTCTTTAGTTATTTCATCCTCCTGGAAGCATGTATGACCGTTGTACTGAGAAATAAACTCAGTCCAGACAATCAAATCAGCGCGCAGCGGTGCCGAGATCCGAATCCGGTGGTGGGGGAGCCTGACACCCCTGGTGGAGAGGGCCAGGCGACGCGAAAAAATACGTCCCATAGGCATGCCACGGCATGCAAAAACCAAAAGGCCCAGCAAAGATTGCATTTGGCATAAAGTAACGCTACGAACTGAGCAAAACCCCCTGAGCAATGAGAGCAATGCAGAAACTTTGTCAGATGGGAGACGAAAAATCATGGCTTCAGAATCAATTTCAATCCCCAAGAAGGATAGTGTTGAAACAGGACCAACTGTTTTTTCTTGTGACAAAGGAACGCCAAATTTGGCCATGAGCCGACGGAAATTATCCAACAAAAATTGAGGAACAGTGTGAGGAATCACTTGGTCCTACGAAAAGAAAATCATCCAAGTAATGAGTGATGGAATGGGAGCCAGACTCCCATCTCATCACCACTCCAAAAATGAACTGAAAAGTTCAAAATAATAGCAGGAAATTGAACAGCCCATGGGCAAGCACATGTCGTAATAATAAGAGCCATCGACGAACCATCCCAGTAAATAGTGACGGGGTGAACGGGGAGGAGGCGCAAAGCCGACTCAATGTCAGATTTTGCCATCAACGCGCCCCTTCCAGCCTGGCGAACTAGCGCAACCGCTCTATCAAACGACACGTAAGTCACAGAGGCATCCGCCTCAGATATGCCGTCATTTACAGATGAGCCTTTGGGGTAGGACAGATGCTGAATCAGGCGAAATTTGCCCGGCTGCTTTTTGGGGACAACACCCAAAGGGGAGACCCTCAAGTTGAAAAAGGGGGGTGAAGAAAATGGGCCTCGGATCCTGCCTTCTGACAATTCGCTTTTCAACTTCTGTAGTAACACATGGTGAAATTCAGTAGCCGATTTTAGGTTCTGAGCAATCGAGGGGTCCCTACAAAAATTAAAAGGGATGAAAAAACCAAAGGTAAAACCAAAACGTAGCTGAGTCGCTGCCTCTTTATTGGGGTACTGGTCGAGCCACGGCCCCATCGCGAGGACACTCACTGGCGTCCTTATCCGGCGTGCTGGATGTTTTTGCAGGCAATTTTGTGGATGGACGGGTACACTTGGCTGCGGCATGAGGTCCACCGCAGGTGGAGCACTCATGCTTGAATTTACAGAGGCCAAAGAAACGACAGTGGCATTCATTAAATGACCAGCACGTGCCGGGTCTACAAACGGCCACTGAGCCGGAGCCGGCGGTGGTGCTAGGGGCCGCTGAATGAAAGGGCTGATAAGCCTTCTGGGCCAGCATTAGGCGCAGCCATGTGTCCGTGGCTTTGACCCCCCAACCTAACTGGGGTTGGAGGGCTAAACGACGACGAAAATCTTCGTCGTAACGCCACCAGGCAGATCTCCCGTGCGACTTGTAAAAATTGTATATGGTGTCAAGATAAATAAACATCTCGGAACAGCGCTCGGGGTGCTTCTGACCCATGACGCATCCCATAACACAAAATGCTTGCAGCCAGTTGTTAATGGACCTAGCTACTTTGGGCCTCCTTTCAAAAAAACGATCTGCCGATCGCCGCTCTTTATCAACTGTATGTTGAAACCAAAGACCATATATCGATATAGTCATTGGCCCATATTTTTTGGATAGTCTCCTCGTTCAATTGAGAGCCTAAAAGGGTAACGCCACAAAAGAAAGCGTCTCTGTGAATATCCGCTCGAGGAGGGGGAGGGGGGGTGGGTCAGGTTGTTTTGAAATTTGGAATTAAATGAAGGGTTAACTAGTATTTTTCCCCCCGCCGCAGGCTGTAAATTCGCTAAAAGTGTTTTAAGGGCTGCTGACATACCCGCACCATCCCCCCATGCCCCAGAGTATTGGTACTCACAAGCATCTGGAATAGGGGCGACATAAGGCTCTAGTGGTGGATCAACGAATTCCACGGGCTGCGAACGCGCTGTGGGAGGAACCGACTCCCTCTGCAAGTGATGGTGACGTCGGCGATGATGCCCATGAGGAACGACGGAGGCGCCTGAAGAATTTGATGAGGCGGAAGGAGAGCGCCACCTCGACGAGCGAGAGCAGCGGCTCCTCCAAGAGGACCTGGAATGGCGTGAATGGCTATGTGTTCCATGCGACCTAGCAGGGCGCTCGTATCGATCAGGGATGTGAGATGACGCAGATGAAAGTGTTGCTGAGCGATCACGGCGGCCGCGGCGGCTATGACCGTGGACCAGAGCTTCAACATTCATCTGTTCCGGAGCAATCACGGGGGCTTGTGAAGTGTGAACTAGTGGGAACAGATCAGATGGGGGATGGGCAGACGCAGCTGGCTGCACACCTGCAGATCCCTGCATCATGGGTGGCAAAAACAGCATCTGGGGGTTAATATGTGCCGAAGGGCTTATTACTGTCCCAGCACCTAAAGCAGGTTGGCTATTTAAAATTTGGGCTGTTTGGGGCAGTTGTGGAGGCTGGGTGGGAGGGGGCAGTGGGAGCACAGCGTCTGCAGCCTCCTCTATAGATGAGGAGCTGCAGCTATGATGTCCTCCCATGATTGGTGGTAAGTGGTATAATGGTGGTTCAGGGGGGAAGGGGTTAACTGCTGCTGCCAACCGCGGGTCCACGTTACCGGTGGGACAGGTTCGGCGTGCGGCAGCCGTGGTTGGGAGCTGAGAGGAAGTGGGCGGAGCTTGTCGCGAGGTGCGCGCACGAGTGCGCATGCCCTGTGACATCAGTGCTGAAGGGCTCAGGCGCTCTGGCGGACGGGTACACCGAGCGGACCGCCTGCTGCCGGAGATAACCACCCGAGCCTCAGGAGGGAGAGGACGCATCTCAGCCAGGATGGAGGTAAGCCATGCGTCCCCTTCCCTCCCGATCCTGTCCCTAATCGCTTCCGCAAGCGCGTCGGCCATCTCTCACCAGTTACTGCTGTGTCTGGGTAACCAGCAGCACAGCAGCTTCCAGGTCTCACGGATGAGGAGAGACCGAACCAGGAAATAGGGGAGGATTTTATATGGGAACCAGGAGGAGGGGAAAACAACGGGATTGGACACGAGCAAGGGGGCGGACGGTTCGGGCATGGGAAGGAGGAATTAACCCCTTCAGACCGGGCTCCGCAGTCAGGGTGCATCCAGCTCAATCCTACTGATATGTCCCACAATTTGTCCAATTCCTTTTAAGACCTTGAAATGAGGAGGCTTTCTGGAAAAATGTTTGCAATTCCTAAATGTTTTACAGGATATTTTTGTTCATCCTCTTTAACCCCTTAACGTCCGCGGGCAGTAGTATTACGTCCTAGCGGTCATAATGTTACTACTCGCGGTCTGCCGCCGGCATGCATGCTGCGATCGCGGCACACATCTCAGCTGATTTTCACAGCTGAGATGTGTGCCTGCTAGGCACGAGCAGAATCGTTATCTGCCCCTTAAATGGTGCTGTGAATATGTGACAGCGCCATTATAATTGTGATCGCGATAAAACTTTTACTTACCGCCCGATACCGGAAGTCACGTGACGTGATCATGTGACTTTCGGTGGTTGTCATGTTAGCACAGCGTCATGTGATGACTCCTGTGCTAGACATGAACTACTTTCAGTTTCACTCGGCCCGCAGCCGAGTGAAGTAGAAAGTGACCGTATCTGCTGTTTACAGCTGTGTAGCTGTGATCAGCAGATAGGGCAGAGCGATCGGATTGGTGATCGCTATAGCCCCCTAGGGGGACTAGTAAAATAAAAAAAAAAGTTAAAAAAGTTTTAAAAAATTAAAAAAAACCAAAAAACCTAAACGTTCAAATCACCCCCCTTTCGCCCCATTGAAAATTAAAGGGTTACAAAAATATACACACATTTTGTATCGCCGCCTTCAGAAATGCCCGATCTATCAAAATATAAAATCAATTAATCTGATCAGTAAACGGCGTAGCGACAAAAAATTCCAAACGCTAAAATGACTTTTTTTGTCGCCACAACTTTTGCGCAAAATGCAATAACAGGCGATCAAAACGTAGCATTTGCGCAAAAATGGTACAGTTAAAAATGTCAGCTCAAGATGCAGAAAATAAGCCATCACTGAGCCATAGATCCCGAAAAATTAGAATGCTACAGGTCACGGAATATGGCGTAAAACGTGAGCCACTTTTTTCGGACAAACTTTTTTATAACCCCTTATATAAAAGTAAACCTATACATGTTTGGTGTCTACGAACTCGCACTGACCTGAGGCATCACACCCATCAGTTTTACCACATAGTGAACACAGTGAACAAAATATCTCAAAAACAATAGTGAATTTTTTTTGCCATTTTCCAGTATACTATATGGTAAAACCTATAATTTCATTTAAAAGTACAGCTCGTTACGCAAAAAATGAGCCCTCGCATGACCATATTGACTGAAAAATAAAAAAGTTACGTCTCTCAGAAGAAGAATGGCGGAAAAAAAAAGCGGAAAGAGAAAAATCGGCCGGTTGTGAAGGGGTTAATTAAACCTGAAAGTCTTCACTTTGATTCATAGCTCAGTTGTTTCATTTTACATAAAAAATAGTGGTATGCAAATTCCATATATTTGGGCTGGATATTGGGCCCCCAGCCTAAAAATAGCAGTTTGCAGCCACCCAGAATGGTCGCATCCATTAGATGCATTACATGCAAGAATCCCGGAACTTTACCCTGCTCATACAGATTGCCTTGATGTGGTGGCAACCGAGTTAATAAAGCGTTAATGACAACTCACAGCTACGGCAATTTTAGGTAGCTGCAGGCTGCTATTTTAGGCTGGAGGAGCCCAATAGCCATGGGCCTTCACATTCTGAGAATGCCAGACCCCAGCTGTCAGCTTCATCATGGCTGGATATCAAAATTGGGGGGACAGCATGCCGGTTTTTAAAATTATTTATTTAAATAATTTAAAAAAGCCACATGGAGCCCCTCTTATTTTGATACACAAACAAGATAAGCACCTGGCTGGGGTCTGCCATATGCTTTATCTGTGCTGGATATCATAATATGGGGGATCATATGCCAATTTTTAATTTATTTATTTTGATACCACGATGGAGACACACACAGAGTGGGGGTGTGGTCTGACTGCAACCAATCACAAATGCTGGGACTGCTGTAGGGAGGGGGAAGCAGTGTATATGCATGCGGCCCCGGAAGCAGTGTTACAGCTGCGTGGGAGACTGGTAAGTATGATGAGCCTGCTTAAATCTCCTTATTTCTTCTAACACCATTTTAAAGCGCATGATTTGAGTCCCCATAGACTTATATGAAAGGAAAATATAGAGTTTCAGCTCACCCACTGCAAAGTAGATCCCAGTTTCTCCTGTTGCTCGGACATTCAGGCGTAGCTACCTGGTATCATAGAAGAAAAAAGAGGCTTGTCCAGCGCTTTGGAGAAAAATTCTTAAGGCAGGTAAAGTTTCCAATTTTTATTGCCGCATGGTTTTCATTAAAAAAGCATTACAGCAAGGTCAGGCAAATGTTGAGATCCAGTGACCGAGGAGAATCAGAAAAAGAGCAATAACTCGGAAACCCAGAAAATAACCTGAGTGGCTGGAATCTTAACAGACTGCAGACCTAATACTTACACACAACTAGAAGTAGCTGTGGGACGAGCCTTCGATGACCTAGTAGTCTCGACACAGCCGGAGAACTAAATACTCTAACAGAGAGCAATGTAGAAAAGCTAATCTGCCTCGGAGTAGTCCCCAAAGATATAGATAGCCCCCACATGTAAAGATTACAGTGATATAGGAAAACACAATACGTAGCTAGAGAACAGAGTCAGCAAAGATGAGGCCCAAAACTATCTGCATAGGAAAAAATAGGAAGGAGCACTGACTGCCGCCGTAAAAACCCAAATAAATACCAGCAGGCCTGACATGGAAAAATACTGAGCCTGAACAAGCTCCCCCCGCTATATCAGTACTCTGGTGTTACTGGGATTCAAGATAAACATTGATATAGAGAGGGGACTGAATATTGTACCAAGCATGACAAAACACAATACATAACAGAACATGGAGCAAGGTACACAGATATTCACAGCAGGGAATAATCCAATTCCACCAGGAACTCCACACAGGCAAAATCACAAGAAAGTGAAAAACAATAATCAAAGGTACAAGACCAACTTATCTGAGAGGAGTTCTGCTTGACAAAGAGAACAGGGCTGGTTTCAGGAAGTCTTTAGAACACAGGAAATACAATTGAGCACTAGCAAGGAACAACAGGAAGCTAAATAGCTATATAGGCCCAAACCAAATGGCCTGATTGCAAATCCTACTCAGCTGTCCAGTTCCCACTCAGCAATTCAGCTCAGCTGCATTACCAGCACTGACGACTAGAGGGAGCCCCAAACTGGAATCTAATTCAAATGTATTCACAACAGGAAAAGCTCCACGGGTGGAGCAATATGACAATGACAACACGTTTCAGCTACTAAGTGTAGCCTTTGTCAAGTAATGTTCGTTGAACTGTGAGTCCTTCTAAGGCTATGTGCCCACAGGACTCTGTACCTGCGGATTTTTCCGCGGAAAACCTGCGGATTTATCTGGATTTTCTAGATAAATCCGCAGGTTGTTTTAGCAAGTACAGACACTCTCCATGTTATCCTATGGTACATGGGGAGTGCTGTTTCCATGCTGCGGAATGTGCGGCTGCGGAACATGCTGTGGATGTCCCACAGCCGAACGTAATTGCATGTCAATTATTCATGCGGAAATACCTGCAGAATTCCCGGCCCTCCACTATGGAGATAGGGCCGGGACTTCCGCAGGTAAGCCGCATGAATGTCCGCAGGTTTACCGTAGTTATTTCGCTGTACTACCGCAGCTATGAATAGCTGCGGTTTCCAGGGAGCAGCTGCGTGAAACCTGCGGATGTACCTGTGGATATATCTACAGGTACAAATTCCCATGGGCACATAGCCTTAGGACTCGTGCGCATGTTGCGTCGGGTCACTGTGGAAAATTCTGCAGTGATTTGACAGCTCATGTGCGAATCAAATCGCTGCAGAAACACTACATAAAGGATGCAATGTTTCTGCAGGAAAAATGCCGATTTCATGCGCTCGGGATGCTGCCTCTCCCATAGACAGAGTGGGAGCAGCATCTCAAAGCGCACAAAATAATTGACATGCTGCATTTTTAAATGCAGTGATTTTGTCAAATTTTTGACACTCAAATCGCTGTGTTCAAAAAAGCATTGTGCGCATGGATTATGCACAATCTTCATAAATTGTACTGGAAACGCAGGACGCATGTGCTTACGCTGCAGTGCTAAATGCTGCGTAAACGCATGAAATTACGCAATGTGCGCATGAGCCCTTATAGTGTCTGGAAAGTCCTTGAGATCGGCAGGTGTAACTTGCCATCAATTAGTTGATATTAACCGTTTACATCCATCAGAGCTAAATATTAAGTTACTACAAAACTGGATATCCAAACTGTTATAAATCCAAACATTGTATGCAGAATTTACAAAAATATGTACATCTTGGAGGGGAAAAGAGGCAGTGAAAAAATGCTATCAAACGTATATAACTAAAGACTAGAGATGAGCGAACCGGTCCCGGTTCGGCTCGAGGCCGGTTCGCCGAACGGGGGTCCCGTTCGAGTTCGGTTCGTCGAACGTTCGACGAACCGAACTCGAACGTATAGGCTATAATGGGAGGCAATCACAAACACATAAAAATGCATTATAAATGTACACAAACAGTTAATAAACATTGCCATAACACTTACCGGTCCTCGCGATCCCTTCTGCACTCTGTCTCCTGCCGCTATTCCATCCGATGATCGCTGAATCCTCCCGGTGACCTGCACTGCCAGCAGAGAAGCAGGACCTATCGTGACGTCAAAATAGCCATGTGACCAGTCACGTGGCTATTATCTCATTGGCTACAGACTGGTCACATGACTATGACACGTCATGTAGGACCTGCGAGTGCATCTCTCCGGTACACGGTGCACATATGTGTATCGCCGTGTACCGGCGACATGCTCTAGCACACGGTCGACTCCCCGTTCCGTTAGGGACCGGCTGACACAGCCGGTCATTAACGGAGATCACCGTTGCCATAGCAACGCAGTTAGCGGTGACGTCACCGCTAACCGCGGCTCCGGGAGCACCGTTGCTATGGTAACGCGTCTGTCAGCGTTACCGCTAGCAGCCAGCACTGATCACTCACAGAGTGAAGGCTGCACGCTGCTTCCCGATTGTAGTGAGCATTGTAGTTAGGATGGAGGTTCCCCAGCCCCAAGTGATGCCCCTCACTACAATCGTCACTACTACTACACTAGAAAGAAAGAAGACAGAAGAGCAGGATCGTGGAGGGCTGACAGGGGTAATAAAGATGGAGTCTCTAATGTGTCTGTGTATTTATTTCTATTAAAGTATTTTTTCTCTGTGTGGTGTCTTTTTTTAACCCTTTATTGGAGATTCTTAATGGCCGGGTCAAACGTGCCTGACATTAAGAATCTCTGGCTTAATACTGGCTGGTAAAACAAAGCCAGTATTAACTCATGATTACCCAACAAGCCACCCGGCTCCAGGGCTGTTGGAAGAGTTGGATACAGCGCCAGATGATGGCGCTTCTATGAGAGCGCCATTTTCTGGGACGGCTGCGGACTGAAATCCGCAGCAGAGGCGCCCACAAACCTCGGGCTAACCTGTGCTGCGGATTCCAATCCCCAGCTGCCTAGTTGTACCCGGCTGGACACAAAAATAGGGCGAAGCCCACGTCATTTGTTTTTTAATTATTTCATGAAATAAGTGAAATAATTAAAAAAAACGGGCTTCCCTATATTTTTGGTTCCCAGCCGGGTACAAATAGGCAACTGGGGGTTGGAGGCAGCCCGTGGCTGCCAGCTGTACCTGGCTAGCATACAAAAATATGGCGAAGCCCACGTCATTTTTTTGGTGGGCAAAAAACCTCTGCATACAGTCCTGGATGGAGTATGCTGAGCCTTGTAGTTCTGCAGCTGCTGTCTGCTCTTCTCCATACAGACAGACAGCAGCTGCAGAACTACAAGGCTCAGCATACTCCATCCAGGACTGTATGCAGAAGTTTTTTGCCCCCTGAAAAAATTATGTGGCTTCGCCATATTTTTGTATGCTAGCCAGGTACAGCAGGCAGGTACGGCTGCCCCCAACCCCCAGTTGCCTATTTGTACCCGGCTGGGAACCAAAAATAAAGGGAAGCCCTTTTTTTATTATTTCATGAATTTCATGAAATAATTAGAAAACAAATGACGTAGGCTTTGCCCCATTTTTGTGTCCAGCCAGGTACAACTAGGCAGCTGGGATTGGAATCCGCACCACCGGTTGGCCTGAGCTTTCTGGGCCCCACTGCTGCGAATTGCAGTCTGCAGCCACCTCAGAAAATGGCATTTTCATAGAAGCGCCATCTTCTGGCGCTGTATCCAACTCTTCCAGCACCTGCCTGCTATACCTGGCTAGCATACAAAAATATGGCGAAGCTCACGTCCTTTTTTTGTAGCTTTTTGGCAAAAAAAAAAAAATGCTTCCCTGGATTTTCCATTGCCAGTGAAGGTAACACCAAGCAGTGGGGGTTAGCAGCCAGTAGCTGCTTGGATTACCCTTAGCTAGCAATACAAAAAATGCAGTGGGAGCTAACATATATTTTTTTTAATTATTTATTTAAATAACTAAAAATAAAATGGGCTTCCCTGTATTTTGATTGCTGGACATCACAGTGCTGTAAAAATAAATCTTTAAAAAAATGACGTAGCGCTCCGCGGTATTTTTGATTCTCAGCGCAGATAAAGCAGACAGCTATGGGTTGCCACCCCCATCTGCCTGCCGTTACCTTGGTTGGCAATCAAAATACAGGGAAGCCCATTAATTTTTTCTATTTAAAAAATAGTTAAAAAAAAAAAATTACGTTGGGTCCCCCCATTTTTGATAGCCAGCTAGGGTAAAGCAGACGGCTGTAGCCTGAAAACCACAGCTGGCAGCTTTACCGTGGTTGGGGATCCAATGTGGAGGTCCCCTCAGGCTCTTTTTTATAATTATTTTATAAATATTAATAATTACACAATAAAAGTAGGGGACCCCCCAAATTGGATCACCAGCCAAGGTAAAGCGGACAGCTGTGGTCTGGTATTCTCAGGGTGGGAAGGTCCATAGTTATTGGGCCTTCACAGCCTAAAAATAGCAGGCCGCAGGCACCCCAGACGTGGCGCATCCACTAGATGCGCCAATCCTGGCGCTTCACCCCAGCTCATCCCGTGCCCTGGTGCAGTGGCAAACGGGGTAATAAATCGGGTTGATACTAGCTGTAAAGTCACCTGAGATCAAGCCCAGCAGTTTGTGATGTCATGGCGTCTATTAGATACCCAACATCATAAACTGTCAGTACTAACAAAAACAAAAAATCGACAAAAGAAATTTATTTGAAAAAACAGTCCCCAAAACATTTCCTCTTTCACCAATTTATTGTAAGAAAAAAAATAAAGGGGTCCCACGACGACTCTGGACCGTCTAGAATATGGGGGGGAGACACTCAGGGAACGTATCCCCCATTTTCTAGGAGTGCGGACCCTTCATGTGAGGAGTGTGGGTGCAATGAATCTGCACTCACTCTCCCCGGGTCCACAGCAGCAGAGTCCATGTCGTAATGGTTGCTACCAAAGCTGCAATGCCCTGCTCATGAGGTAAGGGCATGCCTAATCAGGAGAACTACTGTAGAGGAAGCTCTGCTCACTGGTATATAGGTGCTCAGAGGTAATAATAGATAAAATTAGTGAGTAACCTCGGCACTCTAAATCTCCCAGACTAAGTCAGTAAGTCACAACGGATAGTAATGCAAAATCACTCTTTATTGGTCCGTATTAAGAAAATTTTTTTTTCATAAGCATATATGTTTTTGTCCAAAACAAGTTACAAATGACGTTTCGGCCTGAGCCTTCGTCAGATTGGACTTATCTGCATGTAATCATGAAAAATGACAATAATCAGTATCACATAAGAGTGAGAGAACAATAACATAAACTCGAACAATGTAGAGGTACAATTGGGATGCAGCAAAAAAATTGCAACACAGCAAGAAATGAAACACATGATACAAATGTCATAATACAGTACAAGGACAATATAGTAATGACAAATATGGGGTCAGAGTAGACTTAGACAGCTCTGGTACGAAAGAGATGTCAATCATAAAGTAACATGTGCAGTAGGTGTAGAGCTACACTATGCATGGCAGAGCTAATGGGTAGACCGACCATAGAAAAAGTAGAGAAAAAGTGGAGAAAAAGTGGAGAATAAGTGGAACATAAGAGGAGAAAAAGTGGAGAAAAAGTGGAGAAAAAAGTGGAGAAAAAGTGGAGAAAAAGTGGAGAAAAAGTGGAGAAAAAGTGGAGAAAAAGTGGAGATTAAGAGGAGAAAAAGTGGAGAAAAAGTGGAGAAAAAGTGGAGCATAAGAGGAGAAAAAGTGGAGAAAAAGTGGAGAAAAAGTGGAGAAAAAGTGGAGAAAAAGTGGAGCATAAGAGGAGAAAAAGTGGAGAAAAAGTGGAGAAAAAAGTGGAGAAAAAGTGGAGAAAAAGTGGAGAAAAAGTGGAGAAAAAGTGGAGAAAAAGTGGAGATTAAGAGGAGAAAAAGTGGAGAAAAAGTGGAGAAAAAGTGGAGCATAAGAGGAGAAAAAGTGGAGAAAAAAGTGGAGAAAACGTGGAGAAAACGTGGAGAAAAAGTGGAGAAAAAGTGGAGAAAAAGTGGAGCATAAGAGGAGAAAAAGTGGAGAAAAAAGTGGAGAAAACGTGGAGAAAAAGTGGAGAAAAAGTGGAGAAAAAGTGGAGCATAAGAGGAGAAAAAGTGGAGATTAAGAGGAGAAAAAGTGGAGAAAAAGTGGAGAAAAAGTGGAGAAAAAGTGGAGCATAAGAGGAGAAAAAGTGGAGAAAAAGTGGAGAAAAAGTGGAGATTAAGAGGAGAAAAAGTGGAGCATAAGAGGAGAAAAAGTGGAGAAAAAAGTGGAGAAAAAGTGGAGAAAGTGGAGAAAAAAATGGAGAAAAAGTGGAGAAAAAGTGGAGAAAAAGTGGAGAATAAGAGGAGGAAAAGTGGAGAAAAAGTGGAGAAAAAGTGGAGAATAAGAGGAGAAAAAGTGGAGAATAAGTGGAGAAAAAAATGGAGAAAAAGTGGAGAAAAAGTGGAGCATAAGAGGAGAAAAAGTGGAGAAAAAGTGGAGAAAAAGTGGAGCATAAGAGGAGAAAAAGTGGAGAAAAAAGTGGAGAAAAAGTGGAGAAAAAGTCTTGCATAAGAGGAGAAAAAGTGGAGAAAAAGTGGAGAAAAAGTGGAGCATAAGAGGAGAAAAAGTGGAGAAAAAGTGGAGAAAAAGTGGAGAAAAAGTGGAGCATAAGAGGAGAAAAAGTGGAGAAAAAAGTGGAGAAAAAGTGGAGAAAAAGTGGAGAAAAAGTGGAGAAAAAGTGGAGAAAAAGTGGAGCATAAGAGGAGAAAAAGTGGAGAAAAAAGTGGAGAAAACGTGGAGAAAACGTGGAGAAAAAGTGGAGAAAAAGTGGAGAAAAAGTGGAGCATAAGAGGAGAAAAAGTGGAGAAAAAAGTGGAGAAAACGTGGAGAAAAAGTGGAGAAAAAGTGGAGAAAAAGAGGAGCATAAGAGGAGAAAAAGTGGAGATTAAGAGGAGAAAAAGTGGAGAAAAAGTGGAGAAAAAGTGGAGAAAAAGTGGAGAAAAAGTGGAGCATAAGAGGAGAAAAAGTGGAGAAAAAAGTGGAGAAAAAGTGGAGAAAAAGTGGAGAAAAAGTGGAGATTAAGAGGAGAAAAAGTGGAGCATAAGAGGAGAAAAAGTGGAGAAAAAAGTGGAGAAAAAGTGGAGAAAGTGGAGAAAAAAATGGAGAAAAAGTGGAGAAAAAGTGGAGAAAAAGTGGAGAATAAGAGGAGAAAAAGTGGAGAAAAAGTGGAGAAAAAGTGGAGAATAAGAGGAGAAAAAGTGGAGAATAAGTGGAGAAAAAAATGGAGAAAAAGTGGAGAAAAAGTGGAGAGAAAGTGGAGAAAAAAATGGAGAAAAAGTGGAACACCCTTTGGTACCTTTCATGTGGCACTAAGGGGTGCTTAGCTTTGTATTTAGCCAAAAAAATGAAAAAAAAATGACATAGGGTTCCCCCTAGTTTTGTAGCCAGCTAGGGTAAAGCAGACGGCTGCAGCCTGCAGACCACAGCTGGCAACCTCACCTTGGCTGGTAATCCAAAACTGAGGGCACCCCACGCTGTTATTTTAAATTAAATAAATAATTAAAAAAAAAAAACACGTAGGGGTCCCCCAAAATTGGATCACCAGCCAAGGTAAAGCAGACAGCTGGGGCCTGATATTCTCAGACTAGGGAGGTCCATGGTTATTGGAATCTCCCCAGCCTAAAAATAGCAGGCCGCAGCCGCCCCAGAAGTGGCGCATCCATTAGATGCGCCAATCCTGGTGCTTCGCCCCAGCTCATCCCGCGCCCTGGTGCGGTGGCAAACGGGGTAATATTTGGGGTTAATACCAGATGTGTAATGTCACCTGGCATCAAACCCTGGGGTTGGTGAGGTCAGGCGTCTATCAGATACCCGACATCACCAACCCAGTCAGTAATAAAAAAAAAATACACGACAAACACATTTTTATTTGAAAAAACACTCCCCAAAACATTCCCTCTTTAACCAATTTATTAGATTGAAAAACAAATCCAGGTCTGGTGTAATCCAAGGGGTTGCCATGACGATGCACACTGTCCCAGTCAATGAAGAGCAGGATGTTCCCCATTGGCTGGGAGAGCAATGCAGTGACCTGAGCTAACATCAATGGGTCAGCCCAGGTCACTGCAGGGGGGTGACAAGTGCTGCTGTCAGTGAGGTACATTACCTGCGCTGATCTCCAGCACACTGACAGCCCCTGTCACTGAGGTCAATGACCGGCGCCTTCACATCAAGTATCGCGAGAGGTCCGTGTCGTCACCGCTAGTCAGTCTCGGGTCGGAAGCGATAGGTGATGTGACAAGCGGCGGCCATGGAGGACAGTGACAGCGCTGAGGTCGGGATGGCGGGACTTCATCACCGCAGGCAAGCCGAGCGAGCGAGCGGGCGGGCGGGGGGGGGGGGGGGTGGATGTGTGTGTGTGTGTGTGTTTGTGTATGTGTATGTATGTGTACATGCCGCGGGCAGGAGGGGGTGGAGCGAGCTGAGCGGGAAAGTGTGGGCTTCCTGCACGTAACTAAGATAAACATCGGGTTACTAACCAAAGCGCTTTGCTTGGATACCCGATGTTTATCTTGGTTACCAGCTTGTGGCAGGCTGCCAGCGATGGCTCCTGCTCACTGTAGCTGTAAAAAGCCCTGCTTTTTGCTGCTAGAACCGTTCTCGAACGTATCTAGAACTATCGAGCTTTTAGCAAAAAGCTCGAGTTCTAGTTCGATCTCGAACAGCCCAAAAATCACTCGAGCCGCGAACTGGAGAACCACGAACCACGAACCGCGCTCAACTCTACTAAAGACCCGGTGAAACCTATATATAAAGTCACATGTAATAATAATAATAATAATAATAATAACATGTTAAAGACGCTGTATGTGAACAGTTACTTACAAATATGCATCGTATTCTACCATTAGAAATGCACTGCATTGATAATTTATAAGCATAGGATTGTACAAAACATAAAAAAGCGTATATTCACTAAACATACATCAGTGACAGCCAGGAAAGTTTTTATACATATTAAGGCCCTGAGCGCACTGGAAAACAGAATTTTCTTAAGAAAATTCAGCAGGGTCTGAAAGATTACCACACCCGCGGTAGAAAACCGCTGCAAACCGCACCCGAAAACCGCTTGCGGTTTGCTGCGGTTTTACCGCGGCATTGTTCGTGGTATTGCCGCGTGCGGGTTGGTACATGTGTTTTATTGCATTCAATGCAATAAAGCACATTGAAAAAATAAATAAATAAGTAAATTAAAATCATTTCCTTCTGAGATAGATAGTAGATAGATAAATACACAAATAGAAGAATAGATAGAGGGATAGATAGAGGGATAGATAGAGGGATAGACAGATAGAGGACAGATCAATCAACACGCTGCATTTCTTCCAAGTGGTAGTGAGTTCACATTAGACCCGCAACACACATCCGTGTAATTTGTACGTGTGCGGTACGTATTTGCACGTACCGGAGACACGTACACACGGAGACCCATGTTATTCAATGGAAGATGACACACGTACGTAAAATCACACGGAACGTGTGTCCGTGTCGTAAGTACGTGTGTGCGCTTTTCTACAAGGACGACATGTCCGTTTTTGGCCGGCAACACGCAGGCACGGACCCGCTTTAGTCTATGGGTCCATGCCTGCACGGACCGCACACGGAGTATGTCCGTGTTCAGCACGTATCGTCCGTGTCCGTTTTTCATCACAAAATCTGAAACACTTGTTACCAGTCTATCAGGTCAATTGATGGTCATTAATTCTGGCGCCAAACATACATTTCCTGTCTCATTTGCACGCCAGACAGCAGCTGGGCACCTGTCCTCTCACTGCAGGGGAACTTTGAGCACAGAGAACAACACAGGTACTGAGCATGGCGCCCAGAATCGATACAGAGAGGCTGATTGGAGAAGTAGAGAGGCATTCAGAGCTGTGGGACACACGTGTTGATGGCTACCATGACAGGTTAATGGTGGAACGAGCATGGATGGCTTTGGCAGAGATAGTCTACCCTAGGAATGGATGGTCTCAATGTACCCCTGGAAAGAAAAATAGATATGGTGAGTAGAGTTGAGCGCGGTTCGAGGTTCTCCAGTTCGCGGCTCGAGTGATTTTGGGGGCTGTTCTAGATCGAACTAGAACTCGAGCTTCTTCCTAAAGCTCAATAGTTCTAGATACGTTCGAGAACGGTTCTAGCAGCAAAAAGACAAGCTAATTAGTAGCTGGCTTTCCGCTGTAATAGTGTAAGTCACTCTGTGACTCACACTATTATGAAATTTCAGTGTATAGTGTGCGGGAACAGCGCATTCAGATCACTGCTGTTTGGATAATGGCGATCGCCATTTATTTTTTTTCCCTTGTCTTCCTTCCCTAAGCGCGCGCGTGTAGTGGGGCGGGCCAGCATGTCAGCCAATCCCAGACACACACACAGCTAAATGGACTTTTAGCCAGAGAAGCAACGGCATGTGTGATAGGATGTCCATGTCACATGTCCCTGCATTATAAAAATGGACATTTTCCTCCAGCATGCCATTATCTGCCTTCTGCGTCTTGGTGTCAGTCACCGCTGGCGTAGCTCCTGTCCCCGATACTGCTGTGTACGCTCTATACACAGCGCTATACAGAATAGGGATAGAAGTTTCTTTCAGCCCTTGTAAGGGCTAATACCGGCAGGGTCAGAGCCATAGGTGACAGTCAGGTCCGTGAAAACAGATTTTAACAGCTACACAAGATGACAGCGTCTTTGTAGCTAAGGTCAGGGATTTCCTCGCTGCATTTCCCCATTAGGAGGGATAGAAAGGGAGGCTTCCTTTCCTCTACCCAGACCCACAACCCTGCCACTGTACCCTCCTGCCCTTTGCACACTCAAACTCATTGTTACGAAGCCATTATACTAGCAAACACTGAGGAAACTTAGTGGCATCCTAAAAGTGGCTGTTGGACTTCATTATTGTCCCACTAGTGCAAAGATATTTGCAGCACGTCTGCCTGCATTGCACACTCAAACTCATTGTTACTAAGCCATTATACTAGCAAACACTGAGGAAACTTAGTGGCATCCTAAAAGTGGCTGTTGGACTTCATTATTGTCCCACTAGTGCAAAGATATTTGCAGCACGTCTGCCTGCATTGCACACTCAAACTCATTGTTACTAAGCCATTATACTAGCAAACACTGAGGAAACTTAGTGGCATCCTAAAAGTGGCTGTTGGACTTCATTATTGTCCCACTGGTGCCAAGCTATTTCTAGCACCTCTGCATGACACCCTCCTGCTCTGTTTTTAATAAGCTATAATAATAGCAAAAAATGCTGCCATTTAGTGGCATACAAGAAGTGGCTGTTGTACTCCATTAGTGTCCCACTGGTGCCAAGCTATTTCTAGCACCTCTGCATGACACCCTCCTGCTCTGTTTTTAATAAGCTATAGTAATAGCAAAAAATGCTGCCATTTAGTGGCATACAAGAAGTGGCTGTTGGACGTCCATTAGTGTCCCACTATTGCAAATCTATTTCCAGCACCTCTGCATTGCACACTCAGACTCATTGTTACTAAGCCATTATACTAGCAAACACTGAGTAAACTTAGTGGCATCCTAAAAGTGGATGTTGGACTTCCATTAGTGTCCCACTGGTGCAATTCTATTTGCAGCACCTTTGCATGACACCCTCATGCACATTTTGCTACGCTAATTTTATAGCAAACTCAGGGAATTCCTTGCTGCATTTGATCATTTGGAGGGATAGAAAGTGAGGCTTCCTTTACTGTCCTGGTACCCACAGAACACGGCCACTGTACCCACCTGTCCACTTTTGCCACGCTATTTAATTTGCCCAAAGAGCTGACTCTTTTTCTGCCTTCCTAAAATTGTCTGTAATACTAAGTTAGTGTTCCTTTGCTGCCAAGCAAGGTACAACACATGTGCATTCTACACTCCTTTCCATTTCTGGAATGCAATTATTAAATGCAGGTAGTCCAGCCAATCTGTGACGAAGGTGCAGGTGTGGATATAATGTAGTCTGCATCCAATGTTGGTTTTCTCGATGTCTGACAGCTCAACAATACCATCTGTTTTCACTTCCAAAACAAGTGATGACCTGCCAATCACACTCCCTGTTGCGTGTAAAGGGGTGGAAGTTCAGTGCGAAAAACCATGTGAGACTGCTGTCTCCACAGTCACAGAGGATGAAGAGCACGCAGATGCACTTGATGGGGCAGGCGGTGGTTGCACAGGCACGCTAGGCCGCATTGTAGCACAGTGAAATTCACATTGCGACTTATGCTTCCTTTTAAGTCGTGTACAGGGTGGGCTCCCCAGTATGCAGCAAAACCACGCAACAGGAAAAAGACTCTAGGCAGTTGGGTTGATAAATGATTGTTTAACTTTACCAAAACAAACAATAAGAACCATGCATACAATTTAAATAATTGAACAATCTATTCTGTTGCCTACTACCTGCTAATCCCTCTGCGTAGCAGTAATTGTGTTTTTGTGCGTGTGTGTGTGTGTGTGTGTGTGTGCGAACACGACTTAAGGTGGTGTCACACACAGCGACAACGACAACGACGTCGCTGCTACGTCACCATTTTCTGTGACGTTGCAGCAACGTCCCGTCGCTGTCGCGGTGTGTGACATCCAGCAACGAGCTGGCCCCTGCTGTGAGGTCGCCGCTCGTTGCTGAATGTCTAGCTTCATTTTTTGGTCGTCGCTCTCCTGCTGTGACGCACAGATCGCTGTGTGTGACAGCGAGAGAGCGACGAAATGAAGCGAGCAGGGAGCAGGAGCCGGCATCTGGCAGCTGCGGTAAGCTGTAACCAAGGTAAACATCGGGTAACCAAGGTGGTTACCCGATATTTACCTTCGTTACCAGCCTCCGCCGCTCTCACGCTGCCAGCGCCGGCTCCTGCTCTCTGCACATGTAGCTGCAGTACACATCGTGTAATTAACCCGATGTGTACTGTAGCTAGGAGAGCAAGGAGCCAGCGCTAAGCAGTGTGCGCAGCTCCCTGCTCTCTGCACTGTGACATGTAGCTGCAGTACACATCGGGCTAATTAACCCGATGTGTACTGTAGCTAGGAGAGCAAGGAGCCAGCGCTAAGCAGTGTGCGCGGCTCCCTGCTCTCTGCACATGTTGCAGAACAGCGATGCATGTCGTTATGATCGCTGCTTCGGCTTCTGTGTTTGACAGCTAAGCAGCGATCATAACAGCGACTTACAAGGTCGCTGCTACATCACAGAAAATGGTGACGTAACAGCGACATCGTTGTCGCTGTCGTTTAGTGTGACCCCAGCTTTACCAGTGGCGCATCACAAGAGCTTCCCAGTTATCTACCTAAACATAGACAAAACACATTACCCCCCCTGAATACCCTTGTTAGCTGAAGCCTCACAGATAAGGCAGATGATAACAGTGTGAATGCAAACCACACAGCTCTGCAACACAGTCATGGAAATCTTGAAAATCAACAGTCAATGCAAACATGTGTCGCTGTCCCTCTATGATTTAAACTGTACATGACAATTTGACAGTGCAGAGGCAGCAAGTCTTATTGTCTATAAATAGTCGGCCTACCCAGAATAGATATGTGTTTTGCTAATAAAACAAAGTGTTGCGTGCCCGCATTATTGTCTGGGCACAGCCTACCGTACCCGGGTACTGTGATGTCCAGTTGCCATAAATACAGACTTTACGCTCCTCTCACGGTAAGCAGTATAGACAGCACCGTAAGAATGTTGGTCTGTGGCACAGGATGCTGCTCACTGGCATTACGGTACTCCTCACCAAACTCCAAAATGACTCCCCTCACAAATGAACGAATTGTTTCCGCGGTGGCTCCTTGCTGTAACACACACCTTTAGCTTTTCCTTCTGTTCATAGACAGCATCTCCAAGTCCACACCCGAAGAGCAATTTCTCCTCCACGTCTAAGTGTGGAGAGGCAGCTAGTGCAAATGCGTGTGCCGATTTACCCCAGCCGCAGCCTAACTACAGTGTTTCGCCTAGTGAGTATGCTCAGCCTGACTGTGCCATTCCTGAGGCTAAGTCTTCATTTCGGGATACAGCGCATGCTCCCACACTTAGTGCGAAAAGCCTCTTTGCACAGGTACTTGCATTCCGTGCCGGGTCTAAGCCCTGTTTTGTGCCTAGACACCATGCTAAAGCTGATAGTCTTTTTTCAGAGACTGTATTTCATGCTACTGAGCATGCTCAGGCACTTACTGCATCAGAGACTAGGTCCGGTAATGAACTCTTTGGCCCTGCCCCTGATGTGGGGGGCCCATATAGACCACAGGGCATCAGGTGACCTGATGTTGTGGCCAGGCCACTCCCAAATGGCTTGCAGAGGCCCGCCCCTATGACTTGTCACCTCATTATTGATGGTCAGACGATGACTGGTGAGGTGTTTGTGTCGTGGCAGCCATGAGGTCATTATTGAAGTTGCGGTTCCAAATAGGACGCTAGTTATGCCACTCATGACGTGTCACTCTGCTTTTGTCTCCAGGAGGTGCATTGTGGTCCACCCTGGTTTGGTGCGGACCCAGGTTATAAAACGGGCTGGAGCCAACAAGGAGGTGCGCAGTCTTCTATTATGCTCCGAAAGAGCACACCTCCATGTGTTGAACCCATTGCGGCTTTAGGCCAGAGGTAGGCAGGGATACGGCATCGATGCAGGCCGCCACCACAGTTGGTAACGCAGAACGGTTAAAACCAGCTCCTGTCCTACAAGTCCTGCTTGTACAGCCCAGTGGCATTAACAGGCCTGCTGCTGCTGATGCACCTGCTGTCCACAGGTGTGGCCCCAATGCACACGGTCAGCGTACTCAATGGCCCCTGTGATGTTAACAGGGAGTTCCTGGGCTGGGTGGGCGTGTGGACCATGTGACGCTAACAGGGCTCCCAGTCTCCAGATCCGAGTGGCGTCTAACTCGGTTCAGGCTACTATTAGTTTCATAGCCACACAGCTCTGTATCCTCCACCTAGCCTTCCAGTTGCCAACCTCTCCTTTTCCATCTGTGAGCACAGTGGACATTGACTGCTGATGGGGATATATACCTTTCTCTTTCTTTTCTTATTAATTTTCGTTATATAGCGGTAACATAGTATATACCACCTTATCCAAATCTGCCAGTCCTACCGTTACAGATGGTGTTTCTTCAGCAAATGTTACTTTTGCTTAACCACCAAACCCACGGACAAAAACTTTTTTCCCCTTTCCAACACACCTGTTCCCCTTTCCACCAGCATCTGTCCTTTTTCAACTCATTTTGTATATGACTAGTGATGAGCGAGTACTAAAAAGCTCGGGTGCTCGAAGCTCGGGCCGAGCTTTCCAAGATACTCGTGTACTCGGCCCGAGCAACGAGCCCAATGTTATCCTATGGGAGACCCGAGTATTTTTGTGAAATGACCACCGGCAGCATGTAGAAACCCTAAAAATGACACAAAAGTCTCCGAAGAGTGCTCAAATGACATGGCAACAGCATGGGGAAGACCCCTTGAAGCATTTATCACTCAAAAGTCACAGATGTGAACAATTTTGTCCGCGTTTTACGCCATTTTTACGGACTCACCAGAAAACCTTCCAAAATGACACCAAAATGAATTTTCATGGCGGAAATGTTAAGGGCACATACCCAATAGTGAGATAGAGCTAATGTATGTTACTTTTTGAGATCAATACATGAAAGATTTTACGTAAAACATTGTGTGGCACTCCGATGTCCCTGAGAAGAGACGTACATAAAGGCCTCTGAGTCTAATGTGCCCATTTTGAGGAACTGAGTCTTTGTAGTATTTTCCTTTGCCAGGGCAGTCCAAAATTTTGAGGTTCACCAATGACCCTGCATACAGACGTGCATGAGGGCCTGTAAACCTGAAGTGCCCATTGGAAGGAAGTGGGTCTTTTGTAGTATAGCCCTTTGGCAGGGCAGCCAAAAATTGGGAGGCTCCACGTTGTCCCTGGATAGAGACGTGCATGAGGGCCTGTTAACCTGAAGTGCCCATTGGAAGGAAGTGGGTCTTTTGTAGTATAGCCCTTTGGCAGGGCAGCCAAAAATTGGGAGGCTCCACGTTGTCCCTGGATAGAGACGTGCATGAGGGCCTGTTAACCTGAAGTGCCCATTGGAAGGAAGTGGGTCTATTGTAGTATAGCCCTTAGGCAGGGCAGCCAAAAATTGGGAGGCTCCACGTTGTCCCTGGATAGAGACGTGCATGAGGGCCTGTAAACCTGAAGTGCCCATTGGAAGGAAGTGGGTCTATTGTAGTATAGCCCTTAGGCAGGGCAGCCAAAAATTGGGAGGCTCCACGTTGTCCCTGGATGGAGACGTGCATGAGGGCCTGTTAACCTGAAGTGCCCATTGGAAGGAAGTGGGTCTATTGTAGTATAGCCCTTAGGCAGGGCAGCCAAAAATTGGGAGGCTCCACGTTGTCCCTGGATAGAGACGTGCATGAGGGCCTGTAAACCTGAAGTGCCCATTGGAAGGAAGTGGGTCTATTGTAGTATAGCCCTTAGGCAGGGCAGCCAAAAATTGGGAGGCTCCACGTTGTCCCTGGATAGAGACGTGCATGAGGGCCTGTAAACCTGAAGTGCCCATTGGAAGGAAGTGGGTCTATTGTAGTATAGCCCTTAGGCAGGGCAGCCAAAAATTGGGAGGCTCCACGTTGTCCCTGGATAGAGACGTGCATGAGGGCCTGTAAACCTGAAGTGCCCATTGGAAGGAAGTGGGTCTATTGTAGTATAGCCCTTAGGCAGGGCAGCCAAAAATTGGGAGGCTCCACGTTGTCCCTGGATAGAGACGTGCATGAGGGCCTGTTAACCTGAAGTGCCCATTGGAAGGAAGTGGGTCTATTGTAGTATAGCCCTTAGGCAGGGCAGCCAAAAATTGGGAGGCTCCACGTTGTCCCTGGATAGAGACGTGCATGAGGGCCTGTAAACCTGAAGTGCCCATTGGAAGGAAGTGGGTCTATTGTAGTATAGCCCTTAGGCAGGGCAGCCAAAAATTGGGAGGCTCCACGTTGTCCCTGGATAGAGACGTGCATGAGGGCCTGTAAACCTGAAGTGTCCATTGTCAGGAAGTGGGTGTATTATAGTATAGCCCTTTGGCAGGGCAGCCAAAAATTGGGAGGCTCCACGTTGTCCCTGGATAGACGTGCATGAGGGCCTCAAAACATTGTTCCCATTGCAAAGGAGCGGGTCTCCTGTCGTTGTAATGTCCATTCTGCAAAGAATGGGTGAAAAAATTTACCACTGGGGGTATACCTGAAACAAAGGCCTAACTCTTGTAACGGTCATCATGGTGGCGCATGAGGAGAAGGAGGAGCAGTCCAGCGATTATCCAAAGTCCAGAAGTGTGTACCCATGGGTGACTGGAGGTACATGGCAAATTCCCGTTACAAACTTTAAATTCCGCTCTCATTTGCTGGTGGTGTGGTGAAGTCTGGCCCAATCCAACCCTTGTTCATCTTGATCAGAGTCAGCCTGTCAGCATTTTCAGTTGAAAGGCGGGTGCGTTTATCTGTAATGATTCCACCTGCGGCACTAAAAACACGCTCTGACAAAACGCTAGCGGCAGGGCAGGCCAGGACTTCCAAGGCGTAGAGAGCCAATTCATGCCACGTGTCCACCTTGGATACCCAATAATTGTAAGGCACAGAGGAATGTCGGAGTACAGTTGTTCGATCTGCAAGGTACTCCTTGAGCATCTGGGCAAACTTAGGATTTCTTGTGGCACTACCCCGCACCTCAGGGGCTGTGGTACGTGAGGGGCTGAGAAAACTGTCCCACATCTTAAAGACTGTTCCCCTACCTCTGGCGGATTGGACTTGTGCCTCTCTCGGCTGTACGCCTTGGTTGTCCACTGATTCCTGACCTATGCCGCTAGCGTTTTGTGAGGGGAATGCTTTGCCTACTTCCGTGACTATGGCCTTCCGGAACTGCTGCATTTTGGTTGACCTCTCCGCCTCGGGAATAAGAGACATAAAGTTCTCCTTGTAGCGTGGGTCTAACAGTGTTACCAACCAGTAATGATTGTCGGCCAAGATGTTCTTAACGCGAGGGTCACGAGACAGGCAGCTTACCATAAAGTCAGCCATGTGCGCCAGACTCTTAACAGCCAGGACTTCAGTAGCCTGACCAACACGTTGACTGAACATGCTGTCCTCCTCCTCCTCCTCCTCCTCATCTACCCTGTCCTCTGGCCAGCCACGCTGAACCAAGGATATGACTGGTGTGCATGTCATATCCTCAATTTGGCCGGAGATTTGCTCCATGTCTTCATCCTCCTCCTCGTCATAGTCCTCCAATGCACGTTGTGATGAGACGAGGCTGGGCTGTGTGTTATCACCCACACCCACTACTGTTTCTTGCTGCAACTCATCGCGCTCCGCCTGCAATGCATCATGTTTGGTTTTGAGCAGAGACCGTTTTAGAAGGCAGAGTAGCGGTATGGTGACGCTAATAATGGCGTCATCACCACTCACCATCTTGGTGGAGTCCTCAAAGTTTTGGAGGATGGAACATAGGTCGGACATCCATCTCCACTCCTCAGGTGTTATGTGTGGAGTTTGACCCATTTCCCGACGGCTTAGGTGATGCAGGTACTCAACAACTGCCCTCTTCTGCTCACATATCCTGACCAACATGTGCAGAGTTGAATTCCAACGCGTGGGGACATCACACACCAGTCTGTGAGCCGGAAGATGCAAACTGCGCTGAAAGCCGGCAAGGCCGGCTGAAGCAGTAGGTGACTTTCGAAAATGTGCAGACAGACGGCGAACTTTTACCAGCAGATCAGACAGCTCTGGGTATGACTTTAGAAACCGCTGAACCACGGGGTTGAGCACATGGGCCACGCATGGAACATGTGTCAGCTGGCCTCGCCTCAAAGCCGCCACCAGGTTCCGGCCATTGTCACACACGACCTTTCCTGGCTTTAGGTTCAGAGGTGTGAGCCAGTGATCTGCCTGCTGTTTCAGAGCTGTCCACAGCTCTTCTGCATTGTGGGGTTTGTCACCTATGCAGATTAGCTTCAGCACAGCCTGTTGCCGCTTCGCCGAGGCAGTGCTGCAGTGCTTCCAGCTTGGGACTGGTGTGGAGGGTACAGTGGATGAGGATGCGCAGGAGGAGGAGGAGGCTGAAGAGCATGAAATTCTGGAGCTGTAGAGTGTGGGTGAAACACTGACTGAGGTAGGGCCTGCAAACCTTGGTGTGGGAAGGACGTGTTCCGTCCCTCGCTCAGACTGGGTCCCAGCTTCCACAATATTAACCCAGTGTGCCGTCAACGAGATGTAGCGGCCTTGCCCACAAGCACTTGTCCACGTGTCTGTGGTTAGGTGGACTTTGGGTGAAACAGCGTTGTTCAGGGCACGTGTGATGTTTTGTGACACGTGGTTATGCAACGCGGGGACGGCACACCGGGAGAAATAGTGGCGGCTGGGGACCGAGTAACGTGGGACAGCTGCCGCCATCAGGTCGCGGAATGCTTCTGTCTCCACCCGCCCCAAAAGGCAACATTTCCAGCGCAAGCAGTCGCGAAATGTTAGCATTTAGAACTGTGGCATGTGGGGTGTTGGCAGTGTATTTGCGCCTGCGTTCAAAGGTTTGCTGAATGGATAACTGAACGCTGCGCTGGGACAAGGACGTGCTTGATGATGGTGTTATTTCTGCGTAGGCAACTGCAGGTGCAGGACCGGAGGAGGCTTGTTCGCAGGCAGCATGGACAAGGGATTGGCTCGCATGCACAACCAGCGAAGACGTAGCAGTGACATTAGCAAGCACTGCTCCTCGACTCTGTTGTACTTCCCACAAAGTCGGGTGCTTGGCTGACATGTGCCTGATCATGCTGGTGGTGGTCAGGCTGCTAGTTTTGGTACCCCTGCTGATGCTGGCACGGCAGGTGTTGCAAATGGCCTTTTTAGAATCATCTGGATCCAACTTAAAAAACTGCCAGACTCGGGAAGACCTAACATTTGTACAGGCACCTTGTGTCGTGTTGTTGTTCCGGGGAACGGTTGCCTGACTTCTGCCTGGAGCCACCACCCTGCTTCTTACTGCCTGTTGGGATGCTACACCTCCCTCCCCCTGTGCACTGCTGTCCTCGCTCTGCATATCCTCCTGCCAGGTTGGGTCAGTTACTGGATCATCCACCACGTCGTCTTCCTCTTCCGCACCCTGCTCCTCCTCCTGACTTCCTGACAATTGTGTCTCATCATCGTCCACCCCTTGTTGAGACACGTTGCCAACTTCGTGAGAACGTGGCTGCTCAAATATTTGGCCATCTGTACATACGATCTCCTCATGACCCACTTCAACATGAGCTGGCGAGAGGCCAGAATGTGCGAATGGAAACGTGAACAGCTCTTCCGAGTGTCCAAGTGTGGGATCATTAATGTCCGAGGACGTGTACTCAGCCTTGTGGTAGGAAGGAGGATCAGGTTCTGAAATGTGCGTTGCAGTATCACGGCTACTGACACTTGACCGTGTGGAAGACAGAGTGTTTGTGGTGGTGCCAATCTGACTGGAAGCATTATCCGCTATCCAACTAACAACCTGTTGACACTGGTCTTGGTTCAAGAGCGGTGTACTGCTGCGGTCCCCAAGAATTTGGGACAGGACGTGCGAGCGACTAGATGTGGCCCTTTGTTGTGGCAAAATTAGAGCTTGCCCACGACCTCGGCCTCTGCCTGCACCACCATCACGTCCACTTCCTTGTTCCTTGCCAACGCCCTTGCGCATTTTGCAATGCTGTGCTGACGTGTATTCACTAGACTTGGGCGTTATATCAAAGTTTGTGCAAATCGTGCACCTGTACGCTGCCACCGACAGGCACACACGTGCGGTTTTTAAATGCAAGCACGGACGCACTAAGAACCTAGCACAGGTTTTAGGAGCAAAAATTATATACTCTGACACTATCAGCCACTGCTGACTGACGTGTATTATACACTACACTTATGCGTTATATAATAGTTTGGTAAAAACGCACACAAGTGCACCTGTACGCTGCCACCGACAGGCACACACGTGCGGTTTTTAAATGCAAGCACGGACGCACTAAGGACCTAACACAGGTTTTAGGAGCAAAAATTAAGAACTCTGACACTATCAGCCACTGCTGACTGACGTGTATTATACACTACACTTGTGCGTTATATAATAGTTTGGTAAAAACGCACACAAGTGCACCTGTACGCTGCCACCGACAGGCACACACGTGCGGTTTTTAAATGCAAGCACGGACGCACTAAGAACCTAACACAGGTTTTAGGAGCAAAAATTAAGAACTCTGACACTATCAGCCACTGCTGACGTGTATTATACACTATACTTGTGCGTTATATAATAGTTTGGTAAAAACGCACACAAGTGCACCTGTACGCTGCCACCGACAGGCACACACGTGCGGTTTTTAAATGCAAGCACGGACGCACTAAGAACCTAACACAGGTTTTAGGAGCAAAAATTAAGAACTCTGACACTATCAGCCACTGCTGACTGACGTGTATTATACACTACACTTGTGCGTTATATAATAGTTTGGTAAAAACGCACACAAGTGCACCTGTACGCTGCCACCGACAGGCACACACGTGCCGTTTTTAAATGCAAGCACGGACGCACTAAGAACCTAACACAGGTTTTAGGAGCAAAAATTAAGAACTCTGACACTATCAGCCACTGCTGACTGACGTGTATTATACACTACACTTGTGCGTTATATAATAGTTTGGTAAAAACGCACACAAGTGCACCTGTACGCTGCCACCGACAGGCACACACGTGCGGTTTTTAAATGCAAGCACGGACGCACTAAGAACCTAACAGGTTTTAGGAGCGACAATTGCTGAGAAGTCTGACACTATCAGGACTGTTTTAGACTGTGTACGCCAGCCCCAGATATGATGAAGGCTGGTATATGGTCACCACTAGGAATGGCTATATACCCTGCCTGCCTGCCTGCCTGTATACTGCTACAATAGTCCTGACAAGGACTCTTTTGGTCACTAGCCTGTATTCCAACCTGGCTATACCCTGCCTGTATACAGCAACAATAGTCCTGAGAAGGACTCTGCTACTGTACTCTGACCTGGCTATACCCTGCCTGCCTGTATACAACTAGAATAGTCCTGAGAAGGACTTTTGGTCACACTGTTTGCAGCCCTGCTACGGAAATAGCTATAAAGGGCCGCAAACCTTTCCCTGAAGCAGCAACCCTCTCCCTGCACTGACTGTCTGGATAGCTGTGAGCAGAGCACAGCGCGCCCGCCGGTATAAAGGCTCGGTCACGCTGTGCAGGCCGGCCAATCACTGCAATTTCACAACTAACAGGGCTGTGGCATTGCAGTGGTCTGCCAGCCAATCCCTGCATGAGGGCTGGCTCTCAAAAGAGCGCCAACATTCAGGGATGAAGACCACGAGTACAGCACGAGTATCGCGAGATTACTCGGTCCCCGCCGAGTAGACCGAGTACAGTGATACTCGTGCGAGTACCGAGTAGTAACAAGCATGCTCGCTCATCACTATATATGACCAAAAGTGCAACTCTGCAGGGACACCGTACTCAATGCCATCTCAGCACAGCAGCCAGCCCTCGGTCCCTCAGATGTGGACAAGTAAAAGACCATTTCCTCCTATCCATGACAAAGCGTTGAGATTCACTCTGTGCAGCACTGGTGTTTAGTGGAAAAGCAGATCTAAGATTGTGTACCACCTTCTGCAGATACTCCTGTATACGTGCGTCCCTTTCTATGGCAGGAATTATTTCGCCAAATTTTGTCTTGTACCGGGGATCTAACAGTGTGGCAACCCAGTAGTTAGCATTACTTCGAATTCGTACAATCCGAGGGTCATATTGTAGGTAGTGCAGCAAGAAGGCGCTCATGTGTCTTGTGCATCCAGGAGGACCAAGTCCTTGGTGTGTTGGTGGCAGAGAGGTGAGAATCGTGCCTCCTTCCTCTGCCCTCTCCCCCCAACCTCGCACAACCGAAATGTGAGCAAGCTCTCACTCATCTGCTGAGTCTTCCATGCCCATCGCCAGTTCGTCCTCCATTTCTTCATGGGCTCCTGCACCTTCCTCAACACTTTTTGCTGATACTATGCGCTCTTGTTAATCCCTCTCCGCCACCATGACTGCCGCCTAGGTGCCGCTGACCATCTGGACCTCATAGATCTTGTTATCCCTTCCGCATATGACTCGTCCTGTACTTCCGCCCCTTCCTCTTGTCCCAACACCTGACTCCGAATAATGCTTACAGTGTGCTCCATCATGTAGATGACCAGAATTGTCACGCTGAGAATGGCATTGTCAGTGCTAAACATCTTCGTCGACATTTGTAAACTGTGTAGAAGGGTGCATAGGTCCTTGATCTGACACCACTCCAGCAGCGTGATCTGCACCACCTCTGGATCAAGTTAGGCCAGGCTGTATGTCATAACGTATTGCAGCAGGGTTCGGCGGTGCTGCCACAAATGCTGCAACATGTGCAGATTAAAATTCCTGCGTGTTGGCACATTGCATTTCAGGCGTTTAACCACCAGACCTAAAGACTTCTGGAGCGACGAAAGTTGTTGAGCTGCTGTGTGCGAACGATGGAAGTGAGCACATAGCGAGCGTACCCGCTGCACAAGGCCATGTAGGCCGGGATGGTGTTTTAAAAATTGCTGGAGAATTAGATTCAACACGTGAGCCACACAAGGCATGTGTGTCACATTGTCACGGCGAAGGGCCGCACCCATGTTTGCATCATTGTCACACTCGGCCTTCCCTGGCTGCTGGTTGAGTGGAGACAACCATTGATGAAACTTGGTCTCCAGAGCTAACCGTCCACAACTTCTCAGCGGTGTGACTCACATTTCCCATACATTTCAAAGTAAACATTTGACCGCATGATGGCATTGAGCTCTGCTGCCAGCATAGTAAGGAGGAGGTGTGTGGTTTTCCTTGTGCGCAGTTACAAGGAAGGGTGCCCTAACCACACAGGGTTTGGGCCGAGGTGAAGGACCCACACGAGGTTGAGGAGGCAGAAGCAGTGTATTAACTTCTACATACAGAGGAAGGATTGATACAACTCGTGGGGACAGCAAGACTTGTACAGCAGACCCTTCTCCATCACTCCCCATAGTAACCCATTGCCCAGTCAGCGACATGTAACGCCCTTGTCCATGCTTACTGGGCCAAGTATCTGTGGTGAAATGCACCCTGTCACACAGTTTCTCAAAGAAGCGGTGATGTTTGGTGCGACATGCTGGTGTAGCGCGTGCACGCCTTTGTTGGAGAAGGAGTGGCGCCTGGGCATCGGCTCTTGGGGCACTGCGATGGGCATAAGGTCTCGAAAATCCTCGGTTAAAAAGGTTAGAAAGTAAGCATTTTGGTAGCCAACAGTTTGCAGATGCTGAAAGTCAAGCTCTAAGCCATGTCATGCCCTTCTAAAAGCATGTAAAACACAGCAAGGGGACTCCAACCACAGTCTCCCTCGTTTCCATTAATTGGGCCACACACACCCCACTTGACTGGCATCAGTTGACCCCCATTTTCAAGATGAAAAAGATGCTTTGCATGAAGCACTCTCAAAAATACGCGTGCCTTTCACCTCCCCTGGATGACCCAGGGCAAGAAAAGTTCCCTGAGAGCCATGACTTGTTCATCTTGGTTCTTTTTTCAAAAGCGAGGGGACTCCAACCACAGTCTCCCTCGTTTCCACTAATTGGGCCACACACCCCCCACTTGACTCGCATCAGTTGACCCCCATTTTCAAGATGAAAAAGATGCTTTGCATGAAGCACTCTCAAAAATACGCGTGCCTTTCACCTCCCCTGGCTGAGCCAGGGGAAGAAAAGTCCTCTGAGAGCCATGACTTGTTCATCTTGGTTCTTTTTTCAAAAGCGAGGGGACTCCAACCACAGTCTCCCTCGTTTCCACTAATTGGGCCACACACACCCCACTTGACTGGCATCAGTTGACCCCCATTTTCAAGATGAAAAAGATGCTTTGCATGAAGCACTCTCAAAAATACGCGTGCCTTTCACCTCCCCTGGCTGAGCCAGGGGAAGAAAAGTCCTCTGAGAGCCATGACTTGTTCATCTTGGTTCTTTTTTCAAAAGCGAGGGGACTCCAACCACAGTCTCCCTCGTTTCCACTAATTGGGCCACACACACCCCACTTGACTGGCATCAGTTGACCCCCATTTTCAAGATGAAAAAGATGCTTTGCATGAAGCACTCTCAAAAATACGCGTGCCTTTCACCTCCCCTGGCTGAGCCAGGGGAAGAAAAGTCCTCTGAGAGCCATGACTTGTTCATCTTGGTTCTTTTTTCAAAAGCGAGGGGACTCCAACCACAGTCTCCCTCGTTTCCACTAATTGGGCCACACACACCCCACTTGACTGGCATCAGTTGACCCCCATTTTCAAGATGAAAAAGATGCTTTGCATGAAGCACTCTCAAAAATACGCGTGCCTTTCACCTCCCCTGGCTGAGCCAGGGGAAGAAAAGTCCTCTGAGAGCCATGACTTGTTCATCTTGGTTCTTTTTTCAAAAGCGAGGGGACTCCAACCACAGTCTCCCTCGTTTCCACTAATTGGGCCACACACACCCCACTTGACTGGCATCAGTTGACCCCCATTTTCAAGATGAAAAAAATGCTTTGCATGAAGCACTCTCAAAAATACGCGTGCCTTTCACCTCCCCTGGATGACCCAGGGGAAGAAAAGTCCTCTGAGAGCCATGACTTGTTCATCTTGGTGAACGTTAGTCTGTCCACATTGTCAGTGGACAGATGCGTGTGCTTAGCTGTCAGCACACCCCCAGCAGCACTGAGTACACGTTCCGAAAAAACATTGGCTGCGGGACACAACAAGATCTCCAAGGCGTACGTGGTGAGCTCAGGCAATTTATCCAGATTGGAAGCCTAAAATGAGCAGGGCTCAAGTTGCACAGTAATGGCATCGACGTTCCCTTGCATATACTCATATCTGTGTCTCCATCTCTTTTTCCTTGACCAGTTCCTTTGTTTTCGCATGAGTATATGTCCTTGTCACTTTCCCATGTGTTTGTGTTGTGTTGTGAGTTGTTTGTCACCTTTTGGACACCTTTGAGGGTGTTTTCTAGGTGTTTTTATGTGTTTGTGATTGCCTGCCATTGTTTCCTATGCGGTTCGAGTTCGGTTCGCCGAACCGAACTCGAACGAGACCCCCGTTCGACGAACCGAACTCAAGCCGAACCACGGCCGGTTCGCTCATCTCTAATGGTGAGTACAGATATTTGCATTGCTTCTGTCTTTACCTACATGTGCACATTCTGTAGGCAGATTAGAATCATATCTGTATAGTTTGTTTGGCATTTATTAATGGGCCTGACTCATTTTGAGATACACTGGAGACTCACAAATAGGAGAGTGTATTTATTTGGCCTTTTGAAGTATTTATTGCAGTTTACTAGTAATGTCAGCATGTGTATATGTGGCCTGCAAAGCATTTTATGGATGTACAAAAGGCATTTCAGGGTGGTTAAGCCACTATTAAACATGTTTTGGGTTTGTTTTTGTTTGCATTTCTGTGCTTTTTCTATTGCTAATGTGCAGAGATTTCTCTATACATTTTGAGTTGTATTTCTATGTTTGGTTTATTATGCATGTTCCTTGGTGTCACCATGTCTGGAATGGTAACAGTAATGTGTAGTGTATAATGGAAAATATATGTGGAACATATGGCACTTCATGGGTTAGTAGTCATTTTGTTGCTCATGGCTTACTGTAGGTTTATTTTTTATTTTATTTTTTTAAATTAAAAGGAGATGAATGATTATTCAGTGGTTTAAGATTTTTACTGGTGAACTTGTTTTCTTTCTCATGCTTATTGTGTTATTATGTCACTATATGAGTGTTATGGGTTGTTGTTTTCATACACATGGATGTGTGTTCCTATTTTTTACAATTGCTGCAATACAAGACTAATGTCTAATTTTTTGGAATCTACAATTGTTAGAATTTGTGATCTTAGTTTTTTTTTTGTTTTTTTTTACGGTGGATCTTGTCAAACGGTGATGGCGCTCAGCCCGTGGCCATTTCAGGAGAGAGTATAACCCTGTGGCCACCACAGCTGCCGCTGCAAAAAAGAAAAGTATGTCCATTATGAAAAACTGAGCTTCCTTATGCCCATTATGGAAGTACCAAAGTAAGTTTCTACTATTACATCACATGGTGGTTTTATTTAAAAGGCACACACTATTTTTTTTTTTTTGTCATCAAAGTACAGAGGATAACCTGGAAGATAGTGAGGAAGCCCAGTCAGCAGTATTAACAGCGACCTCTGCTTCTGATATGGAGCCAACCTCATATCAACCTCCACCAATCCCCAACACCAGCCAGCCAGACGCAGAAGAAATGTCCTCTGATTTGGGTTTGGGCACAAGTCAATCCACTAATGTAATTGCAGGCCAGTCTACAGGGCAACAAAGTGGCCCTTCACCAGTTCTTGCAGAGAGTAGTCCACAGCAACATGCAGGCACACAGCCAAGAATATCAACTAATACCATGCGCACAGTAGCACAATCTATCCGTGGTCGCAGACATAGGCGTTATGAAGATTTACGTTCCCTGCCAGATATCAGTAGTAAGGGGGCCATATGTCTCATCAAAAAGAAATCTGACAGGTGCCCCGCCCCTATCAAAGTGTATTAAACACACCCCCTCCCCTCTCCTGACAGGCCCTATATTTTATAGGCTTTTGATTAGGCTTTTGATTAGGGATTTGATAGTGTAACTACACAGGCCCTATATTTTATAGGCTTTTGATTAGGCTTTTGATTAGGGATTTGATAGTGCAATCCTGATAGTGTAAATGCTTAGGATACCACTATTTTATTCACTGATTATGAGAAATCTGATTTAGTGTAATTGTTTGGAATCATACCATTTTATTCAGTGTGGTTTTGTTGCAGAATTCATTCTGCTAGTGTAATTTGATTGGGCATATTATGTATATGGCCAAATTTATTTTATAGGCGTTTGATACAGAATTCATTCTGATAGTGTAATATGGTTGGGCATATTATGTATATGGCCAATTATACTATTACGCGTCTTATGCTGTAAAGCACTTCTTATAGCACCCATGTAGAAAGTTTGTGTTTTATACTGTTTGTATAAAAATGAAAGACAGATTGTGTTTTATACTGTTTATATAAAATGAAAGACAGACACACTATCAAAATTTAAAAAGTTTATTGCTCAGAATTTAATTACATTCAGTTGCACATCAATTCAGTAGGAATGCAAAACGTCATATACATTACACTTGTAAAACAGTACAATATAAAATTATAATCACTGGCATAATACACTATTTAATAATATACATATGTTACGTCTCTTACATAATTATTTAGAGTATAACACGTCATCAGTCCAGCTGTTACATTGTGAGCCACATTGATTGCAGTATCGGGAAAGTCCTTTTTTTAGGCATCAAACTTGCTTGTGTCAAACCTAATGGAGAATGTAAAGATTGAATTGGACTGCAGGGTGTCGATAGAGTCTGTGGTTTAGATATGCCACTAGCTTCATTGATGGGCATTTTTAAGCTGTCTAAAAGCGCTCTAGTAGTGGGATTTCCTACTATGGTAGACGGTATATTTAACTCGGCCATTGCCTGCATAAACGTATTCCATCCCTGGGGTAAATTTCTGTTAGTCAAGGCATGGCTCTGTGTTGTATTACGTACTAAATCCAGCATGTTCGATCCCGGTATTACAGAACCTTTGAAAATAAACTCGTTTTTATCATTCCACGATGTAATATTTTTGTTCTGCAGCAGTCTGTTTAGTAAAAATTCTGCATTCTTTTTATATCGCTGGTTTACATGACTTACAATTTCAAAGGCTGTTTTGTTTTCATTAGGGTCTGAATTTGACAATTGCTGATGATCAGACTCAGGAGTGTTAATGATGTTTAAAGTTGATAGCTCCATCGCATCGTGTTTAGCATGAACCAAGTATCTCTGTAATACATCGCTATATTTTTTAATTTTCACATCGTCTGGTATGTCACGACGCTGTAAAATTTCACTAATTTCATCATCAAGGCGGCGAATAACATTCTGTCGTATGTTGCCGCTAACTGGAGGGTTTAGTTTGATTAGCTCTTGTTTGGGGACTAGATACATTTTCTCTGTATGTTGCATTATTTGCCCGTGAGTAGACTTGTTATTATCGGGATTGCAAAGCCTAAAAGAGGACCTATAAACCCGCCGGTCTGCTTTAGTAGACGTTTCTTTTTCTTTATGGGCTGTGATTTATCACTCAGGGTTCTTATAGCTTTACGCCACTTCTTTAGTATATTTTTTTGCCGCTTTTTCAGAGGAATTCGCCCTTTCAAGATGTTTAATGCAATCTCTGCAATGGCTGTAATTAAATCACGGCTCGCATTGCATAAAATAGTTTTTCTGACAGCAGGAGTTGCCTTCACCAGCGTTTTTAAGAGAGCCCAGTTACGACGGATTCTCTCAGACATCTTTACAACACTGCGTACACAGCATAGAATGTCTGATTTAGTGTAAAATTCACTTTTTAGAAGTAATTTTCTTTTGGATATATACAGCGGGCATAGCTGGTGGAAACAACCCCGTCCTTAAACGAAGATCCTCGGGGGTATTGGCTCTCAAGTCTACCAGCAAATACCTATAAGGCTCCCGTGTGGCATCCTCAAAAGCTTCTAAGAAGAAGCGCGTTTTTCCGGGGTACATTTGGCGTGCTAACGTAACAATTTGTAATTTATCTCGAGGATTATTAAAAAGTACCATGTACTTTGTGTTCAAATTTATCGTGCGACTTTTCTTACCCTGACAAAATATGTTTTGTACCAGGTAGAAAATGCTGAGGTTTCTGTGGTGTACATACTTGGTAAATGCTTTTTCTATCTCGCAGTTATCACTAGCACTCTCCATTAGGTCATCAACAATAGTCAAATTTACCTTGTCAGGCGGGAATAAGTCATCATCTACGAATGTATGCGGCAGACCCTCCACAAATCTGATGTTGGGAAAAGAGAGAGAAACTTCATCATACAGTTTTTGCCAGCATGAATAAAACCAAACAATATTATCGGGTTTGTGCGAAAAATGGGTTTCAATATTATGTAATAACTGTTTTACGAAATAACTTTTTCCAGAATTAGATGGCCCTGCTAGAATACAGGAGAATGGGTGCTGCAGTCTCGGGTCCATCATGATCCGCAACTAATAGCCGAATGGAAGGGTGGTAAAATCGTCTAACAGCCGGCGCTTTGTGTAAACACACTTTTGTGTTTTGCGTAATGGCCTTGTTTCGATATCCCAGTACTTTTTATTTCTCACAATACCCGATTGTTCAATGATAATACGTCTCTGGGTTTCTGCGTCACAATTACGTGGATAGTCCAGTACTAAATCTTTTAGACTGTTGAAATTAATAGATTGTGTGTTAGCAACATTGAGTGTTATACCCTTCACTTTTAAAACAGTTTTGCCATTATTGAGTTTGTATCCGTAGGTTTTTGGGCCCGCAGATACAAATTCGGTGATGTAAGTGTCCTCGGGTATCTCACTGGTCAATTCCCCCAGGTAATCACCTAAAGTCGGGTTCCACTCACCATCTCTCTGCACAAAAATAACTGAATCTGTGTCGTGATAAAGACACCTTTCCTTCAAATGGTCCAGCAGAGAATAAAGCTCTAGTCTGGCATACGCCGTTGTAAAACAGGCAATAAAAATGTTTGTGTTTTGTTGACGGTGTGGTGGCCTTTTGCATATTTCCAATTAATGGTCGCTGTTTCATCATCAATAAAATGAAGCATTGAAACGTCATTTTACGGTAGAAACACATGCTGAAAAAGCTCATCGGGGTCACTAACAATGCTGGTACAAGGTAAATTAGATCGCTGTGCAAACTTACCCCATAAAGAATTTAAAAACAGCTTAGATATTTGCCTCTTAGCCGGATTCACGCCTATATTTTCATGGTGCAATTGCACACCTTCTCTCTCTAGAAAACAGTCAATGTATTGCTGTTTCTTGGCGTCATCAGTGCACCAGCTGGAATAGCCGGAAGCTTCCTGCTTATCCCTAAGATGTAATTTAATGTACGGGGCAAACAGATCATCACTGGTTTCAGGAAAATGCCAGATTTCATAGATGTGCGCTATCCTGTAGCCTTTTTCTACAGCCAGCTCAATCTCTATAGTGCACCATGTACCTGTCAGAGACCTTTCTTCGTCAGTATGACCGCAAACCTCTGTCTGTGAATTTTCAGCGCATGTGTAGCAAAGAGGGAACATTAATTTTTTGTTGAGTTTTACTGGCAGAACAGGAAAAAATAAATCTCTTGGGGGGTAGACCTTGACTTTGGCAATACCAAAGTATTTTTTAATGAAACCAAAATTCTCATAGATAATGTGCGGATGGCCTACAGGGTAGGTTTTAGTTTTGTTTACAAAGGGGTACAGGCTTGTGAAATCATAGTAATGTAATGTTTCCCCATCTTCCAGACTGTGATAGAGTTTAATGGCGTTAGTACGACCCCCATAAAGTGCATCACGGGGCTCTAAAGGTTTGGGGAAATCCATTTCAAGAAGAAATGATTGAAGGTTGGAATCTTTTTCAATCATTTCATTCCACTCATGCTCCCAAATCAATCTCACTGTGTAGCCCCAGTACTGCAAGTAACGCTTTTTAGCTAGAAAGGCATAATATAACTGGCCATAGGATGTGTTTGTGACCTTATTTGTGTCATTTTCATTATAACATACAGGGCAGCCATGGTAAAAACAACCCTGAAATTCAAAGGCTATGTGTTGGTTGTTAACACAGGCATAACCGTCTAAAAAATATTTCCCGACTTGTTTTTCACCACCTCTCAAAGCATGCTGAATGGCGATGTTCTCTGTGTGTGCTACATACATGAGCCACTGTATAGCGGGGGACGAAAAACGCTTTTTTGTTTTGTGATAATTATCACCAGGTAAAATGGCGATGGTCTGTTTTGGAAGAAATTTAAACCTGTACATGGCCATGCATACAGATGCCAAGGTGATGAGCTGAAACGGATCAACACATCTGGGCACTACAATTTTTTTCTTTTCTCGTTTACAGTATATGTTAACATTTTTCCTCGTCATGTCCATAACCCGCTCTCTATAGAGTTCACACGAGCGTCTCAGAATCTCAACATCTTGTTTGCAATAAGATTTTAGCTCAGACTTAAAGTCAAAAATGGTGTCTGTCTGGGCATCATACCACCCCATAAACTCACCTTTCTCACTAGGTGTCATATACTCCACCCCGTAATATTTTACAGGTGGTAGGGGACCCACATAGTTTTGATTTTCCTCAGTATTAAAAAAGTGTGGGAAATGACCTTTTGAACCCGAAAAACCCATAGCTTGTGGTAGCTTACTAAGCTTCATGGGGATGAAATTGAGCGAGTCTATGAATCTTATTCCCAAATCAGAAAACACAAAAACCTGAGCTGAAACAATGTTCAGTAACCATGCAACATTCAGCATGTGAATTGCAGCCTTAAGACTAGAAAAAACCAAGGAGAAAAATTGTATGAAAAATACCCTGAATATAAATAAATAAATTGCAAGTGCTTAATAACAGGGTACTTAGTGTATACATTTTTGCAAAAAGGTAAAAAGCTGTCTCACCTCGTCACGGTGTACCCATCTGAGACAGTCCCTAACCTACTGAAGTTAAAAACATTATCAATACCTGACTTGTGTCATGTCAGAACTCCAATATGGATGTGGCAAGTGGTTAGCTGTGTCCCAGATAAAATACACAGCAAAGTGAGACGCAATCAGCTGTTCAGTCTCAGTACTAGGAGGGCTGCACCCCCAACTTGCAACCAAGCAAGAAAACATACAAAAAACACAAAAACCTGAGCTGAAACAATGTTCAGTAACCATGCAACATTCAGCATGTGAATTGCAGCCTTAAGACTAGAAAAAACCAAGGAGAAAAATTGTATGAAAAATACCCTGAATATAAATAAATAAATTGCAAGTGCTTAATAACAGGGTACTTAGTGTATACATTTTTGCAAAAAGGTAAAAAGCTGTCTCACCTCGTCACGGTGTACCCATCTGAGACAGTCCCTAACCTACTGAAGTTAAAAACATTATCAATACCTGACTTGTGTCATGTCAGAACTCCAATATGGATGTGGCAAGTGGTTAGCTGTGTCCCAGATAAAATACACAGCAAAGTGAGACGCAATCAGCTGTTCAGTCTCAGTACTAGGAGGGCTGCACCCCCAACTTGCAACCAAGCAAGAAAACATACAAAAAACACAAAAACCTGAGCTTAAACAATGTTCAGTAACCATGCAACATTCAGCATGTGAATTGCAGCCTTAAGACTAGAAAAAACCAAGGAGAAAAATTGTATGAAAAATACCCTGAATATAAATAAATAAATTGCAAGTGCTTAATAACAGGGTACTTAGTGTATACATTTTTGCAAAAAGGTAAAAAGCTGTCTCACCTCGTCACGGTGTACCCATCTGAGACAGTCCCTAACCTACTGAAGTTAAAAACATTATCAATACCTGACTTGTGTCATGTCAGAACTCCAATATGGATGTGGCAAGTGGTTAGCTGTGTCCCAGATAAAATACACAGCAAAGTGAGACGCAATCAGCTGTTCAGTCTCAGTACTAGGAGGGCTGCACCCCCAACTTGCAACCAAGCAAGAAAACATACAAAAAACACAAAAACCTGAGCTGAAACAATGTTCAGTAACCATGCAACATTCAGCATGTGAATTGCAGCCTTAAGACTAGAAAAAACCAAGGAGAAAAATTGTATGAAAAATACCCTGAATATAAATAAATAAATTGCAAGTGCTTAATAACAGGGTACTTAGTGTATACATTTTTGCAAAAAGGTAAAAAGCTGTCTCACCTCGTCAGTTTTAACTTCAGTAGGTTAGGGACTGTCTCAGATGGGTACACCGTGACGAGGGGAGACAGCTTTTTACCTTTTTGCAAAAATGTATACACTAAGTACCCTGTTATTAAGCACTTGCAATTTATTTATTTATATTCAGGGTATTTTTCATACAATTTTTCTCCTTGGTTTTTTCTAGTCTTAAGGCTGCAATTCACATGCTGAATGTTGCATGGTTACTGAACATTGTTTCAGCTCAGGTTTTTGTGTTTTTTGTATGTTTTCTTGCTTGGTTGCAAGTTGGGGGTGCAGCCCTCCTAGTACTGAGACTGAACAGCTGATTGCGTCTCACTTTGCTGTGTATTTTATCTGGGACACAGCTAACCACTTGCCACATCCATATTGGAGTTCTGACATGACACAAGTCAGGTATTGATAATGTTTTTAACTTCAGTAGGTTAGGGACTGTCTCAGATGGGTACACCGTGACGAGGTGAGACAGCTTTTTACCTTTTTGCAAAAATGTATACACTAAGTACCCTGTTATTAAGCACTTGCAATTTATTTATTTATATTCAGGGTATTTTTCATACAATTTTTCTCCTTGGTTTTTTCTAGTCTTAAGGCTGCAATTCACATGCTGAATGTTGCATGGTTACTGAACATTGTTTCAGCTCAGGTTTTTGTGTTTTTTGTATGTTTTCTTGCTTGGTTGCAAGTTGGGGGTGCAGCCCTCCTAGTACTGAGACTGAACAGCTGATTGCGTCTCACTTTGCTGTGTATTTTATCTGGGACACAGCTAACCACTTGCCACATTCATATTGGAGTTCTGACATGACACAAGTCAGGTATTGATAATGTTTTTAACTTCAGTAGGTTAGGGACTGTCTCAGATGGGTACACCGTGACGAGGTGAGACAGCTTTTTACCTTTTTGCAAAAATGTATACACTAAGTACCCTGTTATTAAGCACTTGCAATTTATTTATTTATATTCAGGGTATTTTTCATACAATTTTTCTCCTTGGTTTTTTTTTATTCCCAAATCAGGTAGCGTCACACACAAGAGACGACCACCTTGGGCTATCAGCTTCACTTGTAGTTTTTCAGCAATCAACTCCTTAACAATAAAGTAACCGTCATATCTGCCGGCATTGTGGGCTATACACGTATAGCCTGAAAATTTACCGCTGGTTAAAAACTGAACAAAGTCATGAGTGCATGTTTTACCTTCAAACTCCCAGGAAGGGTGACCATACAGCGTTGTGGCATAAATGTAATTTGGGATGTGCGTGCCTGTCTCCTGCATGCATTCAAAGTCATAAAATATATATTTATCTGACTCATCCTTTGGTACATACTGCTGCATGTAACAAAGATGATCATCAAACTTATTTAGGCGCATGCGACAAACAGAGCAACGCAGACCGCTACATTTATGCTCAGTCTCGCTATTTCTGTACACAAAATGGTGACATTCATCACAAAATGTTTTAATCCTGCAGAATGTTGGGTTATCTACAGCTAATTGCATGTGGTTATCTAAGCACCTGTTCGAGCGACAATACACACGACAGATAGGACACCGAGGTTGTTCCGCAACAGGGCTTTCCACACAGGCCTCTTTTTGACAGGCTTTACAAAAATACTGACAAGAATGATTATATTTGTGATGAAACACCGAATTGCATCTTTCACAAAAGTAAGCCTCACCGATAAAACCCTTCATATTTTTGATTCCATAGTAGGGATTATCATGATGCAATATGAATACGGTTTTGACCCTAGCTGTATTAGCTGTTTGAAAGTACCGCCAATCACCCTTATTGTAGTACAACACTTTAATTGTGACGTCCAGATGATTCTCAAAAACTGCAATATCGCTAAAGCTTACTAGCTGACTCTCAGGGATACCCAGGGCTGTGTGTATGCTTTTAGCGCGGCTCAATAAAATGGCGTCACTGACATCTGTGTCAGCCATCAGTGCACACACGCTAACAGCAAAACACAGATTTGTGCTGTAATTGTTAAAATCGTACAGCCAGCGTCTCTTTTGTTTAATGATCTGGCTGCTCGCTATAGATTTCAAGCGTCTTTTCACACCCCCGCGTCTGTTTTTAATAATTGTCACGACTAATTTCAGGGAATTGGATGCTATGCATTCTGCATTACTTTGCAGTGCACGAGCAACAGAATTTAAAAATGATTCAGAACTAAAATCCTCCCGTGTTTGTTTTGTAGTGAAAATAGAGTCTAAGGTATCACCGCCTTCAAGTCTTAACTGAATAAAGTCACCAGGCTCAATGTCTCTGATGACTCTGTCCAGTAATGATTGAATGGCATCATGGACAATGTCCATGGCCTCTACAAATGACTGTATACGCTCTAAATTTACAAACCTGAAATGATCGCTATGCAAGCGTGCGTTGAAATTGAGGAGCTGTCTTTCATGGTGATAAAAATGGTGTAAAAAGACAGGATTATCATCAGCATCATCAACAACATCACCAGCGAAATCATGATCATGTACATTTTCAGCATGTGTTTCAATATGTGAGTTGCTTTGTGAAGTTGGAGATGCATTGTTGCAGTCATCTACAACAATATCTTGGGAATGTAAAGACTGGTTTGTGTGGTGTATTGTGGCCTGTGGCTCTTGTGTAGTTATTGGGGCCTCTTTGCGCCTTCTCACATATATCTTATACCATCATTTTCACGGGAATAATCAATCATACTGACGAGATCAGCTTGCCACTGTATATCAACATCTCCCACGAGAACCTTATTTGTTAAGAATTTTTTTCTCGCTGGTTTGTGTAAAGTATATGCATCTTGATTATTCAGCCAATTAAGCACCTCTGTCTTTTTAATACCTTGATTGCGTGCTACACGGAATAGACTTTCAGCACCGCCAAAGGAACCAACATTTTTTGGATCGAAATACTGTTTTTGTAATATTTTTTCACAATGCCGAGACACCATGATAAAAGTGATGTGATGCGAATCAAGACCCGAATGGTTCTATCAGAAATTCAGCGGTATAAATGATATTAAGAGTGTTTTAATATAAATATATCATGACTGAGTAAATAAGATCTGATTCTCTCTATCAGAAATCCAGCAGTAGAAATGATAGTGTGTTTTAATATAAATATTCCTTGAAAAATATCTTTTCTTTAATTGACTTTAATATAATTTTATTAACTTTTATATCTCATTATTGCTCTTTGTTAGCATTTCATTACCATTTTATATCTTTTTATAGACTAGCCATATCTTTTCTATTAAGTTTTGATAGTGTGAGCTAGTGTAATTGGGCGTTACAGAGGGGGCATGGGTTGTCCTTATGGGCGTATACAGAGGTGTGTGCTCTGCTGGAAGGTGTATATAACTACACAAGAGCCACAGGCCCAGCCAAACCACCTTGCAGAAGAACACTAGCTGACAAGACAAAGGTGAAACCAACAGGACTAAAAAGTGAGTATTAAACTTTTAACACCTAATATTGTAACCATTTGTTCCTATTAAGTCTAGATAGTTGCGACTTTAATACCAGCGAAGTTTAATGTAACAGTATTTATATTTATAACAGTAGTAGTTGTAATTCTTAGCGTGTAAAATGTAGTTCATTTATAATTTAGTCATATATTAAATATAGTAGTTAATAGTTGTGAGTGTGGTTGTGTTATTCTGCACCATTTAATTGCCATCCCATAGTATGGGTTCTAGTGGTTTGATGTTTGGTGTGTTTAACAAAACAATAGTTATGTAATTGGTAATAATTAAGGTGATGTAGAACAACAGCTGGATCTATTTAATCTATCCAACTGTCTAATATATTGCATAGGTGCAATATCAGCGTTATAGATATATGAGTGTTTATTATATAGCATTTTAAGTGTATTTGTCCTAGGTATAGATATGTATCAAACACTATGGAAAGTTCACACAGGCTTAATATTTTAGATGGAAGTTCAATATTCTATGGATCAATTCGATGATAGTCTTCCCGATGCCCAACAAATGGGTATGTATTATTCTGGATATAAGTGTAAATGTTACATCATCCTGGTTGAAAAATTGTATAGTATACTATTTTTATATTTATCTCTTTCTTGTTTAAGATTACTCTATGGACACCAGTTTTTCCGACGTATTTTTACACGTTATGAGTGATGATGTTGGTGCTGACGCAGGAACAGCAGTGGTGGCTGATGCTAATACTAGTCCGGAAGCAAGCGGGACTAATTTACAACAGACTATACCCGGTAAGCTGCGTATATAGCTATATATTTATATATGTGTGGTGCAGTAAATACTAATTCTTTATGCATCTGGCGGTTTTGAATATTATTTTTGTATTATTTATTTATTTCTTAAGATGACTTTATGGATTTTGATCTTGACGCCTTGTTATTAAGCACTGTGGATGGTGATGCTAGCAACATGGCGGTAGCAGGGGCACAGACTGGTGCTAATACTAGTGCAGCTACAAGCAATATTAATTTACTAAAGGCTATCGCCGGTAAGTTGTATGTATGTATATACTGTATGTACTGTATATTAACAAATATTTAGACATGAAAGTAAATACTAAATTTTATACAGATGTTTTGCATCCGGACTATGGGACTGGCACCCAGCAGCCTCCTAAACCAACTAAAAAACGTGACAAGTCGCTACGTCAGATGGCGGCAAATAGAAGAGGTAATGAGTACACAGTAAGGGTACTGGGCAAAAGAAATGAATTTTTGCCATAGACTAATGGTTATATTTTATTCATAGACCGTAAACTGCTGTGGAAGAAAAGCTTATTTTCCAAAGAAAATACACCCACCACCCCTAGGACAGCAAGTATCCCCACAGCAACAGCCGGTGCTTCGGCAAGTAATATGGTGACGGCCACTATCACTTCACCGCCTCACAAATGTAAGTATATATTTAGATATATGTATACAGTCTTTATATATGGAATCTGCACATTGTTTCACATGTTTCTGACACAACTATAACTCTTTTCTTTTAGCTACACATGCTGTCCAGAAAAAAACAGCTAGCGCGATTCTACAACCACTAACGGAACGTCCTGCTAACGCTACTACAGTGCAGGTCGAAGTACATGCGACTAATAGTAAAAAATATAGCGATGTATTACAGAGATACTTGGTTCATGCTAAACACGATGCGATGGAGCTATCAACTTTAAAGATCATTAACACTCCTGAGTCTGATCATCAGCAATTGTCAAATTCAGACCCTAATGAAAACAAAACAGCCTTTGAAATTGTAAGTCATGTAAACCAGCGATATAAAAAGAATGCAGAATTTTTACTAAACAGACTGCTGCAGAACAAAAATATTACATCGTGGAATGATAAAAACGAGTTTATTTTCAAAGGTTCTGTAATACCGGGATCGAACATGCTGGATTTAGTACGTAATACAACACAGAGCCATGCCTTGACTAACAGAAATTTACCCCAGGGATGGAATACGTTTATGCAGGCAATGGCCGAGTTAAATATACCGTCTACCATAGTAGGAAATCCCACTACTAGAGCACTTTTAGACAGCTTAAAAATGCCCATCAATGAAGCTAGTGGCATATCTAAACCACAGACTCTATCGACACCCCGCTGTCCAATTCAATCTTTACATTCTCCATTAGGTTTGACACAAGCAAGTTTGATGCCTAAAAAAAGGACTTTCCCGATACTGCAATCAATGTGGCTCACAATGTAACAGCTGGACTGATGACGTGTTATACTCTAAATAATTATGTAAGAGACGTAACATATGTATATTATTAAATAGTGTATTATGCCAGTACATGGGTGCTATAAGAAGTGCTTTGCAGCATAAGACGCGTAATAGTTTAATTGGCCATATACATAATATGCCCAACCATATTACACTATCAGAATGAATTCTGTATCAAACGCCTATAAAATAAATTTGGCCATATACATAATATGCCCAATCAAATTACACTAGCAGAATGAATTCTGCAACAAAACCACACTGAATAAAATGGTATGATTCCAAACAATTACACTAAATCAGATTTCTCATAATCAGTGAATAAAATAGTGGGATCCTAAGCATTTACACTATCAGGATTGCACTATCAAATCCCTAATCAAAAGCCTAATCAAAAGCCTATAAAATATAGGGCCTGTGTAGTTACACTATCAAATCCCTAATCAAAAGCCTAATCAAAAGCCTATAAAATATAGGGCCTGTCAGGAGAGGGGAGGGGGTGTGTTTAATACACTTTGATAGGGGCGGGGCACCTGTCAGATTTCTTTTTGACGAGACATATGGCCCCCTTACTACTGATATCAGTGATACCAGAATTATACACATGATGAATTCACTGATACCAGAGAGTGATGGAGAGAGATTTTGCCGCTCCCTTTCTCCCTCTCTTGCATTGGTTGCACCTGATAGGCAGGACAGATTGAGGGCGTCCTTAATGACACTAATATCTGCTACCCAACGTGAGCCAGAACCCATTTATTATTTTGAAGCGATAGAACAATGGAGAGCAAATCCACGTGGCCCACACACAAACACAACCCAACAAACTGTGGAAACCCAAACAGATGAACATTTCTCTAATTTTCAACTAAATCCTGTAATGCAACAAACACATATACAGTGTCCATCTTCTTCTATGGTAACTGATGTACAAATTAGGCCAACAGTTGTCCCACACCAAACAGGTACATTAATGACACAAAGGCCATCTCAACAGCCAACATTTGTCCCACAAATACCCCAACAAACACCAATGCAAACCTCTTTTAACTATCCTAGTATTGGTAGTAATGTTCATAGACTACCTCAAATGATTCAACAACCAACAGCATACCATGTTCCTAATAATCCACAACAACAGTACTTTCAACAACAGACTTACCCAACTAACTTCACATACACACATACTCAGCCTCTTCCAACACATCATTCACATCATTATGTACCATCTACACTTGGTCTTCCATCTGCTCAAACAACTGCCTCATTATTTGTTCCAAGTACAACAACTGTTACTAGTGGAAACACTGATCAGTCACTCACTACAACATCTACTGTTGTGCAGCAAACATATTCTGTAGATGTCAATGCAATGGAGCCTACACAGGAAAACATCAGTAGCCTAGAGGATTTAGTTGAATCATAATGTGATATTGTATGTATTATATTACATTTTGGTATGTTTTCTAGGGTATTGCTGGTGGTGAAACATATAAAAATGTAACATATTACTTACTCTATATACATGTGGTCATATTTTTTGTTTTCATTTGCAAAAATTCAATACAAATTACTCTTTCACTTCAAAAACAATACCTGCCTGTTAGAAGATGCCTTGCTCTGGACATGTTGTTTGGACCATCCATTAGAATAAACTGGGTTTAGGGAAAAAATGCACACACATAAACTACTACACTAACATTCAGACACCTTTATTATTAAAAATCCAGCCACTATGCAGTATCTGCATATGGTCTGGTCCCATACTTGTATTCCAATAGTGTCAAACAAATTATGTTTGCGTGACATTATTGCATAATAAAGTATGGTGTTTTGTATGGGCTAATGTCCCTGACAAAATTGTATTTAAAAAAAAAAATACAGGGTGTCTTGCAAAAGATAACATACATACATAGGTAAAATAATAAATCTGGACTAACTTTTTCAAATCAAAATTGCCATAATTTTATTACTCATGTACATTCAGTAGTACTGTTTTTAGATTAACAAAATTTTCTGATGTTAAAACAATATAGTTATATCACAATAGCTTATGGGGACCATAAACACAACCAACCAACCAAAAAACCTCAAATTATACCTATGTATGGTCATTTTCTCTTTTGTAATACATATGTGTTTGTGATTATGTAACCAAGTGCTAACAAATATAACAATGCCAAAATTATACATGACTATGGTGATTTAAACTAAAATAATCTTTAAACTGATTCCTCATTTGTAGACCAGAAGTGGACACAGTGGTTCTAACACTACCATTCTCTACAAATGGTGCATTTAAAGCAGGCAACTCCTCAATGTCTTCGTCATTGCTTTCATGTAATCTACAGTAATTATGTAACACTACTGTCGATTTAATGACAGCCTTGACGGTGGTTGGTTGGGGTTGGATGGTGGTTTTATAAATGCGCCATCTTGAGGCCAAAATGCCAAAGGCACATTCAACATAGCAACGTGCTCTTGCCAATTTGCTATTAAATAGGGCTTTTGATCTGTCCAGCCCCCTTCTGGGATATGGACGCATCAAATGCCTAGACAATGCAAACCCCTGATCTGCAACCATTACAAAAGGGACAATTGGGCCATTAGTACCAGGCAATGGTCTTGGTGCAGGCAAACTTAAACTATCAGACATTAATCGTCCTGCTAAACGTGAACTTCTGAAAATGTGTGCATCTGAGGCACTGCCATAGGCCCCAATATCAGCAAATAAAAAGCAGTAGTTTGTATCTACCATGGCCAAAATAACTACAGAAAAATATTTATGATAATTAAAATATCTTGATGCAGAGTTTGGTGGTTTCTTCACTCTAATGTGTTTTCCGTCAATGGCACCAATACAATTTGGGAAAGCTGTTTTCTCCAAAAATTCATCTGAAATGTGCATCCATTCCTGTGTTGAAGGCAGCTACATGACATGATGCCTAAGGATCTCCCAAAGCACAGTGCAGGTATGCAGGATAATCTTGCCAATTTTTGACCTTCCCAATAAGAATTCGAAATGTAGACTGCTGATGGATTGCCCAGTTGCTAGGTAACTGAAATAGAATAAAAACATGACATTACTTTGACTATTCCTGTATTTTGTATTTCACACCAAATATTTGTATTATCCAATGACTGGCGAGATACCTTGTATGTTTTTTTAAATTTTCTTTGGTTGGTAAAAGCATATGTGATCTTTACTTTCCATATTGGAAAAATATTTAATTTTGTGTTTAATAAACAAGCTTGTTTGAGTTAAGCCTCTTGTTTCTTCAATTTTGGTAGCGATAGAATGGTAGATGTGACTTCTCAGATCTTAATTTTAAATTGCACTATGGTTAAGTGATCTACAAAATGATGCCTTAGCAACTTAACATGTATTTCAATATAACCGTTAAAGCATGAGTATACATGACAACACCTACCGTAAAGTCACCAACAGTCATTCCTCAGGGGAGATGCTAAGGCGCATAGAGGTGTCCTGATGCTTCAAACGTTGGTACACAAGGCCAAGGATGTTGTCAAATGAATTCATGGTGAGATGGCAGTAGGCTTGGAATTTAGGAGGAAATTTCCGCACTTCTCCATATAAAATATTAAAATGCCGATGTGTTTTCCTGAGCTTCACAAGGGGGTGAATCCACATCCTTTTCTCCAGTGGTGGCTCTTCTTCAATCATATGTCGCCTAACCCCAAATCTCCTAGATATCAACCAGAGCAAATACATGGTTGCTTCATTGGAGAGAGACATTTTGGAGTGTGTCTAATGTGAGAATGAACTCTGAAGCCATGTTTTTTAAGGTTTTTTAAACAAACTGAACAAATTGGGTAGTTAATTGACCAATTTAACACACCAGGAGCACATTTAGAAGGGCTAACAAGGTTATTTGTGTGAAAATACGTATCTGAAAAAACGGACGTCATACGGACTGCACACATACGTATTTTGGGTCAATACGGACATTCCACACGTACACACGACTCGCGTACGCATCACACGGATGCCATACGTACCGGAGAAATGCCCCAAAAATACGGAACACGGACCCGAAAAACGGACCGTGTCATACGGACGTTTTTTTTGCGGAAGTGTGTTTTAGGCCTAACCGGCGGTGGGAAATGCCCTGTGGTTACCTCTGCTGTCTCGTTGCGAGGCTGCATTCAGCGCTGTGTCAGTGTCAGTCGCGGCTGTATGCAAGCATCGCAGGATGTGGACTACGCCGGAGCTGTGTGTTTTGGGGGGGTTAATAGAAGGGTGAACGAGGAGACTTATTTGTGTTTTATTTAAAATAAAGGATTTTTCGGGGTGTATGTTTTTTCACTTTACTTACGGGTTGATCATGTCAGCTGTCACATAGACGCTGCCATGATCAAGCCTGGACTTAGTGGCGGCGATCCACCGCCATTAACTCCTTATTACCCTGTCTGCCACCACATCACAGCAACAGGAAGAGCTGGGGACACTCCGGTACTGCCGCATAATGGATGCGACAGTCCCGGGGCAGCTGCGGGCTGATATTCTCGGCTGCGGGAGGCGGGGGCATTAACCCTGCCCCTCGTCCTCCCCAGCCTGAGAATACTGGGCCGCCGCTGTGTGCTTACCTCGGCTGGATGGTAAAAATACAGCGGAGCTCACGTGTTTTTTTTTCTATATTTCCGTTTTATTTCTATGTGTATTCTATATGTCTGTGGGTGAGTGCGATGTGTGTGTTCTATGTCTGTGCCTGATCTGTGTGTGTTTACTCTCTGCTTCGCTTCCTCTTCCTGTCATAATGACATCACTTCCCTGCAAACCGCAGGCAGCGATGAACATTACCGCAGGTAAACTGCGAAATACCGGAGGGAATAACGCAGGAAAACGCAATGAACCGCACAGAATTTGCTGCCTGCGTTATTCCCTGCAGGATTTCACGATTACATTGCAGTCAATGGAGTGAAATCCCGCAGCGGCGTGCGGAAAAGAAGTGACATGCAATTGTTTTTGCGGGAATCCCGCAGTAAAACATGCAGCTGTCAAAATCCGCATAGTGCGCACTGCATTTTTTTTTCCCATAGGTTTTGCTGGTGATTCACTGCAGAGATGTTATGAACATTTTCTGCAGCGAAACATGCAGCAAATCCGCAGAAAATCCGCGGCAAAAACCGGCAAGTGCGCACAGGGCCTTATATGTTTAAATCACTTTGTACAAATAGTTGGAAGTATTCATCACTGTCCCCAACCTCCTTCCAAGAATTGAAAAAAGACAGGTCGCTGGAACATCATTAAGGAAAGGTATAAAACACCAAAAGAAGAGTCAGTCGATAAATTAGTTTACATTATCAAAGTAAGGGGTGGGGCAGACATTTATTAGGAATAAGAGGATTAAATAAATGCCTTTAATAGATATTTTACTTCTCATAGTTTAAATGTCGACGCCTTTAACATATGTATTGCAGATCAGCAAAGCAAACGCATGATGTAGATTAGCGTCTATATCTGTGCATGATCAGAACACAAATATACAATACCATATGTAGTGCAAAGTCCGTATATGACAGTATACAAATTAGTATTTATTCAGTGGGTATATTTTATATTAAATAATTAATAGCAAATGATATTAGCAAAAGTGTGTCTTTTTATTGTTTATATAAAAACACGAACTGAATATTGGTAGAATATAATGTTTCAATAAATGGATCAGATACAGAATTAAGCATTTATACAATAAATCATGCATGGATATGAATGATTATCTTCAAAATCCAGTTAATCTAATATATAAAGCTGAATGTGTGTGTGTGTGTGTGTGTTCGCGATTGGCATCTGCACCATCGCAGCTACAGCCACAAAAGTTTGCACACTCACACGTCTGGACCCCGAGAGCGTCATATGCTATGTTGTGAGATGAAATTTTAGCCCCATGCGTTCCAATTTACCTATCAATTTTGCCCCTATCTACATAATGGGGAAAAAGTGAAACGAAAAGTGTTGGAGGCAAATTGACAGCTGCCAGATGTGAACAAGGGGGACTTAAGAATGGGAGCGATGGCGCCAAAGAGTATATACCATACAGTTGCTAAGGTGGGGCCCCGACATGGGATACTCACCACACTCGGGGATATGAACAGAACACACACACAAAATGCGCCACACACTACCACATGCTTGAACACATATACCACCCTCAGCACACATTTCACCACAAATACACCAACCTCGCCACAGAATCGCTCTAAAACACACACAAGTCTGGTACATATACCACCCTCACCACACATTTCACCACACATACACCAAGTTCACCACATAATCGCCCAAAAACACACACAAGTCTGGTATTATCCTTCAAAAATAAAAATATGATTAATAAGCAGCCAAACTACAAGAACAACAAATGTACCATATAGGAAATACGGCAGGAAATATGTCAGTCACATGACCTATCTATTATGTGTATCTGTGAGCTAATATATACTGTCAGGGGGGAGGGCTTTCTATTGCCTGGGGATTTATCAGGCTGCCAATAGCAAGCAATCACAGCTCAGCTTCTATTTTGCTACAGTTAATTAATCTGAGCTCTGATTGGTTAATATAGGCAACAAAGGACATTCTCAGTTTAACAAGGCTTGTGTGAGGTAATAGGTTGTCTGTTAGGGTGTGTTGGTGGAAAGGCTGATGTCAGTCACATTACCTCTATGTGAGAGGATATAGAAACTATCAGTTACAGACTATTTTTACCACAATAATGCCTCATAAGAAAAGGAATTCCTTGGCATGAATGTCAGCTGATGCGAAAAGAAAATCTGCATTACAGGCCAATGAAAAATGTGAAGACCAAGAAACAAGGCTGACACACATGAGAACAGCAGCTGCTTCCTCAAGAGCCAATGAACGTTCTGAGGAGAGGGAAGCGAGGCTTGCAGACAAGAGAACAAGAGATGCTTCCTCAAGGACCAATGAACCGTCTGAGGAGAGGGAAGCGAGGCTTGCAGATATGAAAACAAGAGCTGCTTCCTCAAGAGCCAAAGAACTTTCTGAGGAAAGGGAAGTGAGGCCTGAAGACATGAAAACAAGAGCTCCTACTTCAAGAGCCAATGAACTTTCTGATGAGCGGTATGCGAGGCTTGCAGGCATGTAAACAAGAGCTGCTTCCTCAAGGGCCAATGAACTTTCTGAGGAGAGGGAAGTGAGGCTTGCAGACAAGAGAACAAGAACTGCTTCCTCAAGAGCCAATGAACTTTCTGAGGAGAGGGAAGCGAGGCTTGCAGATAAGAGAAGAAGAGCTGCTTCCTCAAGGGCCAACGAGTCATCTCAGCAGAGAGAAGGCCAACTTGCCACTAAGAGAATTGCTATTTCTTTCACCAGGGCACAGGAAATGGTTGGAGATTTGAAACATGCTGCCTTTTGTTACCAGTCAGACATAAACTATCAGGATCATCCTAAAGTTCAGATAGGAAAAATGAATGTGGTCTGCATGTACTGGAGTGCCCTGAAATGGAAACATGAACCGCCAGGTTTATGCTGTGCAAATGGCAAGATAAAACTTCCACCTCTCCTGTCATCACCAGATCCCCTAAAGTCCCTGATGACAGGTAACAGTACAATATCAAAGCATTTCTTGGACAACATTAGGAAGTACAACTCCTGCTTCCAAATGACATAATTTGGTGCATCAAAAGAAATGTTTACAACAGTATTTATGATGACATTTAAAGTTCAATGACAGGTTTACCACTCAATTGGGTCACTGCTTCCATTACAAGGAGAAGAATCTCAATTTCTTTAACTCTTCTTCATGGGAAATGCAGAAGCAGAGGCTCAGTGGAGATGCTCTTTAATTCCTAACACTTGCCTTGATATTGTCACTATTTTGCAGCAGTTCCTTCACTCCAACAATCCATATGTTCACCTTTTCAAGACTGCTCTTGAATGAATGCCAAATGATGATTACAAGGTTGTCATTTGAGCTGACAAAACACCACAAGGTGAACATCAGCGACGTTTCAATGCTCCCACATTTGATGAGGTAGCCATCTTGATTGTAGGTAATGATTTTCAAAGCCATGACATTGTGTTTCAGAAAAGGAACAATAGTTTGCAACTAGTAGCAGAAACTCACAGGTCCTATGATGCATTACTTGGCCAATTTAGTTAAATCTGTGTGGAATATCTGTGGTGTTGAAATATATGTTGTAAAATGCTTCTATTAGCTTAGTTTTTGCCTTTTAATAATTACATTTCTATCTATTTGTTTTGTGGTGTTTGTGTGCAGAATACATTTTTGTTAAAACATTCTATTTTGTTAACCCGGGTAGTACAGCTAGTACAATATATACATGAATCAAACATTCAAAAATCCTTTTGAAATAATCAGAAATACCAAAATCCACAAGCTAATCCTGAAAAGGATAAAGATACACCAAAGGTTATGGTACTAACTCCAGTTCTTTTAAGACCTCAATATAGAAGGTGTTTTTTAGTGAGTACCATGTGGCAATAAAAATTGAAAACTTTACCTGCCTGAACAATCTTTCTCCAAAGTGCTGGACAAGCCTCTTTTTTCTTCATAGACTTATATGAGGACTGGTGTACGGCCAGATATCTGGGATTAATCCTGGGCCCGAAGTGTTTTTTTTTTTTTTAAACCCAGTTGGGCCCGCCGATCCCAGGTATCTGCGGGTCTGCCCATCACTACTTGTGACATCTGTGTTATTGTGCTGTGTGATATAACTGCACGTTATAGAGGGACCTTTTATGCTTTTATGGTGGCCTGCCCAAGGCACACCTGTACAATAATCCTGCTGTCTAGTCAGCATCTTGATATGCTATACCTGTGAGGTGGATGAATTATCTCGGCAAAGGAGAACTGCTCACTAACACAGATTTAGACAAATTTGTGGTTTTTAAGTTGAGCTCATGAAAAATGTGAGCAAAAACAAAAGTGTGTTTATATTTTCTTCAGTGTATGTTTCTAAGAAGAATTTTGATTCTTTGTATTACTAATCTCATCAAGTCACAATGAATTTATTTTCTTGGACTATTAAACTTGATGACAATAATTTACATTGTAAATGTGCTCCTCTGAATCCATTCCTTTTACAGGCCATGTTTGCTTTGCGTCTCGCATATTCTTGCAATGTACTGTATGGTATTTCAATAGAACATGTAAAAATGCTCAGAGTATATATACCCTCTACTAGTCAGAATAAAGAATCTGCAATAATTTTACACAAATTCACACATCCAAAAATCGACTCCTTACCAGGACACGTATCTAAAATCTATTCTCTACATGTATTTATCACATTACTATTTTTCTTATGCTTTTTCCTCATAATTTGAATATTGGTTAATACTGTAAAAGCATCATCTAATAATGTGCTAAAAACAACCCACAATGGAAAAATTCTATAGGTAGAAAACACCAAATCTCATCCAATCTAATATTATGATATCTTTAAGATGACATCCAAACTTTTTTTAACTTAATATACAATTTGATATTATGACTAGGGATGATCGAATACTTCGATTATTCGGCTTCGCAAATATTTTCCGAATACCTCGCCGCTATTCGACTATTCGTGAATATTCGATGCGCAATGTAAGTCTATGGTAAACCCGAATAACAACTATTCGGAACTATTCGGGCTTCCCATAGACTTACATTGCACATCGAATAGTTGAATAGCGGCGAGGTATTTGTAAAATATTTGCGAAGCCGAATAATCGAAGTATTCGATCATCCCTAATTATAACAGCAAATAGGTCTCCAATACGCTTTCTGCCAGCGCCACGTGTGACTGTTGGACTGAGGTTCTAATAGCAATCCTCTAACTCATGTAAAGCCCAAAGAGCTTTTCAGTTGTGTGTCCAAAAAATATTGTTTGAAATTACTTAAAGATCATGGGTATTTTGATTTATTTATTTTCAATCTGTGCAGTCATAGAACTCTGAACACACTGACTGTAGGTGTAGGTTTCCAGTTATTTGTTTTGGATGTTCTTGAAGCTACTTTGAAGGGCTAAACAACACCATTATTCCCTTATCTACTGTGCTGGATGATGGCACTTACTGCAATGCAATAAGGTCCCTGAGATTTAAAAATTTCCTTGTTACTAGACATGAGTGGATCCGTGGAAGTTCAGTTTGGTGGGTTGAGCCAGACTTTAGATAAAGTTGTGTTCTGGAACCAGACTTGACCTGAACCCCACTGGAAGCCACTAATTGGCAGTTTGGGTCTCCGTCCACATACCAGCCATAAACAGAACACTTCCAATGGCGAGTGGACGGAGTTTTTTTATTTTTTTTTATTTGGTACACACTACATGTGATCATGCTGTTGTTACCCCCAATGTAAGTTCAAACACTGCAAGTGGCTCACACTGGACTGAGCACTGTGCATACCTGAGTACAGTGATGCTAAACGAGTGGTTTTCATATGTAAAGCAACCAAACTCCGAACCCGAACTCTGTTTTGTTTTTGTAAAGTCTGTGTTTGGTACGAAAACCAAACACCAAACCTTTGGTCCCCTCATCTCTACTTGTTACCCCTTTTAGACTTATATACCATATCCTGCCCTTGTTTCATGTTATCCGAAATATTAGTATTATATATTAGTGCGTGAAGAGTGACATGCAGGATAAAGCCTAATATTTTACAGATGGCTTACAAAATGTTGATTCTTTGTCTCAGAAGGTCTTATTTCTACTGGAGGAAAGGGAAACCTACAGGGCAAAAGAATGACACTAGATAATGGATCTTTGTATGAATACAGATTAATGCTGGAGACATAGCATATTACATAGCTAAATTTCACATCCTATCTCTTCTAGAATATTTTATCATTGTAACCATATAAATGTATCTTGCCTCTAAGACCACTTTTTTGGAATCAAGAAGTCATGATATTTGAAGCAAAGAGTATTTACACAAAAATTGTTGGGACATTTGCTCTTTAGTTCCAAACGTGGCACTCTTTAAAATAATGATCAAAGTTTAATAAAATGGGTGTGATCAACTATAGTGCACCAAATTTACTACAAAACAACTGATGTATGCAGGTGATATCTAAACCATGATTTATTTTCTGGTGCAAACATGTACCAATTTTTTCAATAGGGATGAGCCTTCCTTTGACATGTACATTAAAAAAATCATGACCAGAATTTCTTAAAAAACATGTTTTTACAGAAAACTTGATTTACATAATATTACATTTTTCTGATGATGTTACCTCATTTTGTAAAGTAGGTAAAAATGCAAAGTGCTTGTAAACATAATATACTTTTTATTTACCTTTCATTAAAAATTCTCTTTCCTTACAAGAACAGAGACATTTTTAGAATTTCCTAGTAAACGGATTGTTGCCTAATAAGATACTATTTAAATATAACTGTAGTTAAATTACTTATGAGTTATGATATAGAAAAAAAGTGTTAAATAGAAGATAAAATTCTGAAATTATTACTAGAGTCACATTTAGTAGTGACGGGTGATCCCCCCGATGGTCGGGATCGGGGAGACTCGCCCGATAATTTTGTAAAGATCGAGATTGGGATCGAGATAACATGATCTTGCAACCGATCAACGATCTTGGACTTTACAGTTATGGGATGGGGAGGGGGGGGCTGTAAAATAAAGAATATAGTTAATATTAAACTGTCATTTTACCTACAGGTCCCGTGACGCATCCTGCAAACTCTGTCTCCCGCTGCTTCTGCTTCTGAGTCCGATCATTGCTGTGCCCTCCCGGTAACCACCACTGACTAAAGGACCTTCTGTGACATCATTGCCATGTGACCAGTCAGGTGTGAATTTCGTATTGCCTTGTTGGTTATGGACTGGTCACATGGCTATGACATCATGCAAGGTCCTGTAGTGTCAGTGGATACGGTTGGGTGAGCAAGCTTTCCGGTACTCGGTGTTCGCCCGAGCATCTCAGTACTCAAGATACTCAGCGAGCGCCGAGTACCGGCAAGATGCTCGAGCACATGCTTGGCTCCCCCTCCCTGCATGTTGGCACTCTTTACAGAGTCAGCCCACAGGCAGGGATTAGCTGCCACACACTGTAATGCCACAGCTGGTGAATAGCGGCACCAGGAATCAGGTGATCGGAGATCACCATTGCTATAGTAACCCGCTCGTTAGGTTACTATGGCAATGGTGGCGGTGGTGATGTCACTGCTTACCAACCCACAGTTTTTGCTCACTCATTGAGTGATTAGACAGCACGGGGAGCAGAAGTGTTCTTCCTTCTCTGGTGCTTTCTGATATAGCAGAGAGAGACGGTTAAAGAAGACCAGGATTGTGGAGGGGTGAGAGGGAGTAATAAAGATGGAGTCCCTAAGTGTGTCTGTGTATTTATTTCTAATAAAGTATTTTTTCTCTGTGTGGTGTCTTTTTCAACCCTTTATTGGAGATTCTTAATGGGTGGGTGAAATTTGGCCTGACATTAAGAATCTCGGGCTTAATACCAGCTGGTAAAACAAATCTGATATTAATCCCTTATCACCCATCATGCCACCCAGCACCAGGGCCACTGGAAACGTTAGATACAGCTCCAGAAGGTGGCACTTCTATGAAAGTTCCATTTTCTGGGGTGGCTACGGACTGCAATTCACAGCGGGAGGGGCCCAGAAAGCTTGGGCCACCCTGTGCTGCGGATTACAATCCCCAGCTGCCTAGTTGTACCTGGCTGGACCTGGCTGGACCTGGCTGGACACTAAAATTTGTTTTTTTATTATTTCATAAAATTCATGAAATATTTAAAAAAATGGCTTCCCTATATTTTTTGTTCTCAGCTGGGTACAAATAGGCAGCTGGGGGATGGGAGTTACCTGCCTGCTTTACCTGGCTAGCATACAAAAATATGGCAAAGCCCACGTAATTTTTTTTGTTTTTTGGCAAAAAACTTAAAAAAAAGGACTTCCCTGGATTTTCGATTGCCAGTGAAGGTAACATCAAGCAGTGGGGGTTAGCAGCCAGTAGCTGCTTGGATTACCCTTAGCTAGCAATAAAAAATTCAGCAGGAGCCCACACATTTGTTTTTTAATTATTTTTTTAAATAACTAAAAACAAAATGTGCTTCCCTGTATTTTGATTGCCAGCCAAGGTAAAGCCAGGCAGATGGGGGTGACAGCCCGTAGCCGCCCGCTTTATCTGCGCTGAGAATCAAAAATACCGTGGAGCGTTACATAATTTTTTTAAATTAATTATTTATTTCTATACAACGATATATATTGCGTATATATATATATATATATATATATATATATATATATATATATATACACATATATACATACAGCTGTGACAAAAATTTAGAGACCAATGCAACATTTTCAGTTTTTCTAATTTTTCTCTTTATAGGTATATTTTTGAGTAAAATGTAAATTGCTTTTTTGTTCTATAAACTACTATTTTCAGAAAATAAATATAAAATGTATTGCTTGGAAATTTGGAGACGTGTCAGTAGTTTATAGAATAAAAGAAAAATTTACATTGTACTGGAAAAATATACCTATAAAGAGAAAAATCAGAAAAACTGAAAATTTTGCAGTGGTCTCTAAATTTTTGCTAGAGCTGTATGTATACATAAAAGAAAAAGATGTAGCGCTCCGCGGTATTTTTGATACTCAGCACACATTAAGCAGACGGCTAGTGGCTGCCACCCCCATCTGCCTGGCTTTACCTGACTGGTGATCAAAATACAGGGAAGCCCATTAATTTTTTTAAATTATTTAAATATATAATTTAAAAAAATGTGCGAGCTCCCGCCGTATTTTGATCGCCACTCAGGTAAAGCCTGGCAGTTGGGAGCTGGGATTTTCAGCAGCTCGCAGCCACCCCTGGAAATGGCCCATTGTTTCTTAGTGCCATTTCCAGGCATGTTACCTGGCTCATCCAGCGGCCCTGATGCCGGTTGGCACAATGGCTAATAAAGAGGTTAATACCAGCTTTGTATTCTCAGATGGTACTAAACCCGAAATTCATGGTGTTACGCCAAATTAGACATGGCCACCATGAATTTCTAGTAAACAGTAAAAAAAAAAAACACAACACAGAATTTTTTTTTTAATAGAAATAAAACAAAAAAAATTTAGAGACTCCATCTTTATTATAAAAACAATCCTTAGTCCAACGTAATCCACAGGTACAGCAATGTCAACTCTGTTTCATCACTATGCACAGACATAGTCTATACAAAGTGAAAATCAGAGAGGGCCATGTCAGCTCTGCTTCATCGCTCTGTACAGAGCGAGAAGCAGGCAGACAGGAAGGGTATGATTGAACTTGCGTCTCGCATTGCATCACCCCACACCTGACGCTCTCAGGACAAGAGCGCTTCAACTGCATGGAAATACCTGCAGCCGGCCGCTCCAATCGGCAGATTGTGTGCCGTGATGTGATGCGACACTTGCACAGTGACAATGAAAGTTCAGTTACCAGGACCTTTGATGACGTTAGATTCATGTGACATCTGTAGCTAATGAGGTAATACAACATTCACACCTGACTGGTCACATGCCTATGACGTCACAGAAGGTCCTTTTAGTCAGAGGTGATTACCAGGGGGTACAATAATGATCGGCCGGGAGACAGAGTCTGCAGGACGCGTCGCGGGACCTGTAAATATGATCATAATGTTTTTTAATAATGTGCTTTTTTTACAGCCCCTGGACCCAATCTGGACCCGATCTGTAATACGAGCTTCCCAAGAAAGCTCGTGATCGGGATCGTGTACATGATCACTATGTGATCGGCACGATTCCCAATCTTTACAGATCGGGATCGCCCACCACTAACATTTAGGGTTTATATAAATTTTATTTTATAATATACCTTTAACTTGTGTAAAGAATCATGTACCTGTCAATGATAAAAGTTGCTACAGAAAAGGGACTTTTTTGTTTATTTCTAAGCAATAATGGGTGGATTTTGGTCCCCATAGACTTATATGGGGACTGGTGTCTGACCAGATATCCAGCATCAATTCCGGACTGGAACCATTTTTTTAAAATCCTGTTAGTCCTGCCGATCCTGGATATATGTGAGTTTGCCCATCACTAGCTTTAAGCTTTACAGTTCACATATAACCAGATTAAGGTAAAAAAATCTTAGCATGTTAATTGCTTTAAAACATATTTGGCATAGACGTTAGACATTAAAGGTGCCACAGATGATTTCCTTAGGGAAAGATTGGTTATGTCATCAACTAGAAAATACTGTTTTTTAATGCTTTTTTGATTTACAATTCACATTAGTAGAAGAATTCCAAAATAGCATTTTTATTCCACTTTTAATGACTGTGAACTATTTAATAGTGCAATTGGCAGAATATGGGAAACTTAGCGCTAACAACGCTTCCTCTAAACCGAGAGGACTTATCTTTTCCTCTTTATATAAGTCAATAATTGTATATAAACTTTATATCAATTCAGGGTGAAACTTCAATCATCAAGGAAAACACAATTTCCAAAATGTAACCATATATTCTGCACTTTGTGAAGGTGGCACTGGGTAGGCAGTGAATAGACAAGGGTTTGGTGCTCACGTGTCCCAGCAGTTAGGAGCAGGCGCCTGATGCACAAAACTTGAAGTAGTAGTGTGACTTTTGAAGAATGAGTAAGAAACTTTGAGTGCATGATACTTTCCCAGCCGCTCTATACAGGCTCTTTCTCTTCCCCTGAAGGTTTCTGAAGTGACGGATCACTGTCTGTCTGGCCGCTGTATTCACCAACAAAGTATGAAATGTAAGTGTTCTTAAATTGTTTTAGTATTTACTGAGCCATAGTAAACTTTTTCTTGAATTATTTGTAATTATTACATTGTTTAGATGGAGATAATTCTTAGATCCAGGGTCTTATTCAAAATAACATATTTCTATTTGGTAATAACTTTTACCCCAACACGAGTCAATAGACAACAACTTCACAGACTCTTTTTACCCTTGGATGAAACATGGTATGAATTACACATTGAACTTGAATAATTTGTGTAATATAATGCCTCCTTCACAATCTTGAGTGTAATAAAATCTGCATTGTACATTGTATTTTTTTCTGAATTCATAGATTATTACATTCACTTAACTTCATTCCATGTTCCTTTTGTTCTAGATTTTTATTATTCAAATTGACTTCTAATGGTTTAGTATTGCATTTCACTCATTCATAATATACCTTAGAAATGAGAAATGGATACTATAGAATTTATATGGAATACATTACTCAATGGCCGTCACTACATGGTCTTCCCCATTCACGTAGCTGCAATAAATTTCACAGCAAACTGTTAGTGTGAATCCTAATATTTGCTCTGCAGTAAGGGGGCAGTGGGTCCTTACAATGGCTGTATGTGTGTTCTGAACAGTCTCCCAAAGACAAATTAATTTGAACAAATTAGCATTTGCAGTTCATGTCCCTTTTGAGAGAAGCTTTGATGTACCGTACATTAGGTTTTAACACAATAACTTGATTTACTAGTTAATATAAATGACTGTACACAAAGGACAAGTCTCATGCGAAGACTTTAGAGCTAATTGCTGTTAATGTATTTTTATGATGCTATCATCAAGCTATTAATCTGGAGGATTTTCTGCTACAAGGTCATTATTTTTAAAATACAATTTGAGCCTTCTACCAAAAAGCAAGTAACTTTCAGGACTTATAAATTCTTCAAAGATGCCTTTTGCACGTGGATTAAGATGTTACACATTTGTGCAAAGATGTCCAAATCTGTCCTTTAGCTGCATATAATCATCATCATCCATAATATTCAAAAATACACATGTTGGTAATCTCACCATTAGAATATCTGATCCCACTGCTCCTTTATAGTAGTACTCATTTGTTTTAGGTCTGCTAAGTGTTTTTACTGAATGAAAGTGGTCTGTTTAATCAATATGCATATATACAGTATGTGTATAATTAATATACCAGATACTGACCATGAATAAGAAGTGTCTCCTTCTGTAAAAAAGTAGAAGAGTCTTCTTCTAATATTGGACAAGACATGGAGAGTATACTGTAGTTTTTTGATATTACAGAATGTTGATGTCTTTTTTCATATAAAATCAAACTGGCTGGATTATGTTGTTCCATCCATTTTTGGTGAAAGAAAACAGATGAAGGCAGGCGGAAATAGTATAAATGATATAATTTTGGAATATCCCTAAAATATATTATGGCACTGGCACTGGGCAAATATTTTAACTTTAAATAAAACATGGAGAACAGTGGCGTAACTAAAGACCAATGGGCTGTGGTGCAAAATTTGGACCTGGCTCTCCCCCTGCATATTCGTTACATGTTAGGGCTCTTGTAGCATTCTAAATCCTATAAAGACATACGTTTTGTCTACCGCATCCTCCTTCATTATGTAATAATGTCTCCCATCCTGTATTTATTCTCCCAATCTGGTATATTATCCCAATCTGGTATATTCTCCCCATCATGATATACAGTTAGGTCCAGAAATATTTGGACAGTGACACAAGTTTTGTTATTTTAGCTGTTTACAAAAACATCTTCAGAAATACAATTATATATATATAATATGGGCTGAAAGTGCACACTCCCAGGTGCAATATGAGAGTTTTCACATCCAAATCGGAGAAAGGGTTTAGGAATCATAGCTCTGTAATGCATAGCCTCCTCTTTTTCAAGGGATCAAAAGTAATTGGACAAGGGACTCTAAGGGCTGTAATTAACTCTGAAGGCGTCTCCCTCGTTAACCTGTAATCAATGAAGTAGTTAAAAGGTCTGGGGTTGATTACAGGTGTGTGGTTTTGCATTTGGAAGCTGTTGCTGTGACCAGACAACATGCGGTCTAAGGAACTCTCAATTGAGGTGAAGCAGAACATCCTGAGGCTGAAAAAAAAGAAAAAACCATCAGAGAGATAGCAGACATGCTTGGAGTAGCAAAATCAACAGTCGGGTACATTCTGAGAAAAAAATAATTGACTGGTGAGCTTGGGAACTCAAAAAGGCCTGGGCATCCACGGATGACAACAGTGGTGGATGATCGCCGCATACTTTCTTTGGTGAAGAAGAACCCGTTCACAACATCAACTGAAGTCCAGAACACTCTCAGTGAAGTAGGTGTATCTGTCTCTAAGTCAACAGTAAAGAGAAGACTCCATGAAAGTAAATACAAAGGGTTCACATCTAGATTCAAACCATTCATCAATTCCAAAAATAGACAGGCCAGAGTTAAATTTGCTGAAAAATTTGAAGCCATGAAGCCATGAAGCCAGCTCAGTTCTGGAAAAGTATTCTATGGACAGATGAGACAAAGATCAACCTGTACCAGAATGATGGGAAGAAAAAAGTTTGGAGAAGAAAGGGAACGGCACATGATCCAAGGCACACCACATCCTCTGTAAAACATGGTGGAGGCAACGTGATGGCATGGGCATGCATGGCTTTCAATGGCACTGGGTCACTTGTGTTTATTGATGACATAACAGCAGACAAGAGTAGCCGGATGAATTCTGAAGTGTACCGGGATATACTTTCAGCCCAGATTCAGCCAAATGCCGCAAAGTTGATCGGACGGCGCTTCATAGTACAGATGGACAATGACGCCAAGCATACAGCCAAAGCTACCCAGGAGTTCATGAGTGCAAAAAAGTGGAACATTCTGCAATGGCCAAGTCAATCACCAGATCTTAACCCAATTGAGCATGCATTTCACTTGCTCAAATCCAGACTTAAGACGGTAAGACCCACAAACAAGCAAGACCTGAAGGCTGCGGCTGTAAAGGTCTGGCAAAGCATTAAGAAGGAGGAAACCCAGCGTTTGGTGATGTCCATGGGTTCCAGACTTAAGGCAGTGATTGCCTCCAAAGGATTCGCAACAAAATATTGAAAATAAAAATATTTTGTTTGGGTTTGGTTTATTTGTCCAATTACTTTTGACCTCCTAAAATGTGGAGTGTTTGTAAAGAAATGTGTACAATTCCTACAATTTCTATCAGATATTTTTGTTCAAACCTTCAAATTAAACGTTACAATCTGCACTTGAATTCTGTTGTAGAGATTTCATTTCAAATCCAATGTGGTGGCATGCAGAGCCCAACTCGCGAAAATTGTGTCACTGTCCAAATATTTCTGGACCTAACTGTATATGTCTCCCACCCTAGTATATATGTCCCCCATTATGATACATATGTCACTCATCCTAGGCTCCATCAAGGTATATATGTCCTCATCCTGATATATATGTCTTTCATCCGGGTAGATATGTCCCCCATTATGGGCCCATCCTATCATATATGTCTCCATACTGGTATATATGTTCTACATCTTGGGCTCCTTCCTGTCCCCCATCATGTTACATATGTCCCTCATCCTGGGCTCCTTCAAGGTATATATGCACCCCTATCCTGGTATAATATGTCTCCAATCCTGGTATATATGTCCCTCATTCTGGTATATATGTTCCCCAACTAGGCCCATTATGGTATATAGTGTCATCCAAAAGTTTGTGCAGCTCTGGTAAAAAATTACTGTTATTGTGAACAGTTAAGCAAGTTGAAGATTAAATAATCTCTAAAAGGCATAAAGGATGACACATTGTATTTTAGGCAAAAAAAAAAAATCATCTTTTACATTTTAAAAATTACAAAATGAAAAATGGGTTGATGCAAAAGTTTGGACAGCTTTGGAGATTTATATGCTCAGATAACTTTGACCAATGTCTTAATGTCTTAACTAGCTTATTACGGTTATGGCTTTATCACTGCCTTCATTAGGAAAGGCTATGTGATGCAAATTGTGCCAAAAAAACAGCAGCCATAAATTTTCTAAGAAGCTGCCTAGCACTCTGAAAATGAAAATGGTGAAGGTCCACAGAGCAGGAAAAAACTATAAGAAGATAGCAAAATGGTTTCAAGTTGCCCATTCCTCAGTTTGAAAATGTAATTAAGAAATGGCAGTTAACAGGAATAGTGGAGGTCAAGATTAGGTCTAGAAGACCAAGCTAAATTTCTGTGAGTGCTGCTCATAGAATTGCTAAAGAGGCAAATCAGAAACACTGCTTGACTGTAAAAGACTACAGGAAGACTTAGCAGACTCTGGAGTTTTGGTACATTGCTCTAATATTCAGAAGCACCTGCACAAATATGGCCCTCATGGAAGATTCATCAGAAGAAAACCTCTTTTGTGTCCTCGCCATAAAATTCATCATCAGAAGTATGCAAAACCACATCTAAACAAGCCTCATGCATTTTGGAAACAAGTCCTGTGGATTTATGAGGTTAAAAAAGAACTCTTTCGTTAGAGTGATCAAAGGTATGTGTGTAGAAAAAAAGTACACAAAATTCCAGAAAAAGAACATATTGTGAACCACTAATTGGGATTTGATCAATCATGCTTTGTGGTTGTGTTGCTATCAATGCCACGGGAAATATTTCACAGGTAGAGGGAAGAATGGATTCAATGAAATTTTAAAAAACTCTTGATGCAAACATAACACCATCTGTAAAAAAGCTGAAGTTGAGAAGAGGATGGCTTCTACAAATGGATAATGAACCTAAACATGACAATCCACAATAGACTGCCTCAAAAGATGCAAGCTGAACGTTTTACAAAGGCCCTAACAGTCCCCCGATCTGAACATCTTTGAAAATCTGTGGCTAGACCTTAAAAGAGCAGTGCATGCAAGACGACCCAGGAATCTCACAGAACTAGAAGAGTTTTCCAAGGAAGAATGGATGAAAATCCCTCAAACAACAATTAAAATTTTTTTGGCTGGCTGCAAAAAGATTTTACTAGCTGTGATACTTGTCAAAGGACATGATACTAGATACTAACAATGCACGGTGCCTAAACTTTTGCATCTGTCCATTACATTGAAATATAAAATATGAAAATATATACTGTATATTTCTGAAGCTATTTTAGAGGGCACCAACTCCAGGATTAAATAATCCAACAGTAAAGGGATAAGGGATCAACCCAACACACCAATAGAGACATAGTGAAGGAAGCAATGTGGTGTTCAAAAACGAGGGATACATCTTTAAAGAAAATACAAATTTTTGGTCCTTATTATAAACAAAGTGGACACAAACACATTAAAATCACTTAAAAAGGAATATAAAAAGCCTCCATCTTCCTTGTTTGATCCCTGTAAAGGACAAACACCCCCCTAGCTGTATACAATAGTCACAATATACAGGTAAATTTAGTACAGGGCTAAGTTAGTATGTATACAAACAGGAGTCACTCAATGGTAACTGGATCATAGGTATGAATATAAACTTTGCACCAAAATGGATACATAAAGAAATAACAAATACCACATACCCATAGATCATAAACAGCACATATAAATTAGCAATGATATATGCAACCCAGATGATATAGAGAGATCCCTGAAAACAAAGCCCAGATACTACCAGCAATAGCTGGATTTACCAGATAGTGAGATCCATAACAAGAAATAGCCAGGGTGGGATTACAGGTTACTGTACTGTACTGTTACCTGTAATCCCACCCTGGCTATTTCTTGTTATGGATCTCAATAGTATCTGGGCTTTGTTTTCAGGGATCTCTCTATATCATCTGGGTTGCATATATCATTGCTAATTTATATGTGCTGTTTATGATCTATGGGTATGTGGTATTTGTTATTTCTTTATGTATCCATTTTGGTGCAAAGTTTATAGTCATGCCTATGAGCCAGTTACTATTGAGTGACTCCAGTTTGTATACATACTAACTTAGCCCTGTACTAAATTTACCTGTATATTGTGACTATTGTATGCAGCTAGGGGGGTGTTTGTCCTTTACAGGGATCAAACAAGGAAGATGGAGGCTTTTTATATGCCTTTTTAAGTGATTTTAATGTGTTTGTGTCCACTTTGTTTATAATAAAGACCAACAATTTGTATTTTCTTTAAAGCTGTATCCCTCGTTTTTGCACACCACCTTGCTTCCTTCTCTATATACTGTATATTTCTTTCCTAAAATACAAAGGAAATGTGTTATGTTTAACTTTATACATTTTAGAGATCATTTCATCTTCAACTTGCTTAACTGTTCACAATAACAGTAATTTTGACTAGACCAGTGGTACCCAAATGTTTGCATGCCACTGTTTATGTCCCCCACTCTGAGCCCATTCTGCTATATACAGTTGAAACTAGAAGTTTATATACATTATCTAAAAAGACACATCTGCATGTGTGACGCCCTGGCAAAACCAGGTTGTCACAGAGACTGCACAAATCTTCCAGGTGCAGGACTCCATCCTCCTTGGCATACCAACAAAAACCCACACCCAGGTACACAACATCAGCCAGAAAAGCCTAGTCACCCCCCATGACAATAGGGACACACCAGTGGGCGGGGCAAGTGGATGGTGACGCCCACCTAGGGGTCCTGAGGTGTCCTGGGAGGGAACAAGACAGTCAAGTTCTGACAGCTGAAGTGAGAGGAGTGTGGAGAGCAGCGGAGTAAGGGGTAGCGGTCCCTGGACTACCGGATTAGGTGGCAGATGGGCAATCAGGACCACAGTCGATGGAGATCCGGTCGCGGGAGACCTAAAGTGGACCGGGGCATGGTTGTAGCCCACCAGTGCCGATAGCGGGAATCCGGTCCGGAGGCCATGCACATTCGGGGTGCCTGGACCCTAGGACGAGGAAGGTTGCAAGCCCCCTTGTTAATTACCCAGCCGGGGACAAGGTTTCAGGCCTTGTTCCACCGTAAGCCGAGAGAGCGAAACGGAAGCCCAACGCGGGGGATAGGGTGTCCGTCAGAACCCACAGAGATTCCAAGGGTCAGATTTCGCGAGCCACAGCTCCCAACATACACAGTACCGGGAGTGGACTTCCCCGTTCCAAGCGGAGTTGTCCCATTGAAAACACAAACACGGAGTGCAGGAGGAAGGGACCCCTGTTTGCTACACCTGGTTGTGGGACCCGAATACACCCACCAGAGGTCACCGGTCACTGGCAATTTGGTTTACTATTTGGACTCCTGTGTGAATTCCTCTAGAACTGTTAGTACACCAATACCACCCGGTCCAACCCTGCAGAATACGCTCTGCAGCATCCTTCCCCATACACTTGGGCCCCAGGACAACACCTCCCCTACCCGTGGAGGGGATACCATCCTGCTGCCCCGCTCCATCATCCCCGGGCTTCCCATACCAAGGCAGCGGCGGTGTCACCAACCATCACCGCAACCCACGGGTGGCGTCACTGACAAACTCTCCCCTGTAAATAACCCTTTTTATTTAGTTGTGAGGACGGACGGCTGCAAGAGCCCCGGATCAAGCTACCACTTGAGCCACAGCCACGATCTCGGATCCAAGCGTTCCGAGCAGCCCCCATGCAGTGGTCTATCCCCCATCCGCAACACATGTTTTTTTCACTACCTGACATGAAATCAAAATAAACTTTGCCCATTTTAGGTCAATGATGAAACAAAATTATTTATATTTGCCAAATGCCAGAATAATGAGTGAGAGAATGCTTTAAGGCATTTTTATTACTTTCTGCAAAGTCAAAAGTTTACATACATTTCATTAGTATTTGATATCATTGTCCTTAAACTGTATGACTTGCGTCAAACATTTTGGTTATCCTTCCACAAGTGTCTCACAATAGTTAGTAGGAATTTAGGCCCATTCCTCCTGACAGAACTGGTGTAACTGAGCCATGTTTGTAGGTCACCTTGCTTGCATCTGCCTTTTCAGCTTAGGCCATAAATTTTAAATTGGATTGAGATCAGGGCCTTGTGATGGCCACTTCAATGATTTCGTTATCCTTAAGCCACTCCACTTTGTAACCAGTTTGGCAGAATGCTTCAGGTCATTGTCCATTTGGAAGACCCATTTCCGCCAAGGGTTAAAGTTCCTGGCTGATGTCTTGAGATGTTGCTTCAGTATTGCCATATAATCTTTTTTCCTCATGATGCCATCTATTTTGTGTAGTGCACCAGTCCCTCCTGCAGTAAAACAACCCCACAACATGATGCTGCCACCCCCGTGTTTCACAGTTGGGAGGGCATTCTTAGGCTTCAGAGCTTCTCCCTTTTTCCTCCAAACATAATGATGATCATTATGGCCAAACAGTTCAAGTTTAGCTTTGTCAGACCACAGGACATGCCTCCAAAAATTAAGGTCTTGATGCCTGTGTGCATTTGCAAATATTAATCTGGCTTTTTTATGTTTCTTTTGGCATTATGTCTTCTTTGTGGCAGAGCGACCTTTCAGCCCATGTTGATACAGTACTCATTTCACTGTGAATAATGACACAATCTTACCAACTTCCACCAGCATCTTCACAAGGTCTTTTGCTTTTGTTCTTGGGTTGAAATGCACATGTCTGACTAAAGCACATTCATCTCTGGCACACAGAACCTGTCTCCTTCCTGAGCAGTATGATGGCTGGACATTCCCATCTTGTTTGTACTTGCATATAATTGTTTGTACAGATGAGCATGGCACCTTCAGGTATCTGGAATTTGCACCCAAGGATGAACCAGACTTGTTCAAGTCCACAATTCTCTTTTCTGAGATCTTGCCTGATTTCTTTTGACTTTGCCATGATGCTACACAAAGAATCAGTGTGTTTCAGGAGTGCATTAAAATACATCAGAAGCTTCCAAAGACATTACATCATCATTCACCATATGGGCTGTCCCATGTTGTTTAAAGGCATAGTACTCTTAAGGGTGCTTTACACACTGCGACATCCCTAGCGATCTCATTAGCGATGTGACACGCCAGATCGCAGATGCACATAGGTCGTTTTTGTAGCGCAGGTCACATGTGCGATCTCGGTAGAGATCGCTAGCGATGTCGCAGCATGTAAAGCACCCTTTAGTGTATGTAAACTTTTGACTTTGCAGAAAGTAATAATGCCTTAAAACATTTTCTCTCTCTCATTATTCTGGCATTTGGCAAATATAAATAATTTTGGTAATCCTAATTGACCTAAAATGGGATAGTTTTATTCAGATTTCATGTCAGATAGTGAGAGAAACCTGCATATGTGTCTTTATAGATAGGGTATGTAAACTTCTGATTTCAACTGTATGTCCACCATCCTGGTATATATGTCCCCATTCTGCCACTGTTCTCTAACACATTAAAAACAATTCTACTCACCTTACTCCGCTCCCACGATGCGCGGCCTCCTTTTTTGTTGCAGATGCAGAGGCCAGTAGCTGACATCAGCGTGCCTGCTATTGCGACGTATGATGTCACTGCCATGCAACGGCAATGCCTAGAACATTGATGCTATCTTCTAATTGTCCGGTGGTGTGTATTGTGGTGCAGAGAGCTGATGGGTCTCTTCACCGCAATACACTTCAGCTGAATGTGCCTGAGCCCACAGACCGCAGCTGAATTTTGTGCTGGAGTCCAAGTGGGCCACCATCCTGCATGAGCCGGCTAGTCTTTCTGCGACCGAGATCATTATGCCCCTGATGCAGAAAACGAAGAGACACTTTGGGTCTGATTCAAGAAGATATTTTTGCCATAATTCTGGCTTTGAATACCTTAAAATTACACAAAAATTTTGCAAACCTTGAAGTTAAGAAAATTGTTATGACTTTTGGAGTTGTTACGACAGTCCCTGCAAACTGTGCAAAATTGGATGCAGCTGTGGTAGGAAGGGGCATGGTAAAAGTCTTCAAAATTTATTCCACTTTAGTGAGTAAACTACACGAGAAATATTCTCCAGTCATGGACTGATATAAGATTTCTGACAATGGCACACAGAATTTGTAAGATATAAAACACAAATTCCATCGGTTAAGTGTAATTTTTTTTATAATTACCAGAGAGGAATATATAACAAAAAAATCCTCCCAGTGTGGTATTAGTAAGCACATGTCTACTTGGGCAAATCATTTGAAAAAGAAAAACGTGGACAAAAATCATGCTGTATTAAAACATATGCTTTTAATAATGACCATTAAAAATTTGACATGCAATGTACATATAAATACAACAAAAACAATAACAATGTTTCTAGAATTTGGGTACTTATAACTTAAAACAATATATGTACCATCACAATAGATGATCAATAGTGCAAGAAGTACTGAAAATAATAAAGTACCATACATATGAAAAGTAAGGGGTACTTTGCACGTTGCGACATCGCTACTGCGATATCGTCGGGGTCAAATCGAAAGTGACGCACATCCGGCGCCGGTAACGATGTCGCAACGTGTAAAGCCTAGATGCGCCGATAAACGATCAAAAAAGCATCGTAAATCGGTGATCTGTGTAGCGTCGGACATTTTCATAATGTCGAACCAATAGGAGAATAGGAGATACGATGTTGTTCCTCGTTCCTGCGGCAGCACACATCGCAGAGTGCAAAGTACCCCTAAGTAGAGTTGAGCGCGGTTCGTGGTTCGTGGTTCTCCAGTTCTAGGCTCGAGTGATTTTGGGGCATGTTTTAGATCGAACTAGAACTCGAGCTTTTTGCAAAAGCTCGATAGTTCTAGAAACGTTCGAGAACGGTTCTAGCAGCCAAAAAACAGCTAAATCTTAGCTAGGTTTCTGCTGTAATAGTGTAAGTCACTCTGTGAATCAAACTATTATCACATTTCAGTGTATAGTGTGCGTGAACAGCGCCTTCAGATCACTGCTGTTTCTATAATGGCGATCGCCATTTTTTTTTTTTTTTTCTTGTCTTCCTTCCCTAAGCGCGCGCGTCTTGTGGGGCTGGCCAGCATGTCAGCCAATCACAGACACACACACACCTAAGTGGACTTTGAGGCAGAGAAGCAACGGCATGTGTGATAGGATCTGCATGTCACATGTCCCTGCATTATAAAACCGGACATTTTCTTCACGATCGCCATTATCTGCCTTCTGCGTCTTTGGTGTCAGACATCACTGTCGCAGTTCCGTCCTTTGTCCTATCGCCGATACAGCTGTATGCGCTGCATACACAGCGTTAGACAGCTTAGGGAGAGCACATTCTAGCAGTCCTTTTAAGGGCTCGTACCGGCAGGGTCAGAGAGCCATAGGTGACAGGTCCTGCAAACAGCAACAGCGTCTGTGTAGCCCAGGTCAGGGATTTCCTCCCTGCATTTCACCATTAGGAGGGAATAGAAAGGCAGGCTTCCATTCCTCTACCCAGAGCACCACAATCCTGCCACTGTACCCTCTTGTCCTCTGCACACTCCAACTCATTCTAAGTAAGCCATTATACTAGCAAACACTCAGTGTACCTAGTGGCATCCTAAACGTGGCTATTGGACTTTGCTATAGTCCCACTAGTGCAAAGACATTAGCAGAGCACATCTGCCTGCATTGCACACTCCAAGTTTTTTAAACTCAGCCATTATACTAGCAAACACTCAGTGTACCTAGTGGCATCCTATACGTGGCTATTGGACTTTGCTATAGTCCCACTAGGGCCAAGACATTTGCAGAGCGCATCTGCCTGCGTTGCACACTCCAACAAATTATAACGAAGCCATTATACTAGCAAACACTCAGTGTACCTAGTGGCATCCTATACGTGGCTATTGGACTTTGCTATAGTCCCACTAGTGCCAAGACATTTGCAGCACGTCTGCCTGCGTTGCACACTCCAACGAATTATAACTAAGCCATTATACTAGCACACACTCAGTGTACCTAGTGGCATCCTATACGTGGCTATTGGACTTTGCTATAGTCCCACTAGTGCCAAGACATTTGCAGAGCGCATCTGCCTGCGTTGCACACTCCAACTAATTATAACGAAGCCATTATACTAGCAAACACTCAGTGTACCTAGTGGCATCCTATACGTGGCTATTGGACTTTGCTATAGTCTCACTAGTGCCAAGACATTTGCAGAGCGCATCTGCCTGCGTTGCACACTCCAACAAATTATAACGAAGCCATTATACTAGCAAACACTCAGTGTACCTAGTGGCATCCTATACGTGGCTATTGGACTTTGCTATAGTCCCACTAGTGCCAAGACATTTGCAGAGCGCATCTGCCTGCGTTGCACACTCCAACTAATTATAACGAAGCCATTATACTAGCAAACACTCAGTGTACCTAGTGGCATCCTATACGTGGCTATTGGACTTTGCTATAGTCCCACTAGTGCCAAGACATTTGCAGAGCGCATCTGCCTGCGTTGCACACTCCAACAAATTATAACGAAGCCATTATACTAGCAAACACTCAGTGTACCTAGTGGCATCCTATACGTGGCTATTGGACTTTGCTATAGTCCCACTAGTGCCAAGACATTTGCAGAGCGCATCTGCCTGCGTTGCACACTCCAACTCATTATAACTAAGCCATTATACTAGCAAACACTCAGTGTACCTAGTGGCATCCTATACATGGCTATTGGACTTTGCTATAGTCCCACTAGTGCCAAGACATTTGCAGAGCGCATCTGCCTGCGTTGCACACTCCAACTCATTATAACTAAGCCATTATACTAGCAAACACCCAGTGTACCTAGTGGCATCCTATACGTGGCTATTGGACTTTGCTATAGTCCCACTAGGGCCAAGACATTTGCAGAGCGCATCTGCCTGCGTTGCACACTCCAACTAATTATAACGAAGCCATTATACTAGCAAACACTCAGTGTACCTAGTGGCATCCTATACGTGGCTATTGGACTTTGCTATAGTCCCACTAGTGCCAAGACATTTGCAGAGCGCATCTGCCTGCGTTGCACACTCCAACTAATTATAACGAAGCCATTATACTAGCAAACACTCAGTGTACCTAGTGGCATCCTATACGTGGCTATTGGACTTTGCTATAGTCCCACTAGTGCCAAGACATTTGCAGAGCGCATCTGCCTGCGTTGCACACTCCAACAAATTATAACGAAGCCATTATACTAGCAAACACTCAGTGTACCTAGTGGCATCCTATACGTGGCTATTGGACTTTGCTATAGTCCCACTAGTGCCAAGACATTTGCAGAGCGCATCTGCCTGCGTTGCACACTCCAACTCATTATAACTAAGCCATTATACTAGCAAACACTCAGTGTACCTAGTGGCATCCTATACGTGGCTATTGGACTTTGCTATAGTCCCACTAGTGCCAAGACATTTGCAGAGCGCATCTGCCTGCGTTGCACACTCCAACTCATTATAACTAAGCCATTATACTAGCAAACACTCAGTGTACCTAGTGGCATCCTATACGTGGCTATTGGACTTTGCTATAGTCCCACTAGGGCCAAGACATTTGCAGAGCGCATCTGCCTGCGTTGCACACTCCAACTAATTATAACGAAGCCATTATACTAGCAAACACTCAGTGTACCTAGTGGCATCCTATACGTGGCTATTGGACTTTGCTATAGTCCCACTAGTGCCAAGACATTTGCAGAGCGCATCTGCCTGCGTTGCACACTCCAACTAATTATAACGAAGCCATTATACTAGCACACACTCAGTGTACCTAGTGGCATCCTATACGTGGCTATTGGACTTTGCTATAGTCCCACTAGTGCTAAGACATTTGCAGAGCACATCTGCCTGCATTGCACACTCCAAGTTTTTTAAACTCAGCCATTATACTAGCAAACAGTCAGTGTACCTAGTGGCATCCTAAACGTGGCTATTGTACTTTTGTCAATTCACAGTATTGGAACGTTATTTGCAGCACGTCTGTCTGCATTGCACACTCTAACTTTTTTAAACTCAGCCATTATACTAGCAAACAGTCAGTGTACCTAGTGGCATCCTAAACGTGGCTATTGTACTTTTGTCAATTCACAGTATTGGAACGTTATTTGCAGCACGTCTGCCTGCATTGCACACTCTAACTTTTTTAAACTCAGCCATTATACTAGCAAACACTCACTGTACCTAGTTGTATCCTAAACGTGGCTATTGTACTTTTGTCAATTCACAGTATTGGAACGTTATTTGCAGCACGTCTGCCTGCATTGCACACTCTAACTTTTTTAAACTCAGCCATTATACTAGCAAACACTCACTGTACCTAGTTGTATCCTAAACGTGGCTATTGTACTTTTGTCAATTCACAGTATTGGAACGTTATTTGCAGCACGTCTGCCTGCATTGCACACTCTAACTTTTTTAAACTCAGCCATTATACTAGCAAACAGTCAGTGTACCTAGTGGCATCCTAAACGTGGCTATTGTACTTTTGTCAATTCACAGTATTGGAACGTTATTTGCAGCACGTCTGCCTGCATTGCACACTCTAACTTTTTTAAACTCAGCCATTATACTAGCAAACACTCACTGTACCTAGTTGTATCCTAAACGTGGCTATTGTACTTTTGTCAATTCACAGTATTGGAACGTTATTTGCAGCACGTCTGCCTGCATTGCACACTCTAACTTTTTTAAACTCAGCCATTATACTAGCAAACAGTCAGTGTACCTAGTGGCATCCTAAACGTGGCTATTGTACTTTTGTCAATTCACAGTATTGGAACGTTATTTGCAGCACGTCTGCCTGCATTGCACACTCTAACTTTTTTAAACTCAGCCATTATACTAGCAAACAGTCAGTGTACCTAGTGGCATCCTATACGTGGCTATTGTACTTTTGTCAATTCACAGTATTGGAACGTTATTTGCAGCACGTCTGCCTGCATTGCACACTCTAACTTTTTTAAACTCAGCCATTATACTAGCAAACAGTCAGTGTACCTAGTGGCATCCTATACGTGGCTATTGGACTTTGCTATAGTCCCACTAGTGCCAAGACATTTGCAGAGCGCATCTGCCTGCGTTGCACACTCCAACAAATTATAACGAAGCCATTATACTAGCACACACTCAGTGTACCTAGTGGCATCCTATACGTGGCTATTGGACTTTGCTATAGTCCCACTAGTGCAAAGACATTTGCATAGCACGTCTGCCTGCATTGCACACTACAACTTTTTTAAACTAAGCAATTTTACTAGCAAACACTCACTGTACCTAGTTGTATCCTAAACGTGGCTATTGTACTTTTGTCAATTCACACTACTGCAAATCTATGTGCAGCACCTCTGCATGACAACCTCGTGCTCTGTTTTTAATAAGCTATAATGATAGCACAAAATACTGCCATTTTGTGGCATCATAGAACTGGCTGTTGTATTCCATTAGTGCCCCACTGGTGACAAGCTATTTCTAGCACCTCTACATCACACCCTCATGCACATTTTGCTACGCTAATGTTATAGCAAACTCATGGAATTCATTGCTGCATTTCATAATTCGGAGGGATAGAAAGTCAGGCTTCCTTTAGCTTTTCCTTCTGTTCATAGACAGCATCTCCAAGACAAATTTCCCCTCCACGTCTAAGTGTGGAGAGGCAGCTAGTGTGCATGCGTGTGCCGATGTACCCCAGCTGCAGCATAATTACAGTGTTTCGCCTAGTGAGTATGCTCAGCCTGACTGTGCCATTCCTGACGCTAAGTTTTCATTTCGGGATACAGCGCATGCTCCCACACTAAGTGTGAAAAGCCTCTTTGCACAGGTGCTTGCATTCCGTGCCGGGTCTAAGTCCTGTTTTGGGCATAGACACCATGCTAAAGCTGATAGTCTTTTTTCAGAGACTGTATTTCATGCTACTGAGCATGCTCAGGCACTTCCTGCATCAGAGACTAGGTCCGGTAATGAACTCTTTGGCCCTGGCCCTGATGTGGGGGTCCCATATAGACCACAGGGCATCAGGTGTCCTCCCAAATGGCTTGCAGAGGCCCACACCTATGACTTGTCACCGCATTATTGATGCTCAGACGATGACTGGTGAGGTGTTTGGGTCATGGCAGCCATGAGGTCATCATTGAAGTTGCGTTTCCAAATAGGACGCTAGTTATGCCACTCATGACGTGTCACTCTACTTTTGTCTCCAGGAGGTGCATTGTGGTTCACCCTGGTTTGGGGCGGACCCAGGTTATAAAAGGGGCTGGAGCCAACAAGGAGGTGCGCAGTCTTCTATTATGCTCCGAAAGAGCACACCTCCATGTGTTGAACCCATTGCGGCTTTAGGCCAGAGGTAGGCAGGGATCGGGTGGTGGATGCAGGCCACCACCACAGTTGGTAACGCAGAACGGTTAAGACCAGCTCCTGTCCTAACAGTCCTGCTTGTGCAGCCCAGTGGCATTAACAGGCCTGCTGCTGCTGATGCGCCTGCTGTCCACAGGTGTGGCCCCTACGCACACGGTCAGCGTACTCAATGGCCCCTGTGTTGTTAACAGGGAGTTCCTGGGCTGGGTGGGCATGTGGACCCTGTGACGCTAACAGGGCTCACAGTCTCCAGATCCGAATGGCGTCTAACTCGGTTCAGGCTACTATTAGTTTCATAGCCACACAGCTCTGTATCCTCCACCAAACCTTCAAGTTGCCAACCTCTCCTTTTCCAACTGGGAGCACGGTGGACACTGACTGCTGATGGGGATATATACCTTTCTCTTTCTTTTCTTATTAATTTTCGTTATATAGCGGTCACAGATTATATACCACTTTATCCAAATCTGCCAGTCCCACTGTAACAGATGTTGTTTCTTCAGCAAATGTTACAGTTGCTTAACCACCAAATCCACGGACCAAAACTTTTTTCCCCTTTCCAACACACCTGTTCCCCTTTCCAACAGCATCTGTCCTTTTTCAACTCATTTTGGGATATGACCAAAAGTGCAACTGTGCAGGGACACCGTACTCAACGCCATCTCAGCACAGCAGCCATCCCTCGGTCCCTCCGATGTGGACAAGTAAAAGACCATTTCCTCCTATCCATGACAAAGCGTTGAGATTCACTCTGTGCAGCACTGGTGTTTAGTGGACAAGTAGATCTAAGATTGCGTACCACATTCTGCAGATACTCCTGTATACGTGCGTCTATTTCTATGGCAGGAATTAGTTCGCCAAATTTTGTCTTGTACCGGGGATCTAACAGTGTGGCAACCCAGTATTCAGGATTAGTTCAAATTCATACAATCCGAGGGTCATGTAGGTAGTGCAGCAAGAAGGCGCTCATGTGTCTTGTGCATCCAGGAGGACCAAGTCCTTGGTGTGTTGGTGGCAGAGAGGTGAGAATCGTGCATCCTTCCTCTGCCCTCTACCCACAACCTCGCACAACCGAAATGTGAGCAAGCTCTCACTCATCTGCTGAGTCTTCCATGCCCATCGCCAGTTCGTCCTCCATTTCTTCATGGGCTCCTGCACTTTCATCAACACTTTTTGCTGATACTATGCGCCCTTGTTAATCCCTCTCCCTCACCATGAATGCCGCATAGGTGCCGCTGACCATCTGGACCTCGTAGATCTTGTTATCCCTTCCGCATATGACTCCTCCTGTACTTCCTCCCCTTCCTCTTGTCCCAACACCTGACTCAGAATAATAATTACAGTGTGCTCCATCATGTAGATGACCAGAATTGTCACGCTGAGAATGACATTGCCAGTGCTAAACATCTTCGTCGACATTTCAAAACTGTGTAGCAGGGTGCATAGGTCCTTGATCTGACACCACTCCAGCAGCGTGATCTGCACCACCTCTGGATCAAGTTATCCCAGGCTATATGTCTTACCGTATTTCAGCAGGGCTCTGCGGTGCTGCCACACACGCTGCAACATGTGCAGATTCCAATTCCTGCGTGTCGAAACATCGCATTTACGGCGTTTAACTGCCAGACCCTAAGACTTCCGGAGTGATGAAAGTTGTTGAGCTGCTGTGTGCGCACGATGGAAGTGAGCACATAGCGAGCGTGCCCACTGCACAAGGCCATGTAGGCCGTGATGGTGTTTTAAAAATTGCTGGCGAATTCGGTTCAACACGTGAGCCCTAAAAGGCACGTGTGTCACATTGCCCTGAGGATGGCCCGCAGCCAGGTTTGCATCATTGCCGCACACGGCTGTTAAGTCACCAACGTAGTCCGCTCCGTCAATTTGTACTCCGGTTGCCAGGTGACAACGTGTTCCTTTCATGAATAGTGCTGATGATGTGAGAGTAGTCGATGCCAGCGGCGCAGGTGGACGCAGGTTATGCTCACCCACTGGGCTGCATTACCTTGACAGATGCAGAATCTCTGGCTGAATGTAGCTGGTGGGTATCTCACAGATGAAATACCATCATTCAGCTACAACCAATGGGAAGACACCACACCCTTTTTTATGCCCATCCTGTCTGCAGACCACTGCCAGACATAGCTATGAACCTCTGGTTAATTTTACCCCCAGTTCAGTTTTATGATTTTGTGTGCTTGTTACCTGACTACTTTTCCTGCTTGCTGTTTATGTACCTTGTTGGCCGATACGCATTTCAACTCTGCTTGTTTTCTGATTCTTTCCTGGCCGTCCCATTCTGTTCCTGTTCCTCAATTAATGTTTTGACCCTGCCTGACTACTATTCTCTGTAATAGCGGTGTGACTCACATTTCCCATACATTTCAAAGTAAAGCTTTGACCGCCTGATGGCATTGAGCTCTGCTGCCAGCATAGTAAGGAGGTGTGTGGTAGTCCTTGTGCGCAGTTGCAAGGAAGGGTGGCCTGACCACACAGGGTTTGCGCCAAGGTAGAGGACCCACACGAGGTTGAAGAGGCAGAAGCAGTGTATTAACTTCTACATACAGAACAAGGATTGAAACAACTCGTGGGGACGGCAAGACTTGTACAGCAGACCCTTCTCCATCTCTCACCATAGTTTGCCAGTGCCCAGTCAGTGACATGTAATGACCCTGTCTATGCTTACTGGTCCAAGTATCTGTGTTGAAATGCACCCTGTCGCACACAGATTTTCTCAAGGAAGTGGTGATGTTGTGTGCGACATGCTGGTGTAGCGCGGGCATGCTTTTCTTGGAGAAGCAGTGGTGATTGGGCATGTGGTACTGGGGCACAGCGACAGACATAAGGTCTGTAAAATCCTGTGTGTCCACTACGCGTAAAGGCAGCATTTCGGTAGCCAACAGCATACAGAGGGATAGAGTCAACCACTTAGCTTTGTCATGGGTCGCAGTAAGTGGCCTTTTATTTGACCACATCTGAGGGAAAGAGATCTGGCTGCTGTCTGTAGACGGTGTTGAGTAGGGTGTCCCTGGAAAAATGCAGGTTTGTGAGAAAAGTGCAGGCGGAGACATGATGTTGCCTTCATCTTGCCTTCAGATCTGTTCATCTTGTATCATTTTTAAAAAACACATCAAGCAAGGGTTACTCCAAGCGGAGTCTACCTTTTTTCCCAACATTGGGCACACAGACACCCCATCAGTGGCAGCACTTGTGCCCTAGTTGCAAACAGGATGTTTTGATTTGCATCAAGCACATTCCAAATCCACAAGCATTTACTCTCCCCAGGCTGACACAGGGGTAGTAAATTCCTTCTGGATCCATGACTTGTTCATTTTGATGAACGTCAGTGTGTCCACATTGTCACTGGACAGACGCGTGCGCTTATCTGTCAGCACACACCCAGCAGCACTGAAGAAGACACGTTCAGAGACAACGCTGGCAGCTGCACACGACAAAATCTCCAAGGCGTAACTGGAGAGCTCTGTCAATTTTTCTAGATTTGAAGCCCAAAAGGAGCAAGGCTCCATTTGCAAAGTCATTGCATCGATGTTCATTTGGAGATACTCCTGTATCATCCTCTCCATCCGTTGACTATGTGTCAGACTTGTTGTCTCTGGTGGCCTTGCAAAGGAGGGTCTAAAAAAATTATGAAAATATTCCATAAAATTGCTGTTACCAGCACCAGATACGGTCCTACTGGTACGGGTAGACTGTTGAAGATGACGATGCCGTCCCATGTTTGTCAAGTTACAACTGGGAGAATCACTCCCTTCACCTGCACGGTTGTTTGGTGTAAAAGCCGAGCTAAGATCGAGTAACAGCTTATGCTGATACTCCAGCATATGTGCGTCCCTTTCTATGGGTGGAATTATGTCACAAAATTTGGACTTGTCCCGGGGATCTAATAGTGTGGCAAGCCAGTAGTCATCATCACTTCTAATTTTGACAATCCGAGGGTCATGTTGGAGGTAGTGCAACAAGAAGGCACTCATGTGTCTTGCGCAGCCATGCGGACCAAGTCCACGCTGTGTTTGTGGCATAGAGGTGCTAACCGTTCTTTCTTCCTCTGACATCTCCCCCCAACCTCTTTCAACTGAATTTTGACCAAGGTCTCCCTCATCCGCTGAGTCTTCCATGTCCATGGACAGTTCGTCCTCCATATCTTCATGTCCTCCTGCACCTTCCTCAACATCTCGCCTGCTACCATGCGCCCTTGTTGATCCCTGTCCCCCATGGTCCCATGCCTGCCGCGTTGGTGATGATGAACGTCTGGACCTTGGTGATGTTGTTGTGTCTTGCGCATATGAATCCTCCTGTAGTTCCTCCCCTTCCTGTTGTCCCACCCCCTGACTCCGAATAGTGTTTAGCGTGTGCTCCAGCATGTAAATGACTGTAATCGTCATGCTGATAATGGCATTGTCAGCGCTAAACATATTCGTCGCCATGTCGAAACTGTGCAGAACGGTGCATAGGTCCTTGATCTGAGATCACTCCATCAGGGTGATCTGCCCCACTTCTGCATCTCGTTGGCCCAGGCTATACATCATGACGTATTGCACCAGGGCTCGCCGGTGCTGCCACAGTCGCTGTAACATGTGGAGAGTTGAATTCCAGCGTGTCGCCACATCGCATTTCAGGCGATGAACCGGCAGGCCGAAAGACTTCTGGAGCGATGCAAGTCGCTCAGCTGCGGCGGTTGAACGGCGGAAGTGAGCACTGCAGACAGTTTACGTGCCCTGGTCAGAAGGCCATCTAGGCCGGGATAGTGTGTTAAAAATTGCTGGACAACAAGGTTCAACACGTGAGCCATACAAGGCACGTGTGTCACCTTGCCCAGGCGAAGGGCCGCACCCAGGTTTGCAGCATTGTCGCACACGGCCTTACCAGGCTGCAGGTTGAGTGGAGACAACCATTTATTAAACTCGGACCGCAGAGCTGACCACAACTCCTCAGCTGTGTGACTCTTATTCCCAAGACATGTCAAGCTAAAGACCGCCTGATGCCGTTGCGCTCTGCTGCCAGCATAGTAATGAGGGGTGCGTGATTCCTTCTGCGCAGTGAGAACGCTGGTGGCCTGACCCGGCAGGCTTGGGGCGGAGGTGGAGGACCCAGATGAGGTGGAGGATGCAGAAGCAGTGGCGGAACTTGGACAGACAGAGGATTGACACACAAGTCGTGGGGACGGCAAGACTTGTGCAGCAGACCCTTCACCATCTATCAACATAGTTACCCAGTGCCCAGTCAGCGACATGTAACGTCCCTGTCCATGCTTACTGGTCCAAGTATCGGTGGTGAAATGCACCCGTTCACACACAGAGTTTCTCAAGGAAGCGGTGATGTTGTGTGCGACATGCTGGTGTAGCGCGGGCACACCTTTCTTAGAGAAGTAGTGGCGACTAGGCATCTGGTACTGGGGCACAGCGACAGACATAAGGTCTCTAAAATCCTGTGTGTCCACTAGGCGGAAAGGCAGCATTTCGGTAGCCAACAGCTTACAGAGGGATAGAGTCAACCTCTTAGCTTTGTCATGGGTCGGAGGAAGTGGCCTTTTATTTGACCACATCTGAGGGACAGAGATCTGGCTGCTGTGTGTAGACGGTGTTGAGTAGGGTGTCCCTGGAAAAATGCAGGTTTGTGAGGAAAGTGCAGGCGGAGACATGATGTTGCCTTCATCCAACGTAGGTGCTATCGATGTCTGAGAGAGCTGTACACACTCACTTGTTTCCCCTTCCAAACCAACTGACGACCTACCAAGCAAACTGCCTGTTGCGGTTACAGTGGTGGAAGTTTTGCGTGGAAAAACAGGTGTGACAGCTGTCCCCACAGTCCTAGAAGATGAAGAGCGCGCGGATGCACTGGAAGGGGCGGGCGGTGGATGGTTCGCTCCGCTAGGCCGCATTGCAGCACAGTGAGCTTCCCACCGGGACCTATGATATTATTCATGTGACGATTCATGGAAGAAGTTGTCAAACTGCTGAGGTTTTGACCTCTACTAAGAGAATCATGACAAATTTTACATATCACATGATTTGGGCGATCTTTTTCTATGTCAAAAAAGGAACAGGCTAGGCAAGGCTTAGAGGCCATGCGACCTGTTGATGCACCCCGAATAATGCTCATAGGCAGAGTGGTGGCTGAGGATGCAGTTGTAGACGTGCTACCAGTGCTCCGACTCTGTCCAGGAAGGCGCAAGGTAATTTCGTCGTCGGTTGCATCCTCCTCCACCGCCTCTGTTGACCTCCTCGAGTGCCTGACTGGGGGTTGACAGTAGGTGGGATCTAGAACTTCATCATCAATTGTTGTGTTTGCACTCCCCTCCCCCTCAGACCGAGCCTCTTCTTGCCCTGACCGAATATTTAAGTTGTCATCCCAATCGGGTATCTGCGTCTCATCTTCATCAGTATGTTCCTCATTGCCTATAACCACAGTTGTTGGAAAGGCAGCATTTTGGTAGCCAACAGTTTGCATTTTATGAAAGTCAACCTCCAAGCCATGTCATGCCCTTCTAAAAGCATGTATAACACAGCGAGGGGACTCCAACCACAGTCTCCCTCGTTTCCACTCACTGGGCCACACACACCCCACTTGACTGGCATCGGTTGAGCTCCCTTTTGAAAAAGAAAAAGATGCTTTGCATGAAGCACTCTCAAAAATACGCGTGCCTTTCCCGTCCCCTGGCTGACCCAGGGGAAGAAAAGTCCTCTGAGAGCCATGACTTGTTCATCTTGGTTCTTTTAGAGACACAGCGAGGGGACTCCAACCACAGTCTCCCTGGTTGCCACTCACTGGGCCACACACACCCCACTTGACTGGCATCGGTTGAGCTCCCTTTTGAAAAAGAAAAAGATGCTTTGCATGAAGCACTCTCAAAAATACGCGTGCCTTTCCCGTCCCCTGGCTGACCCAGGGGAAGAAAAGTCCTCTGAGAGCCATGACTTGTTCATCTTGGTTCTTTTAGAGACACAGCGAGGGGACTCCAACCACAGTCTCCCTCGTTTCCACTAACTGGGCCACACACACCCCACTTGACTGGCATCGGTTGAGCCCCCTTTTGAAAAAGAAAAAGATGCTTTGCATGAAGCACTCTCAAAAATACGCGTGCCTTTCCCGTCCCCTGGCTGACCCAGGGGAAGAAAAGTCCTCTGAGAGCCATGATTTGTTCATTTTGGGTCTTTTAGAAACACAGCGAGGGGACTCCAACCACAGTCTCCTTCGTTGCCACTCACTGGGCCACACACACCCCACTTGACTGGCATCGGTTGAGCTCCCTTTTGAAAAAGAAAAAGATGCTTTGCATGAAGCACTCTCAAAAATACGCGTGCCTTTCCCGTCCCCTGGCTGACCCAGGGGAAGAAAAGTCCTCTGAGAGCCATGACTTGTTCATCTTGGTTCTTTTAGAGACACAGCGAGGGGACTCCAACCACAGTCTCCCTGGTTGCCACTCACTGGGCCACACACACCCCACTTGACTGGCATCGGTTGAGCTCCCTTTTGAAAAAGAAAAAGATGCTTTGCATGAAGCACTCTCAAAAATACGCGTGCCTTTCCCGTCCCCTGGCTGACCCAGGGGAAGAAAAGTCCTCTGAGAGCCATGACTTGTTCATCTTGGTTCTTTTAGAGACACAGCGAGGGGACTCCAACCACAGTCTCCCTCGTTTCCACTCACTGGGCCACACACACCCCACTTGACTGGCATCGGTTGAGCTCCCTTTTGAAAAAGAAAAAGATGCTTTGCATGAAGCACTCTCAAAAATACGCGTGCCTTTCCCGTCCCCTGTCTGACCCAGGGGAAGAAAAGTCCTCTGAGAGCCATGACTTGTTCATCTTGGTTCTTTTAGAGACACAGCGAGGGGACTCCAACCACAGTCTCCCTCGTTTCCACTCACTGGGCCACACACACCCCACTTGACTGGCATTGGTTGAGCTCCCTTTTGAAAAAGAAAAAGATGCTTTGCATGAAGCACTCTCAAAAATACGCGTGCCTTTCCCGTCCCCTGGCTGACCCAGGGGAAGAAAAGTCCTCTGAGAGCCATGACTTGTTCATCTTGGTTCTTTTAGAGACACAGCGAGGGGACTCCAACCACAGTCTCCCTCGTTGCCACTCACTGGGCCACACACACCCCACTTGACTGGCATCGGTTGAGCTCCCTTTTGAAAAAGAAAAAGATGCTTTGCATGAAGCACTCTCAAAAATACGCGTGCCTTTCCCGTCCCCTGGCTGACCCAGGGGAAGAAAAGTCCTCTGAGAGCCATGACTTGTTCATCTTGGTTCTTTTAGAGACACAGCGAGGGGACTCCAACCACAGTCTCCCTCGTTTCCACTCACTGGGCCACACACACCCCACTTGACTGGCATCGGTTGAGCTCCCTTTTGAAAAAGAAAAAGATGCTTTGCATGAAGCACTCTCAAAAATACGCGTGCCTTTCCCGTCCCCTGGCTGACCCAGGGGAAGAAAAGTCCTCTGAGAGCCATGACTTGTTCATCTTGGTTCTTTTAGAGACACAGCGAGGGGACTCCAACCACAGTCTCCCTCGTTTCCACTAACTGGGCCACACACACCCCACTTGACTGGCATCGGTTGAGCTCCCTTTTGAAAAAGAAAAAGATGCTTTGCATGAAGCACTCTCAAAAATACGCGTGCCTTTCCCGTCCCCTGGCTGACCCAGGGGAAGAAAAGTCCTCTGAGAGCCATGACTTGTTCATCTTGGTTCTTTTAGAGACACAGCGAGGGGACTCCAACCACAGTCTCCCTCGTTTCCACTAACTGGGCCACACACACCCCACTTGACTGGCATCGGTTGAGCCCCCTTTTGAAAAAGAAAAAGATGCTTTGCATGAAGCACTCTCAAAAATACGCGTGCCTTTCCCGTCCCCTGGCTGACCCAGGGGAAGAAAAGTCCTCTGAGAGCCATGATTTGTTCATTTTGGGTCTTTTAGAAACACAGCGAGGGGACTCCAACCACAGTCTCCTTCGTTGCCACTCACTGGGCCACACACACCCCACTTGACTGGCATCGGTTGAGCTCCCTTTTGAAAAAGAAAAAGATGCTTTGCATGAAGCACTCTCAAAAATACGCGTGCCTTTCCCGTCCCCTGGCTGACCCAGGGGAAGAAAAGTCCTCTGAGAGCCATGACTTGTTCATCTTGGTTCTTTTAGAGACACAGCGAGGGGACTCCAACCACAGTCTCCCTGGTTGCCACTCACTGGGCCACACACACCCCACTTGACTGGCATCGGTTGAGCTCCCTTTTGAAAAAGAAAAAGATGCTTTGCATGAAGCACTCTCAAAAATACGCGTGCCTTTCCCGTCCCCTGGCTGACCCAGGGGAAGAAAAGTCCTCTGAGAGCCATGACTTGTTCATCTTGGTTCTTTTAGAGACACAGCGAGGGGACTCCAACCACAGTCTCCCTCGTTTCCACTCACTGGGCCACACACACCCCACTTGACTGGCATCGGTTGAGCTCCCTTTTGAAAAAGAAAAAGATGCTTTGCATGAAGCACTCTCAAAAATACGCGTGCCTTTCCCGTCCCCTGTCTGACCCAGGGGAAGAAAAGTCCTCTGAGAGCCATGACTTGTTCATCTTGGTTCTTTTAGAGACACAGCGAGGGGACTCCAACCACAGTCTCCCTCGTTTCCACTCACTGGGCCACACACACCCCACTTGACTGGCATTGGTTGAGCTCCCTTTTGAAAAAGAAAAAGATGCTTTGCATGAAGCACTCTCAAAAATACGCGTGCCTTTCCCGTCCCCTGGCTGACCCAGGGGAAGAAAAGTCCTCTGAGAGCCATGACTTGTTCATCTTGGTTCTTTTAGAGACACAGCGAGGGGACTCCAACCACAGTCTCCCTCGTTGCCACTCACTGGGCCACACACACCCCACTTGACTGGCATCGGTTGAGCTCCCTTTTGAAAAAGAAAAAGATGCTTTGCATGAAGCACTCTCAAAAATACGCGTGCCTTTCCCGTCCCCTGGCTGACCCAGGGGAAGAAAAGTCCTCTGAGAGCCATGACTTGTTCATCTTGGTTCTTTTAGAGACACAGCGAGGGGACTCCAACCACAGTCTCCCTCGTTTCCACTCACTGGGCCACACACACCCCACTTGACTGGCATCGGTTGAGCTCCCTTTTGAAAAAGAAAAAGATGCTTTGCATGAAGCACTCTCAAAAATACGCGTGCCTTTCCCGTCCCCTGGCTGACCCAGGGGAAGAAAAGTCCTCTGAGAGCCATGACTTGTTCATCTTGGTTCTTTTAGAGACACAGCGAGGGGACTCCAACCACAGTCTCCCTCGTTTCCACTAACTGGGCCACACACACCCCACTTGACTGGCATCGGTTGAGCCCCCTTTTGAAAAAGAAAAAGATGCTTTGCATGAAGCACTCTCAAAAATACGCGTGCCTTTCCCGTCCCCTGGCTGACCCAGGGGAAGAAAAGTCCTCTGAGAGCCATGATTTGTTCATTTTGGGTCTTTTAGAAACACAGCGAGGGGACTCCAACCACAGTCTCCTTCGTTGCCACTCACTGGGCCACACACACCCCACTTGACTGGCATCGGTTGAGCTCCCTTTTGAAAAAGAAAAAGATGCTTTGCATGAAGCACTCTCAAAAATACGCGTGCCTTTCCCGTCCCCTGGCTGACCCAGGGGAAGAAAAGTCCTCTGAGAGCCATGACTTGTTCATCTTGGTTCTTTTAGAGACACAGCGAGGGGACTCCAACCACAGTCTCCCTCGTTTCCACTCACTGGGCCACACACACCCCACTTGACTGGCATCGGTTGAGCTCCCTTTTGAAAAAGAAAAAGATGCTTTGCATGAAGCACTCTCAAAAATACGCGTGCCCTTCCCGTCCCCTGGCTGACCCAGGGGAAGAAAAGTCCTCTGAGAGCCATGACTTGTTCATCTTGGTTCTTTTAGAGACACAGCGAGGGGACTCCAACCACAGTCTCCCTCGTTTCCACTAACTGGGCCACACACACCCCACTTGACTGGCATCGGTTGAGCTCCCTTTTGAAAAAGAAAAAGATGCTTTGCATGAAGCACTCTCAAAAATACGCGTGCCTTTCCCGTCCCCTGGCTGACCCAGGGGAAGAAAAGTCCTCTGAGAGCCATGATTTGTTCATTTTGGGTCTTTTAGAAACACAGCGAGGGGACTCCAACCACAGTCTCCTTCGTTGCCACTCACTGGGCCACACACACCCCACTTGACTGGCATCGGTTGAGCTCCCTTTTGAAAAAGAAAAAGATGCTTTGCATGAAGCACTCTCAAAAATACACGTGCCTTTCCCGTCCCCTGGCTGACCCAGGGGAAGAAAAGTCCTCTGAGAGCCATGACTTGTTCATCTTGGTTCTTTTAGAGACACAGCGAGGGGACTCCAACCACAGTCTCCCTGGTTGCCACTCACTGGGCCACACACACCCCACTTGACTGGCATCGGTTGAGCTCCTTTTTGAAAAAGAAAAAGATGCTTTGCATGAAGCACTCTCAAAAATACGCGTGCCTTTCCCGTCCCCTGGCTGACCCAGGGGAAGAAAAGTCCTCTGAGAGCCATGACTTGTTCATCTTGGTTCTTTTAGAGACACAGCGAGGGGACTCCAACCACAGTCTCCCTCGTTGCCACTCACTGGGCCACACACACCCCACTTGACTGGCATCGGTTGAGCTCCCTTTTGAAAAAGAAAAAGATGCTTTGCATGAAGCACTCTCAAAAATACGCGTGCCTTTCCCGTCCCCTGGCTGACCCAGGGGAAGAAAAGTCCTCTGAGAGCCATGACTTGTTCATCTTGGTTCTTTTAGAGACACAGCGAGGGGACTCCAACCACAGTCTCCCTCGTTTCCACTCACTGGGCCACACACACCCCACTTGACTGGCATCGGTTGAGCTCCCTTTTGAAAAAGAAAAAGATGCTTTGCATGAAGCACTCTCAAAAATACGCGTGCCTTTCCCGTCCCCTGTCTGACCCAGGGGAAGAAAAGTCCTCTGAGAGCCATGACTTGTTCATCTTGGTTCTTTTAGAGACACAGCGAGGGGACTCCAACCACAGTCTCCCTCGTTTCCACTCACTGGGCCACACACACCCCACTTGACTGGCATCGGTTGAGCTCCCTTTTGAAAAAGAAAAAGATGCTTTGCATGAAGCACTCTCAAAAATACGCGTGCCTTTCCCGTCCCCTGGCTGACCCAGGGGAAGAAAAGTCCTCTGAGAGCCATGACTTGTTCATCTTGGTTCTTTTAGAGACACAGCGAGGGGACTCCAACCACAGTCTCCCTCGTTGCCACTCACTGGGCCACACACACCCCACTTGACTGGCATCGATTGAGCTCCCTTTTGAAAAAGAAAAAGATGCTTTGCATGAAGCACTCTCAAAAATACGCGTGCCTTTCCCGTCCCCTGGCTGACCCAGGGGAAGAAAAGTCCTCTGAGAGCCATGACTTGTTCATCTTGGTTCTTTTAGAGACACAGCGAGGGGACTCCAACCACAGTCTCCCTCGTTTCCACTCACTGGGCCACACACACCCCACTTGACTGGCATCGGTTGAGCTCCCTTTTGAAAAAGAAAAAGATGCTTTGCATGAAGCACTCTCAAAAATACGCGTGCCTTTCCCGTCCCCTGGCTGACCCAGGGGAAGAAAAGTCCTCTGAGAGCCATGACTTGTTCATCTTGGTTCTTTTAGAGACACAGCGAGGGGACTCCAACCACAGTCTCCCTGGTTGCCACTCACTGGGCCACACACACCCCACTTGACTGGCATCGGTTGAGCTCCCTTTTGAAAAAGAAAAAGATGCTTTGCATGAAGCACTCTCAAAAATACGCGTGTCTTTCCCGTCCCCTGGCTGACCCAGGGGAAGAAAAGTCCTCTGAGAGCCATGACTTGTTCATCTTGGTTCTTTTAGAGACACAGCGAGGGGACTCCAACCACAGTCTCCCTCGTTGCCACTCACTGGGCCACACACACCCCACTTGACTGGCATCGGTTGAGCTCCCTTTTGAAAAAGAAAAAGATGCTTTGCATGAAGCACTCTCAAAAATACGCGTGCCTTTCCCGTCCCCTGGCTGACCCAGGGGAAGAAAAGTCCTCTGAGAGCCATGACTTGTTCATCTTGGTTCTTTTAGAGACACAGCGAGGGGACTCCAACCACAGTCTCCCTCGTTTCCACTCACTGGGCCACACACACCCCACTTGACTGGCATCGGTTGAGCTCCCTTTTGAAAAAGAAAAAGATGCTTTGCATGAAGCACTCTCAAAAATACGCGTGCCTTTCCCGTCCCCTGTCTGACCCAGGGGAAGAAAAGTCCTCTGAGAGCCATGACTTGTTCATCTTGGTTCTTTTAGAGACACAGCGAGGGGACTCCAACCACAGTCTCCCTCGTTTCCACTCACTGGGCCACACACACCCCACTTGACTGGCATCGGTTGAGCTCCCTTTTGAAAAAGAAAAAGATGCTTTGCATGAAGCACTCTCAAAAATACGCGTGCCTTTCCCGTCCCCTGGCTGACCCAGGGGAAGAAAAGTCCTCTGAGAGCCATGACTTGTTCATCTTGGTTCTTTTAGAGACACAGCGAGGGGACTCCAACCACAGTCTCCCTGGTTGCCACTCACTGGGCCACACACACCCCACTTGACTGGCATCGGTTGAGCTCCCTTTTGAAAAAGAAAAAGATGCTTTGCATGAAGCACTCTCAAAAATACGCGTGCCTTTCCCGTCCCCTGGCTGACCCAGGGGAAGAAAAGTCCTCTGAGAGCCATGTCCACATTGTCAGTGGACAGACACGTGTGCTTATCTGCCAGCAGACCCACAGCAGCACTGAAGACAGGTTCCGAGAGAACGCTGGCTGCAGGACACGACAAGATCCCCAAGACGTACGTGGCGAGCTCAGGCAATTTATCAAGATTGGAAGCCAAGAATGAGCAGGGCTCAAGTTGCACATTAATGGAATCGATGTTTCCTTGCATATACTCATATATCTGTGTGTCCTCCTCTTTTTCCTTGTCCAGCTCTTTTGTTTTCGCATGAGTATATGTCCTTGTCACTTTCCCATGTGTTGTGAGTTGTTTGTGACCTTTTGGACACCTTTGAGGGTGTTTTCTAGGTGTTTTTCTGTGTTTGTGATTGCCTGCCATTGTTTCCTATGCAGTTCGAGTTCGGTTCGTCGAACGTTCGACGAACCGAACTCGAACGGGAGGTCCGTTCGGCGAACCAACCTCGAGCCGAACCGCGACCGGTTCGCTCATCTCTACCCCTAAGATCCAAATGGTACCCAAATCATGAAAAAATATTTTTTTTAAAAATTGCAAAACACTGTATACATAAATCATAGGACCACGTGGGTCATTAAGATCAGTACCAGTAGAAGTAAAAAGGCTCCCTGTGCCTCAATAAGCGAAGAGATATGAAATGCCCCAAGCACTAAGCATACAGTCTAACATGGCGTCTGCATTGGGGTCTCAACATGAGTGTTTCAGCCAGACATGAAAAGTGAAATTACCTGTATAACACAAGTAAGGGGCACAGGGGGGTTCCTGATTGAGACTAATCCCCAACACGTTTCACATATCCAGTTGCTCGCTTTCGCGATCGGAATGATGGGCCTCCATGCCAGCATGCATGCAATGCTGCTGTCAAAGTTTGATTAAATCAGCCATCAAGTGTAGGGAAAAATGTGCACGTTGAGCCCACATCAAAGACAGGGACATAAGTTTTGACTTATATGTACATCAAAAGTTGTGAAGGGGTTAATACGTAGCTATTCAGAAGATGCTCTAAAAATTTGCAATTTTTGGGATTTCCACACCAGTCCCAGCCACAGCCAAATGAATGCAACATGTGTAAGTATAGGGCATGAGTCTGCCTGCCTGCCTGCCTAAATCGTGAAGAGATATGCCACTTTAATGGTGAAACTTTTGTCAGAAATATTCCCAGAAATGTAGTCTAGTCTCCACTTATAGTACATCAATGGCGGAAATCCAAGGCACATGTAAGATGCATATGATTTAGTAAATGTGAAATTCATAAATTAGGTACAGAAAAAACCTTAGCTTGGCATGGTACAAAAATAATAAAGAATACTTATCCACTAATCACTTGCTACTCTACCACATCTTTGCTGGATCCCCATCCAGTCTCTGAGCTTCCGCTTCTGGTATTGAAGGGCATTTGACATCTGCAGCCAATCACTGGAACAGCAACAACTGAGTTATAGCTGTGAGCAGTGATTGGTTTCTGGGTTGCCAACCATCCATAAATTCCAGGACAGTCCATAAAAATAGGGCACATTTTTTCCCTGTTTGTAAAACAAATGTAAGGCATTTGTGATGTTTTTGAGGCTGAAGTAACTTATACAGATTATTTTTACTTTAATTAATATCCTTTTGGTAACTAAGTAATTATCATCAGTTAACAGTGAATTCAGCTACTGTCTTCATATTAAAATTACGGGCTGTAGTCATGTAGCACTTATAACCATAATGATTTATAATAGTTTTTTCCATTCTGTCCATAAAAAATACTGTCTGTCTGTGATTTTTTGATAAGCTGTTGTCACGCACTGACTATTGGGGTTTCTCCAGGTACATGGGATCCCCGGCGAGAGCCACAACACACAGGGTACACGTTACAATGGTGCGCCATTGCGCTAGGGAGAGAGGAACAGGTTAATCTCCTAAACTCACCTGAGACTAATCCCTGCACTCCCTAACATCCCTATGCGAGTTATTATTATTTATTTATAGAGCACCATTGATACCATGGTGCGGTACATGAGAAGGGGGTTACATACAGAATACATATACAAGTTACAAAAGACATACTAGTACAGAGGGTAGAAGACCATGCCCTTGTGGGCTTACATTGTATAGGATTTTGGGGAGGAGACAGTAGGTGAGGTGTAGGTTGGGCGGCAGCTCTGCATGGTGGTGAGGTGGCAGCTCCGCACGGTAGTGAGGCGGCAGCTCCGCACGGTGGTGAGGCGGCAGCTACGCACAGTGGTGAGGCGGCAGCTCCACATGGTGAGGCGACAGCTCCGCGCGGTGGTAAGGCAGTGGGGTCATTGAAGATTATAGGCATTTCTGAACAGATGAGTTTTCAAGTTCTGTTTGAAGCTTGCAAGTGTAGTAGATAGTTTGATGTGTTGAGGCAGCGAGTTCCAGAAGAATGAGGATGTTCGGGAGAAGTCTGGGAGGCGGTTGCATGAGGAGCGAATGAGAGAGGAGGAGAAAAAGAGATCTTGGGAGGACCGGAGATTCTTCCCCCTGTCGCCAATCACGTGCCTATCCCTGTCTATCCCTTGGCTCAGCCCTGTATAGTGTAGAGCAGCGGAAATGCTAGTCTAGCTCTAGGTTAAAAACACAGAGGGGATAAGACAGACAGGGGTAAAATAAATGGCAATCATGCAAAGCACTCAAGATAACAAGAGGTAATAATGAGCAACAGATCAGAGGGGATAAACCAAAGAGGACAAATGAAGAGAAAACAACACAACTTTCACTCAGCAAACATTCTCTGAATGGCTTCCTGGTCCTCAGCTCACAGGTTCCCTCTAGAAGCAAGTATAGCACAAACTATCACTAGCAGTTTACCTGGACTAGGAGAGAAGTCTTTATAGTGGAGCTGATAAGCAATAGAGAACAGCTGACTATTGCTCACACTCAGAGTTTCAGGAGACCAGAGGATCTATTTCACCCTAGCAGCACTGGATAAAGGAGAATCTGCACAGCCAGCAGTATTAACCTGAGCAAGTCTGTATGAAGCCCTGCACTGTGATCTCCTGACACCAGAAATAGGAGGAACCACTCTCCATCATGCTACCCTCGTGACAGAAAAAATAAAAGGTCAAGTTGGCAACCTTAGTTGGTTGTAGGAGTCACAGGTTAGTTTGATGTGAAAAAACAGAAGGAAAAACGGGTATATGCTGCGCTTAAAAACCACTAAGGCAAAAATAATATGAAATTTCAATTTTATTTACAGCATTCCTACGCGTTTCAGAGACAAAGACCGTCTCCTTCTTCAGGGTAAAAAGAAAAAAAAAATTTTTTTTCTTTTTTATCCCTGAAGAAGGAGACGGTCTTTGTCTCTGAAACGTGTAGGAATGCTGTAAATAAAAGAGAAATTTCAAATTATTTTTGCCTCAGTGGTTTTTAAGCGCGGCATATACCCATTTTTCCTTCTGTTTTTTCACATTATATATTGTGTATACGGGGCCGCTGCTTGAACCACACGGACACTCACATGCTTTTGAAGGAGTTGTGACTGGCACAACCCCATCAGGTGAGTGTAATTGTTCCTTTCCTATCACCCCTGTTATATCGGGTAAGACCCTATTGCGCCCTTTTGTCTCCCCACCTCTAGTTTAGGTTAGTTTGATGGGCAGAGGATGCATATAGGTGGTCTGTATTCATCCTTCATGGCATACTGACATGTAACAAATAAAGCCAATCACTGATGAGGATTTGGTCCTTGCCAGATCCACTGACTAGGGACCACAGAGCACAGAAAATAGGAAATACACTTTATTCTATATTTTGTAACATGCGGGGCCCAGTTATAAGAAAAATGAAACCAGTTAAATGTTGTAACTTATAGTTTAAAAAGAGAGTTTACCTTTAAGAAATATGAGCCAACAAACGCCATGTGCCACATTTACCTATTTTGTCTGGTCAGCGTCTATGCTAAACATGCTCTGGATCAGTTTAAAGAAAGAAAAAATATATATAAATAAATAAAGTAAACATATTTTATCAGTTTAGGGCCATGACAGTAGTGTGATAATTTCTTATTTGAACACCACATATTGTTATTAATATTAACAAGAGTGATAACTGAGGTGCTCTTGTTTTCAGATATATGTGATTGGAAAAAGCGAAGATGACACTTCCAAGATTCTTTTGTTTTCTCACTTTATTGAGCGTTGCAAAAAGCCAGGAATCTGCTAGTTCTGGTAAGTGAAGGTCCTACTCAACGACATCATTGTAATTACTCAATAAATGCCTGCTTTACAAGATAACTGTGTGACAAATGAAAAGTAACCCTCAAATAAATACACAACAAGCTCATTAACCCCTAACTGGTCATTTGTTTATTTATTTTTAATTACATTTCAAGAATTACAAAAGTATAAAGTAAAAATCAATAGTACAGCTACAAATCCGACTCATTGCTTAGTTACACGGCAGCGCAGAGGAACCACTTTCTACCTCATTATATTCCGTATCTTGTTCGGCTTTCGTTTTTGGTGATATATATCATAAATCCGAATGGTCCTCATGGTCCAAGGTACCCCCACACCTGCTATAACCTTTTGACAGTAATTATTGTCATATATATATCTGTTGGTGTGGTACGCGTTATTTTCTTACTATTCGTGCTCATTATATTCCGGTCTGGTGTCTCTATACCTATGGATCTGCAGCAGCTTTAACGCCTACATAGTGGTTGTGTCTCAAACAACCACCCTGGGTGAGGAGATTTATTCATCCCCCTAACCCTTGTTTTATCAGGTATCACCATATTGTGCTTTAGTTCACCTTAGTTTGCTTTTATTAGTACAACCTGTGCAGCCTCACAGGGGCCAAAGACATCAGGGGGCCATTTACTACCTCCAAATCAGATGGGATTGTGCATTATGATGAACTGTTGGACTGTAAATGGCCCATATACGGTGCACAGTTTGGGCCAGGGATCTGAACAGTAAATTAGGAGTGCACCGCTCCTTTGCAAGAAGAAGAAAGGAGACTGTGGAGTGGTGCCCTCCTGAAAATAAGATTAGAAAACTTAATTAGACCCTTTAATTCTAACTTTTGTATTAATATGATAAAATGTGCAATGTAAATTTCAATTGTTTCTTGACTAACTTACGTTTTACAGTGTATGATCTCATTGATGAACTCCGATATTCAGCAACTTCAGATGGGAAAATTGTCAATGGCTCCAAACCAAGCTTATCGGCTATCCGCATAGGCTCTGTGACTCACCTGAAAAATAAAAAAAGGTAATGTCAAATATTCACACAAAACATTTCATTCTGGTTCAATTTGCTTCTATATGTTTGGTATCTGAGTGATGAAATTAATCAAGAAAACTATTTAGCAATTTTATTGTTTTTTTATTCCATAAGGCAGAGATGGAGATTGAAAAAGGCACTGCTGAATGAAGCATAGTGGTCCTAGGCCAATGGTGAAACGCATTACCCAGTACATTTAGATAAAACATAAAACTAATGAATTACCACCTGTCATTACCATCTTTAGCAACACTTTATTAATTCCTTAATTTTCTTCTGCAGTTTCTACTAAATGGAGGTTCTTGTTCTCCATCAGACTTATTGGAATCACAGCAGCTATTGATAAATTATGTTCAGGAGACACTTTAAGACACAATTGTGCCTGGTAGTAGCACAACTCTTGTAGGTGTGCACACTATGATAAAGAGGGCTTTCTGGTTTTGGAAAACCCCTGTTGTTCTTCAAAAATAAACTGTACTTTCCTCACCTTGTTGGGTAGACATCATGAGCCACAGAGCTGTCAATGTGAGGTCAGAGGTGCAGACAATAACAGACACTGTTAGAAGCAGAAAAGGCTCAGTGCGCTGGACCCAGTGAGGGTGAATACAGCACAGTTTGTGTTCCTAAAACAAACTGAAACTGTGAAACCGCATTAAGCACTCATCCCTACTTTAACCACTTTACGATCTTGGACGTACCGGTATGTCCAAGGTGGTGTTCCTTCTGTACACACTGAGATCGCATCTTTCCCTGCACATGTCGGCTGATGTGATCAGCTGACATGTGCCTCTAACAGCCGCAGGTAGCTTGGAGATCTGCCAGCCACTGCTAACTATTTAAATTGCGCTGTCAATCTCTGACAGCGGGATTTAAAGTTCACCAGCAAGGAGCCCGCCACTCCTCACTCACTCAGTTTTACCATATAGTGAACATGGTAAATGAACCTTTCCCCCCCAAAAATGTTGTGGAATTGGACTTTTTTTTTCAGTTTCATCACACTTGGAATTTTTCCCCCATTTTGCAGTACACTATATGGTAAAATGAATGGTTTCATTGAAAAGTACAACTTGGCTCTCAAAAAGCAAGCCCTTAAAATTCAGTGGACATAGTAGCTAGTCAAGCATATGTAAATACAAACTGCATATGCCCTGATCAGTTATAGTAAATCTGAACTGAATTTGCACTGCTGCCCCAACCCATACTCCCTCCCACCTCTCAGCAGTGATAGTGATTGCACTGGGAAGTGCAAGGGGGGAGCATGGCACATGCAGTTTGTATTTACATATGCTTGACTAGATACTATGTCACACTGAATTCTATGATGCTTACAACAAAATAACAGACTCGAGTAGAGCTATAAAACTTACTGGTTCTGAAAGGTCTCTTTAAGCCCTATTTAAAGATAACATTAGTATTGTACTACAAAATCACCTGACAGATTGCCTTTAACTACTTAGAGGTTTTCCCTACTTTTACATTGATGGTCTACCAACAAACTTTATTAGAATATCAACAATACACAAACTCCGAACACGTACACATACTTTGTTAAATCCGTGTTCAAGTTCAAGCGTCGGACAGCTGGTGTCCGTATGAACACCAAACTTTAACATTTTGGTTCACTCATCCCTAGTCACTCCTCAAACTAAACAATAGAAACATGGTTGATAACAGCAGTGCTGCCCCACTGCTTTGATCACCTTCATGAAATGAATCGTCATCAGGAGGTGACACCAGTGCCACTTACACTTCTATCACCATCCCCTGATGACGCTCTGTTTCAGAGAAACAAGCTGTGGGCTTACGGTGACAGAAGTGTTCTGGTGCTGTGATCACCTCTCCCACAGATTTTATCACTGCTATTGATTCTTGCTTTCATCAGAGGGCAAAAATGAAAGAAACTGTGGTAAGTGACTTCAGCGTTGTCCCCGATGATGTACTGTTCCAGGCAGGGTCTTACAATCCATAAATATTTTCAAGCCCTCCCTCCTGATGAAGTCTGATTTGAGACTACCCTCAAATAAAAGATTACGATATGTAAAAGTAAAAAAGTACATATAAGATGTACATATTAGATGTACGTTGTGGGGTTGTCCGGGGCTGCAGTCTCGGGCGAGGGGGCACTACTCTTCCCATGCAACTTTATTTTAACAACAGTCCGCACCACAGCCACTTCCACAGTGCAAATACAATTTACTTAGTTGTGTGAGCTCTCGAGGGACGACACACACACAAGGTTTCCTTTAAACTTCAAAGAATCCTTACTGTCTAAAAATGCCCTGAATGTCTTACTAAACGCCTTATTCTGCACCTACCTATTAGAGATGAGCGGTGTTCGAATCGAACTGTTCGCCAATCTCAAATTCAACCTGTTTTAGGTGATGTTCGAGTCGTTCGACAAATGCAAACAATTAGCTTCAAGTTCGACAGTTCGAGGTTATGTTCGATAACGGTGCGATCACCAAAAGCGTAACTGGGTTTTCACAGTAATACTGTCATTCAATGTTAATACAGTGGAACCTTGGTTAACGAGAACAATCCGTTCTGGGAGTGTGCTTGTTAACCAAGTTACTCGTTCAGCAAAGCAAGATTTCCCATAAGAAATCATTGCAATGCAGACAATTCCTACCACAACTTGATAAATGTCCCATCCTGGTCCCCTATTCTGCCATTCCACACATGCACAAACACACACAAACACGTACAAACACGTAAAAACACGTACAAACACACACAAACACACACAAACATACACGCACACACACATATTATTCTCACTTTACCTTTTGTTCCATCGCCGGCCTCCTGGGACTTGCAGTTTGCCGGTACAAGATGTGTATCGGGTAACCATTGCGACTGATGCCAAAACTTCCGCTGCCAGAGCGCTGACATCAAAGGCAGGAGCTGCTTGCCTCTGATTGGCCAGCGCGCTGCCTTTGAGTAGCATCTGACAGAGGAAGTTCTGGCATCGGTCGCAAGTTTACCCGATACACGTAGTTCACCGCTACAGGATGTGTATCGGGTAACCATCGCGACAAATGAGGAATTTCCTCTATCAGACGCTACTCAAAGGCAGCATGCTCGCCAATCAGAGGCAAGTGGCTCCTGCCTTTGACGTCAGTGTTCTGTCAGCAGAAGTTCCGGCATCAGTCGCGATGGTTACCCGATACACATCTTGTACCGGAAAACTGCAAGTCCCAGGAGGCCAATGATGGAACGGAAGGTAAGGTGAGCATAATATGTGTGTGTGCTTCGTGTTTGTGCATGTTTGTATGTGTTTGTGTTTGCCTGCCATTGTTTTCAATGGTGTTCGAAGGTGTTCGAAAGTGTTCGATGAATGTTTGACGAACACACCCTAAGTTCGACGAACCGAACTCGCACACTAGCGTGGTGGCTCATCTTTACTACCTATAAGGAACCAGGGAGCAGTTATAAAAAAATCTGGCCACTAGATGGCCACAGTATACACTAGCACAATATTTTCACTGCTCATTATTCATTCAATACAATTACACATTTATCACAAGAAACAGTGGATTGCAGGGTAGGGGCGGCAGAACCTTACACCCCCTTACATGTACAAGGAGAAGAGTAGGATATTTTAATATAAAGCAAATTACAAAAATGGGTAGGGTTTGAAAAAAGATAATTATAAAGGGCATGTAAGGTATCAGACAACCCCTAAGTTTCCTTCTAGTTTTCCACATTCACATTCAGAAATGCTTTTCCCTGTAATTTTGTGGGCACTCTTGTTTTTGACTTTTGTATTTGAGACATGGATCTCTTTATTCACTAGCCTAATCCTATCCCCAAATCTTCACTTAACAACCCTCTCACACAGTATTACCTCTCTCTACTTACCTAATTCTTTATTTTATTTCTTATCCTCTCTCTCTCTGTCGGTCTCCGTCTCGCTTTCTCTCTGTTGGTCTCGGTCTCTATCTCTGTCGGTATCTCCCTCTCTCCTTGTCCCCCTCTCCCTCCTTCATACTCACTGATCACCGGCACGGCTGTCACACTGCTCCCGCGGCTTCTCCTTCTTCTGAAAGTGCCGGCCGCTCATTAGGCTCATCTTATATTCACTGCTTCCCCCGCCCACTGGTGCCTATGATTGGTTACAGTCAGACGCGCCCCCACGCTAACTGACAGCTGTCTTACTGCGACCAATCACAGCCATGGTGGGTGGGTCTATATTGTGCAGTAAAATAAACAAATAAATATTTTAAAAATGACGTTCGGTCCCCCCAATTGATACCCAGCCAAGATAAAGCCTCACAGCTTCTCAGACTGGGGACTGGAGGCCTATCATTTTTAGGCTGCCCCACAGTCTAAAAAAGTCCTAGGTTAATCATGGCTGGCGTCTATGAGACACCCTCCATGATTAATCTGTAAATGAAAGTAAATAAACACATACACCCAAAAAAAATCCTTGTTTGGAATAAAAGACAAAAAAAACCACACTCTTTCACTACTTTATTAACCCCCAAACAACCTTCCAGGTCCGACGTAATCCACGCGAGGTCCCACGATGCTTCCAGCTCTGCTACATTGGAAGCTCACATCAAGTGGCCATAGTGCATGACCACTCGCTGTGATCTCCACTCAGCAACTGAAGTGAGTCGCGCTATCAGAAGTGACGTCACTCAGGTTATCCGTGGCCACAGCTGGAGTTCTCCACCTTTGACAGCAAGTAGTCGAAGTGACTGAAGTGAGCCGCGCGATCAGCGGGATGTTACTCAGGTTATTTCTGGTCACAGGTGTGTTCTTCACCTGTGACTGCAAATCAGGCCATGACACAAAGACAGAGTCGCGCGATGAGAATGAACTTGGGTGAAGCTCTGATGTCACCGCTGTGGGTCCCGCACAACTGCCAGTGTAGCAGCAGTGACCTCAGAGGGTCACCTAAGTTCATTCACATTGCATGACTCTGTCTCTGTCTGCTGTCAGCAGGCAGTCATGCTACTTATTTTTTCAATTTTTTCTATCTATCCCTCTATCTATCTTTGTATTGTAGCTATCAATGAAATCCTATCCTATCATATTTTATTTTTACTTTAAGGCTATGTGCGCACTGGGAAATGGAATTTTCTTGAGAAAATTCCGCATGCTCTTAAAGATTACCGCACCCGCGGTAAAAAACGCGACAAACCGCACCCGAAAACCGCATGCGGTTTGCCGCGGTTTGCTGCGGTTTCACCGCGGTATTTTTTGCGGTATTGCCGCGGTTTTGCCGCGTGCGGGTTGGGATGTGCTTTATTGCATTCAATGCAATAAAGCACATTGAAAAAAAAAAAAAAAAAGTCATTTAATTCTGAGATTGTAGATAGATAGACAGAAGAATAGATAGAGGGATAGATAGATAGACAGACAGATAGAGGGATAGATAGATAGAGGACAGATTGCTACATTTCCCACGGTCGGCAGTGAATTCACATTACCGGCCATGGGAAATGACCGGTAATTACCTCTGCTGTCTGCTGCTTTCATTCAGCGCTGTGTCTGTGACAGTCGCGGCTGGATGTAAGCAGCGCAGGACCTGTGGATTACGCCGGAGCTTTGGTGCGGGAGGGGTTAATAAAATGGTGAACGAGGCTTGTTTGTTTTATTTAAAATAAAGGATTTTTCGGTGTCTGTGTTTTATTCACTTTACTTACGGGTTGATCATGTCAGCTGTCACATAGACGCTGCCATGATCAAGCCTGGAGTTAATGGCGGTGATCCACCACCATTAACCCCTTGTATTACCCTGCTGCCACTGCTACACTGCGGCAGGAAGAGCCGAGGACACGTCGGTGCTGCCGCATAATGCATGTGACAGTGCCGGGGCAGCTGCGGCTGATATTCTCGGCTGCGGGAGGGGGAGTGAGGCGGGGGACATTAACCCTGCCCCTCTCCCTCCCCAGCCTGAGAATACCGGGCCGCCGCTGTGTGCTTACCTCGGCTGGACGGTAAATATGCAGCGGAGCCCACGTTCTTTGTTTTCTATATTTCCGTTTTCTTTCTATGTGTGTTCTATGTGTCCTGTGTCTATGTGTTCTGTATCTGTGATGTGTCTGTGTCTGTGATCTGTGTGTTTGTTTACTCTCTGCACGGCTTCCTCTTCCTGTAATGACATCACTTCCCTGCAAAACCGCAGACAGGCGATGTACATTACCGGAGGTAAACCGCGAAATACTGCAGGGAATAACGCAGGAAAACGCAGTGAACCGCACAGAATTTGCTGCCTGCGTTATTCCCTGCGGGATTTCACGATTAACATTGGAGTCAATGTAGTGAAATCCCGCAACGATGTGCGGAAAAGAAGTGACATGCAATTGTTTTTGCTGCGGGAATTCCGCAGCAAAACATGCAGCTGTCAAATTCCGCCTAGTGCGCACAGGATTTTTTTTGCCCATAGGTTTTGCTGGTGATTCACTGCAGAGATGTTATGAACATTTTCTGCAGCGAAACATGCAGCAAAAACCGCAAAAAATCCGCGGCAAAATCCGGTAAGTGCGCACATAGCCTAAAACTGCACTGTCCAAAATGCAGCTCAAACACAGGGAAAACGCATAGAAAATGCTTTCATTTCCACCACTTTTTTTTGGCAAACGCAGTGTTTATATTTGTCAAGAGTCTGACAGAGGGTGTATTTTTGTTGTCAAACCAGAACACAGCATGCAGATATAGCCTTACACTCCTGTGTTGCACGTGGCACAGTCAGTATTCCAGAGAGCACCACCTTGAAGGTCTTTCCTTTCAGTTTGAAGCCCAGTTCTTTAAAATTATTTTTATGGATCCTCTGCCTACCAAGTATTCTACCATTAGTTACACATGGACCAAGAGAGCAGAATAGACAAATGAAGCAGCGAAAGAAAACACTAAGAGTAATATTTGTAATAGGGCTATCCCTACAAGGTGCTAAGACTGTGATTTTGCATTCAACACACAAACACCCATTTTCTCCTTTATTTCTATAGAGCCTTAATTTTGGGGCCAAATCTCGTGAAGAGGGGAGATTTGAAGTTCTAATGATCACAGTATTTTTAGCCTGGTGTTAAAGACGGACTATGCAAAATTTCACTCAAATTGGGTGAAATCTGTGGATTTGTATTCAACAGGCTACCGTACTTAGATATTCTGCTTTATACGAGTATAATAGACGTACTAGTAATTGAAACTTGTCACATTATCATTATTGGCCAATCATGAACTTCCAATACTACCTAACTTCTGATTTACAGCACTATTATAAAACTATTTGTTTCTATAAATTCTTTTTGTGAAATGTGAGCATAGTAAAAATAAAAAAAATAACATGAGTAAGAATATCCAAAATGTTGACGGGTCCTGTAAACAATACTTACAAGGTCTAGTGTCTGAATGTGTTCCTGCCAATTCAAATAAGCAAATAACTTTAGAAAAAACTGATTAAAGTGGATTGAAAAGCAGGAACAACTTACTCACTTGCTCATACCCTTTTCTATATTTTAGTGCTTTTCCTGAGAATGGATTGCCTGCAGAATACTCCATCTTAGCTACTTTTAAAATATTATCAAACACGCCACAAGATGCCCGGAATTTATGGCAAATTATTGATACAAACAAAAAGCAAAAGTTTGGACTTTTTTTAAATAAAGATACTCAAGCTTTGAGCTTCTTCTACTCATCACTATCCAAGACTTTAAATTTCCACACATCCAGTAAATTTGCAACACTTCATGATGGGAAATGGCATAAGTTATCTTTCAGTGTAACAAATAAGGATGCCAAGATGGTTTTGGATTGTATCGAAGTGAGTTCAGTTACATTAGTTGAGCAGAAAGCTCATGAGAAGAAAATGGTTACGTCAAGTATGCCAGGAAGATCCCACTCCGTCCCTATGGTAAGGAACATTGACTTCTTTCATAAAGCATATTTAATAAATATATGAAGTAAATTTATTAGATATTGTCATTTGTATGAAACTGTGTATACAAATGAGTTTTGGCAAAATGTATCGCAGATGGCATTGATCTCCCTTCAGGTTCCGTTTAACCCCTGAATGACCTACGACGTACATTTTCATCATAAGTTGTATCCAGAGTGTGCAGAGCAGGCACAGGACTGGAGTCTTCATAGTCCTAGTTCTTTAATGAAGCCCAACTTCAGGGTGGACTTCATAGGAGAACGTCAGTTATGGTATATACTGTAATACATTACTATTGTAGTATATAATATGACTGATCAAGTAATTGCAGGTCAAAGTTCTGTAATCCCCTAAAGGACCAAAAATTAAAGTAAAAATAAAAGAAGCTATAAAAAAGGAAAAATAATAGAAAAGTTCAAATCATCCCCCTGAAAAATAAAGGAATAAAAAAAATGCAATCCCCTCCCATACTTGATATTCTCATGTGCATAAAAATCCATTGTATTAAAATATAACATTTTTTAAAAAGCATAGTAAACACTGAAAATAATAAATGAAATTCAATGCCACAAGTGCTATTTTTTAGACACCTCATTCAGCTATGTTCCGACAATGAGCTTTTGGTGAATTTTTGGAGATGCATATTTTCGTTGGGTCAAAAACGCAGCACCTTATACTTCCAGCAAAGTGAATGTAATTTATAGAAATCTTCTGCCCTCTGTGTGTCACGCTGCACTTAGAGAGAAGCTGAAGTTACAAGCAATGAAACTTCAGAGTTCAGTAAGCAGGCAAACCACCAGAGGGCAATAGAGTAGTCAGAATACCGGGTCAGCAGCAGGAAGTCTAGACAATAGCATAGGGATAGACAATTCGTGGGCAGGTGATAGCCGAGTGTCAGAAGCCAAAGGGAGAGACAGAGGTCGGAGTAAAGTGGGCTTTACACGCTGCAATCTCGCTAGCGAGATCGCAAGCGATCGTACCCACCCCCGTCGGTTGTGCGACACAGGCAAATCGCTGCCCGTCGCGCACAACCTCGCTTACCCCCGTCACACGGACTTACCTGCCCTGCGATGTCGCTATGGCCGGCGATCCGCCTCCTTTCTAAGGGGGACAGTTCGTGCGGCTTCACAGCGACGTCACACGGCAGCCGTCCAATAGAAGCGGAGGGGCGGAGATGAGCGGGACGTAAACATCCCGCCCACCTCCTTCCTTCCGCATTGGCAGTGGAGGCAGGTAAGGAGATGTTCCTCGCTCCTGCAGTGTCACACATAGCGATGTGTGCTGCCGCTGGAACGAGGAACAACATCGCTAATTAGAAGAGAACAATTTTTTGTTTTAGGGTGACCTCTCCCAGGCAAATGATATTGGACGCTTTTGCGATCGTTTTAGGTCACACATAAGTGTCAAACACTGCAATATCGTTAATGATGCCAGATGTGCGCCACAAACAACGTGACCCCGACGATAAATCATTAACGATATCGTAGCGTGTAAAGCCCGCTTAAGGAACATAAATACAGGTCTAATGACGGAAAGTCCAAGTATAAACAAGGGAGGAGGACAAACAGGTCGGGACTGGGATAAGACAGACAGGGAAAGGTACACAGTAAGCAGGAGGGGGTAGTCAGAGACCAGTACAGACGGACGAATGGAGGAGAGTACGGGTCAAAACAAGGTAGCAGGGAAGCAGGACAGATTGAGTAACTCACCAGAGCCAGTAATACATGCTGCAGAGCATAAATTATCACTGGCACTGAACTGGAGGTGCAGAACCAGGATATAGTGTCCCGGAAAGCAGAATAAGGCAAGGAGGTGTTAACCCCTGACATGACCAGACCGGAGTTGGGTGAAATAATCAAACCACAGCAGCCAAACACGGCCTGAACCATGACAGTACCCCATCTCAAGGGGGGCCACCAGACCCCCAGGTTTCTCAAGAAACCTTCTATAAAAGGCACAAATCAAATGATTGGCATGGACTGATCACGCCGGGATGCAAGATCGATCCTCTGTTCAGTAAACTCTCCAGTGAACTAAGTACTGAAGCGAGCTGCGGACCATATGAGGGTCTACAATGCGCTCAACCTCATATTCCTTCTGACCATCAATATAAATTGGAGGAGGTGGAGACCCAACAGAGGAGGGAACAAACGATTTGAGAAGGGAATTGTTAAACACATTGGGGATGCAAAATGAGTGTGGTAAGCGCAGATGAAAGGCCACTGGATTGATAACATTGACGATCTCGTACGAACCAATAAACTTGGGACCCAGCTTAGTGGAGGAAAGTCTCAGATGGATGTTTTTGGTAGAAAACCACACTTTGTCCCCCACTTGTAAATTAGGCCCTACTGATCGTCGCTTATCGATAAAGTGACTCTGTCTGCCTTGGGCCACCCCAATGTTCCACTGTACCTCCCTCCAAACCTCCCCCAACCATTGAATCGCCAAATCCGTCCCCAGGCACACAGAATCTAGTCTGGAAAATTCATCAAAATGGGGGTGGCCACCGTAATTACAAAAAAATTAGGTTGTGCCAGTGAACTGGTTGACCCAGTTATTGAAAGCAAATTTGGCCACGGGCAGCGAGGTACACCAGTCATCCTGCTGAGACTAAGCCAAACACCATAAAATATGTTCCAGTGACTGATTAGTTCTCTCCGTCTGCCTGTTGGTCTCAGGATGGTAGGAAGAAGAAAATATCAACTTGATACCCAATCTCTTGCAAAATGCCCTCCAAAGTTTAGAAACAAACTGCACCCGTCAGACACAATGTTCATAGGAATGCCATGTAGTCATACAACATGTTCGATAAACAATTTAGATGGCGTATCAGCATTAGGTAACCCTGCCAAGGGAACAAAATGCGCCTGTTTGCTGAATCTGTCAATCACCACCCAAACAACAGTCTTGCCAAAGGAAATTGGGAAATTGGTGATAAAATTCATGGACCCTGGGGTCTATCCGGAATTCGTAGTGGTACCAATTCCCCGGCCGGCCGGTTATGGGAGACTTTAGCAGGTGCACACATATTATAAAGAGATACAAATACGGTGACATCAGAGTACATGGAGGGCCATCAAAATAACCTGGCAATAGCTCTCTGAGTGATCGAGACATTTGGATGACCACTAAGTGCAGAGTCATTGAACTCCTTGCGAACCCTTCACCTAGACAGAGCAGGAACAAAGAGGTTGGAATCGGGCAACGATGGAGGAGCAAGTGACTGTGCACCATGAATATCAGCCTCAAATTTGGAGGATGACCCAGCAACAACCACCCCATGAGGAAGAATCGGAGGAAGGAGGTTTGGGAGGTGATATTGGATCCAAGCTGAGAGACAAGTCATCAGCCTTAAAGTTCTTGTAACCAGGTCTAAAAGTGATGGAAAAATGGAAACGTTAAAAAAAAAGCAACCACCTAGCCTGTCTAGGAGTCAAACGTTTAGCAAACTCCATATAAGACAGGCTCTTATGGTCCATAATCATCGTGACCCGATGAAAAGCCCCCTCCAAAAAGTGCCTCCATTCTTCAAAAGCCAATTTTATGGCACATTTTATAACAACTCACGATTTCCCACATCATAACTCCTCTCCGCAGAAGAAAACTTTTTGGAGAAAAATGCACACAGTCTTAAATTGGTTAAAGTAGCAGATCCCTGGGATAACACTGCACCCACCCCCACCTCAGAGGCGTCCACATCCACAATGAATGTTTCTGAGAGATCAGGTTTAGGAAACAGGGAATTCTCCTGTAACCTACTAAGTAACGCACGTATATGACCAATGTGAGACTCTTTGTTGGATGAAAAAATGAGAATATCATTCAAGTGTACAACTGTACAATCATTTATATACAGCCCAATAAAATCAGAAAATAAGTCATTAATGAAGTTCTGAAATAGCACAGGCGTGTTAGTGAGACCAAAAGGCATGACTAAAGCCCGCTTTACACGCTTCAATATATCTCACAATCCGTCATTGGGGTCAAGTTGTAAGTGATGCACATCCGGCATCGTTTGTGAGGTATCTGCGTGTGACACCTACATGCGATCAGGATTGAACGCAAAACCTTTGATCGCAAACACATTGTATCTTTGTCTAGAATTGAACGTTTTGTTGCACGAACCTCGTCAATTGAAACGTGTGACATCCCTCATACGATTTTGATGTCTGAGGCTATGTGCGCAGGTGTGCGCTCTGCACCGCAGCTTAAAAAAGGTCCGCTTCAGAGCGCAGCTGAAAAGTTGCGTTCTGAAGCGCCTCACAATGTCTGTCATTCACTAATCTCTGTCAGTCGGTCACTATCTCTGTCCCTCTCTCTCTGTCCATGTCAGTCTATCCCTCTTACCCCCTCTCTCATACTCATCGATCCCCGATCCCCGGCGCGGCGCTGCACGGTGTTCACACTGCTCCGGCGGCATTTACTATTTTGAAAAAGCCGGCCGCTCATTAAACAATCTCGTATTCTCTGCTTTCACCGCCCCCCGGCACCTATGATTAGTTGCAGTGAGACACGCCCCCACGCTGAGTGACAGGATAGCGTGGATAAAGTGGAGCTCCCCATCCTGAGATTACCAGCCTTTAGCCGTATGGCTTTATCTGGCTGGTTTTAAAATTGGGGGGGACCGCACGCCGTTTTTTTTAATTATTTAATTATTTATTTCACTGCACAGTATAGACACGCCCACTGGCTGCTGTGATTGGGTGCAGTGAGACACCTGTCACTCAGCGTGGGGGCGTGTCTCACTGCAACCAATCATAGGCACCGGTGGGCGGGGAAAGCAGGAAATACGAGATTGTTTAATGAGCGGCCGGCTTTTTCAAAATAGTAAAAGCCGCCGGAGCAGTGTGAATGCCGTGCAGCGCCGCGCCGGGGATCGGGGATCGGTGAGTATGAAAGAGGGCTGCTCACTTCAGTCACTCAGGGGATTATCGGTCACCGGTGAGTCCTTCACAGGTGACCGCTAATCAGGACGTGGCACACAGACAGAGCTGCAGCATGACAATGAAGTCGGGTGAAGTTAACCCGAGTTCATTCTGATCGTGCGGCTCTTTCTGTGTCTGCTGTCATCTGCCATTCAGCTCTGCTACATGGCTGTCTGTGTCTGCTGTTAGCGGCCATGTAGCAGAGCTGAATGGCAGATGACATAGTAAAAACGCATCCCTACACATTACACACGCTTGGCAAGTCAATAAATAAAAAAAAAAAAGGGTGCCCAATGCATACGTCACAGAACACATGATCTAAAGGATCGCACACAAAATTGATCAATTTAACATAGACTACTAACGCACGTGTGACAGCAAATGAATGACCTACGTGCAATCTCATAAGATCCCATATGCAACTTGGGCGTGTCACATCGCAAATGCGATTGTGCAACTAATTGCAACGTGTAAAGCAGGCTTAAGTTTTCAAACGGCCCTCTGATGTGAGAAATGCCATTTTCCACTCATCCTCTTCCTGGATGCGAATGAGGTAATAGGCTCTCCTAAGATCTAGCTTGGATTATAGAGATCCGGGATGAGTGGAAGGGAATATGTATTTCTCACCGTAATTTTATTCAGTTCCCAAAAATTGAGGCATTAGCATAGGCCACCATCTTTTTTCTTATCAAAAAAGAACCCAGCAGCAACAGGCGAACCAGAGGGATGGATGTGACCCTTACGCAAACTATCAGAGATATAATTTTTCATGGCAGTACGTTCCGGGCCAGAAAGATTGTACACACGGGCCTTGGGCAATTTAGCACTCAGAATCAGATTAATAGTACAATTAATAGTACAATCGGTGATGTGGTGGCAAATCCTCAGCCTCTTTTTCAGAAAACACGTCTCCAAAATCCTTTAGGTACTACGGAATACCCACCAGATTAGTGGAAGACACTTGAACAGTAGAAAGACAGCCATTAGAACAGTCAGGACCCCATTTAACAATATCGCGATAATCACAATCAATAACAGGGTTATGCATCTGTAACCAGGTGAATCCCAACACCAGTCCCGCCAGGAGGTTAACCCTGATATGAAGGGGGTTAACCCTGAGGAAATATGTTCATGATGAAGGGGGCCCACTTTGAGGAGAAAATCCTCAAAGACAAATTTAACCACATTCTGTGACAACGGTGTCTTATCAATAACAATGATGTGAATAGGAGTCTCTAGCCTAAAGGTCCAGTCACACTAAGCAACTTACCAGCGATCCCAACAACGATAGGGATCGCTGGTAAGTTGCTAGGAGGTTGCTGGTGAGATGTCACAATGCGACGCTCCAGCGATCCCACCAGCAACCTGACCTGGCAGGGATCACTGGAGCGTCGCTACACGAGTTGCTGGTGAGCTCACCAGCAACCAGTGACCAGCCCCCAGCGCCGCGTGGAAGATGCTGCGCTTGGTAACTAAGGTAAATATCGGGTAACCAACCCGATATTTACCTTGGTTACCAGCGCACGGAGCTACACGTGCAGAGAGCAGGGAGCAGCGCACACTGAGCGCTGGCTCCCTGCTCTCCTAGTTACAGCACACATCGGGTTAATTACCCGATGTGTTCTGCAGCTACATGTGCACAGAGCAGGGAGCAGCACATACCGCTTAGCGCTGGATCCTTGCTCTCCTAGTTACAGCACACATCGGGTTAATTACCCGATGTGTGCTGCAGCTAAATGTGCACAGCGCAGGGAGCAGCACACAATGCTTAGCGCTGGCTCCCTGCTCTCCTAGCTACAGCACACATCGGGTTAATTAACCCGATGTGTCCTGCAGCTACATGTGCACAGAGCAGGAGCCGGCACTGACAGTGAGAGCGGCGGAGGCTGGTAACAAAGGTAAATATCGGGTAACCAAGGACAGGGCTTCTTGGTTAACCGATGTTTACATTGGTTACCAGCCTCCGCAGAAGCCGGCTCCTGCTGCCTGCACATTTAGTTGTTGCTGTCTCGCTGTCACACACAGCGATCTGCGCTTTACAGCGGGACAGCAGCAGCTAAAAAATGGCCCAGGACATTCAGCAACAACCAACGACCTCACAGCAGGGGCCAGGTTGTTGCTGGATGTCACACACAGCAACATCGCTAGCAACGTCACAAAAGTTGTTCGTTAGCAGCGATGTTGCTAGCGATGTTGCTTAGTGTGACGGGGCCTTAACTGTCCCTATCTTAGCTTTAGACACCAGACCAGAGTGAATGAAGTTCATGGAGGATTCACAGTCCGCAAAAGCAGAGACTGGAATGCAACAATCTCCTATACAAAGTTCCACCTCAAACAGAATCTTTTGAAATGAGAAAAAGGGTACCTGAGAGTCTGGGTGACCTCCTTGACCATCACCCAAACTTAGGTTTGGTAGTCGAAGGGCAAGTGGGGCAGTCCTTCTTCCAATGTCCCAGACCTCCACAGTAGAAACATAACCTCCATTCCCTTCGCTGTTTACTCTCTTTCTCCTTAGTGTCAATGTCACCGACCTCCATAGGCTCTGTATGTAGAACAACCTCAGACTTGACTGGGCACAATGAGGATTCTTGCTGGGTCACCCCTCTCTCCTGCAATCTCCGATCCATACGTATTGCCTGGGTCATGGCCTCCTCCAAAGAACTGGGGGGAGGATGAAGGGCCAGAGCATCCTTTAGATGATCAGACAGTTCTCTCCTAAACTGGCATCTCAAAGCAGAATCATTCCAGGACACCTCAGAGGACTATTTCCTGAACTCTGAGCAATACCATTCACCAGTGTGTCTACCCTGGGAGAGACCCATGATCGTGTCCTCTGAAAAAGTAGTGGAAGGTCTTGTGGGGTCTTTAATATGCAGTAGTTAGTACTTACTAAATGTGGCCTTGGGAGCAAAACAGATTTATAAGGTCAATAGCACTAAAGGCAAATTGTACTGTCTGGTAAGCGAAGACTAGCTCATCTGGTCTGGTCTCACAGAATAGCATCTGTAGCACAAATTTCTAAAATTGTTAATGCTTTCTGTAATAGAACAGTGTCAGAACATAAAGTGCATTAAATAAGGATCTATGGCTGTAAATCGGTTAGAGTGTCCATGCTGACCCCCTTTATTTTACAATATCTGGACTATATATACTTATATACATCCCTGTCCTGAAGATGGCATGACACAAGACTGCATTGTTTGTAGATGTAATGTGTTTCTATGGACTATGTTGCTGGATAAACATAGTCGTGAGCCTGCGTTGACTGATTCCATGACTGTAAATTAATATTTCTCTAAAATATTCTTGTTTTATAGGTTGACATTCAGCAACTTGAAATCCACTGTGATTCAACAAAAGCTTTGAAAGAACAATGCTGTGAGCTGTATGATCAGGTAAGCTGGTAACTAGTGATGGGCGACCCCACAGATATCTGGAACTGGCAGGTCCACCCGGATTTCTTAAAAAAACAAAACACAGTTTGGGCCCGGAATTAATTCTGGGTATCTGGCCGTGTGCTGATCCCCATATAAGTCTATGGGGACATGAATCAGGCATTTTAAAATGGTGGTAGAAGGGATAGTGGGATTAGAGCAAGCGCATTATACTTACCACTCTCCCTCTCAGTGGTAACACTACATCTGAGTCGTCTCATTAACCTCTTACATATGTACTGCTACCCCGCCCACCGGCAGTCCCCGTGATTGGTTGAAGTCTGTGTTGTCAGTCAGACCAAGCCCCCACCCTGTGGGACAGCGTGTTTCACTACTTGAAATCGCACACACTGCTTGTGTATGTATAGTGGTGTAAAAAAAAATAAATACAAAAAAAATACTTGGAGTAGGGTCCCCCCATTTTTATGGTACTCAGCACAGATAAAGCATACGACCGTGTGCTTATTCTGGCTGTGTATCAAAATAAAATGGACCGCATGCGGGTTTTTTTAAAAAAATTAAAATAAAAAATTTAAAAAACGAAGTGTGGTCCCCCCCAATTTTAATACCCAGCCATGATAAAGCTGACAGCTGTAAGTTGGTACTCTCAGGCTGGGGATGCCCATTGTTACTGGCCAAACCAGCCTTAAAATTGCAGCCTGCAGCTGCCCAGAATTGTTGCATCCATTAGATGCATAAATCCCGACACTTACCTGGCTCATCTTCAATTGCTGGATGTGGTCTCAATAACCCAGCTGTTGGCTGGGTGTCAAAATTGGGTGTGACTGCACATCATTTTTTAAAATGATTTCTTTAAATTTTTTTTTTTACAGAAAGTGGCATGGTGTTCCTCTTATTATGATGCACAGCCAAGATAAGTATATGGCTGGGGGCTGTAACCTGTAGCCACATGCTTTATGTGTGCTGGGTATCATAATATGGGATGACCCTATGGCAATTTTTCTAATTTCTTTTTACCCCACTATACATACACAGACAATGTGTGCTATTCCAAGCAGTCAGACATGCTGTCACACAGAGTGGGGGCGCGGTCTGACTGCAACCGATCACAGGACTGCCGGTGGGTGAGGGAAGCAGTGCATGCACATGAGGTTAAGGCCCAAGCCACACGGCATGAAAATTAGTGCGAGTGGAGTGCGATAAAAAAAATCGCATTCCACTCGGACCAATATTAGCCTATGTGTCAGCACCAATGAGCAATTATTTTCTCAGCCCTAATCGGACCGAGAAAACAATCACAGCATGCTGCAACTGTAATGCGATCCTATTTTCTCTCACACACATTCAAGTCTATGGGGCGAGAGAAAAATTGCACTGCACTCGCGGTACACCGGTGTACCACGAGTGCAGATCGAGAATCGCAATAGCTGGCTACGGAGGAGAGAGTGAGATAAATCCCTCCCTTCCCTCCACAGCGCCTGCCCGCCCCTCCTCAGAGCCGGCCCACCCCCCGCAGCTGAGGTCCGCTCGCACGATCAGACCTCAATCGCAGAGACACTCACATGAAACTCGGCTCTGCTGTACTGCCAGCATGAGCTGAGTGTCATGCAAGGGGATAGCAGTAATCTCCGTGTGGCCCCAGCCTTATGAGCAGTCTCGGAAGTAGCATTACAGCCGTGCTGAGACTGTTAAGTATAACATGCTTGCTTTATTCTTATTTTCTCTCATATTTTACCTGAGAACTCAAGGCCCAGGATCGGTGCACGGGTGGGTACTAGGTTACCTGCTCAGATCCGGACTTTTTCAGTCAGAGTTCGCCCATCACTGCTGGTAATCTTTCTGTGTTTTTTGTGCATGCAGGTCTTCTCTAAGCTCATGAGTAGTACATGGAAACATTATGTAAATCAACAGTGTATCGAAAATGGGTTTTGATTGCTTAGCATCATTTGGATTTGCTTGATATATTTAATGTTATAGAATTATTTTTAGGTAAAATTGGATCTAGTATCCCAGAATAACTTTATAGCTCAGTACTATACAATAGATTTTATTATTTCTTACTTCACAAAAAAAGCAATGAATGGTAATACGTTACTACATAGGTAATAGATAATGTCCTGTTTCCTGTTTTCTAGTGTTCTGGAGCTGCAGAACTGAGCCTCGGAGCAAATTCTCCTCGGTGTCCCAAATGCTCACATGGAGCTTTAGGTCTTCAGGGCTCTGCTGGAGAAATGGTACAAGAAAAAAAAAACAGACAATTGAAGGAAACTGAAAATTAAATTTAAAATTTGAAAATATTTCTGTTCCATCATTAGGGCAATAAAGGGCATGAAGGAGAACGTGGACTGGCTGGGCGTGTAGGAAATCTGGTAATTATTGATACTGCTGTATAATGATAACATTGTCTCCAAATTATTACTTGGGCACAATTATCAATTTATATATTATTTAACTATTTTAAACACAAATTTTATTTACTTTTCAGATAAAGTATAAGATTTAAGAGAAAAATAGAGTGGTACTCACCCTAGAAGTAAAATGCATGTATGCTTAATTTCTGTGCATTGGTAGATGGGTGGTGCACCCACGCAATAATGAAATGCTAACCATCGTTTCAAGCTGTGGCTAATGCTTCATGTGGACTGACTAGTTTGTCACTCTTTTTTCTTTTTTATGAAGAACATATATGTGTACTACATCTTTTAGAGTGTCTACCATTATGGTCCTATATCCTGGGAAATCCATTATATCCATGCTTTCCCAATGCAACCAAGCAATTCCTATTGCCGGGTTGTTTCCTCCTATTTTTTCTTCGCATTGTAGTAAAAGACGTACAGTACATATGGATTCTTCTGGAATTGCTTTCACACATATTGTATTTAAGATGTCAGTCACAAATTTACTTGTAGTGCTCGGTGACAAGCCTACTTGTTATACCCATTAAGATCAGGTGGGCTGTCCAGCCCCTCTTTACATTAAGTATAGTAAGTATATCCTACATATAGCAACACTTTTCTATCATCAACAAAAAAGAGCTTGCCATTATAGAGTATTCTGCCAATATTAAAAAATAATATGTATCTTACTAACAGATTTTTTTTATTTCATCTGATGAACTAGGGTGTTCGAGGCAATCCTGGAACTTATGGAAGAGTTGGTGACCCAGGAATAATAGTAAACTATTTAATTTCAATGTATTTTTTTTCTTGTTTTATCTCTACATACAGTCATATGAAAAAGTTTGGGCACCCCTATTAATGTTAACCTTTTTTCTTCATAACAATTTGGGTTTTTGCAACAGCTATTTCAGTTTCATATATCTAATATTTCTGAATTGAAATGAGGTTTATTGTACTAACAGAAAATGTGCAATTTGCATTTAAACTAAATTTGACAGGTGCATAAGTATGGGCACCCTTATCAATTTCTTGATTTGAACACTCCTAACTTCTTTTTACTGACTTACTAAATCACTAAATTGGTTTTGTAACCTCATTGAGCTTTGAACTTCATAGGCAGGTGTATCCAATCATGAGAAAAGGTATTTAAGGTGGCCACTTGCAAGTAGTTCTCCTATTTGAATCTCCTATGAAGAGTGGCATCATGGGCTCCTCAAAACAACTCTTAAATGGTCTGAAAACAAAGATTATTCAACTTTCAGGGGAATGATATAAAAAGTTGTTTCAGAGATTTAAACTATCAGTTTCCACTGTGAGGAACATAGTAAGGAAATGGAAGAACACAGGTACAGTTCTTGTTAAGCCCAGAAGTGGCAGGCCAAAAAATATCAGAAAGGCAGAGAAGAAGAATGGTGAGAACAGTCAAGGACAATCCACAGACCACCTCCAAAGACCTGCAGCATTATCTTGCTGCAGATGGTGTCAATGTGCATCGGTCAACAAATACAGCGCACTTTGCACAAGGAGAAGCTGTATGGGAAAGTGATGCGAAAGAAGCCGTTTCTGCAAGCACGCCACAAACAGAATCGCCTGAGGTATGCAAAAGCACATTTGGACAAGCCAGTTACATTTTGGAAGAAGGTCCTGTGGACTGATGAAACAAAGATTGAGTTGTTTGGTCATACAAAAAGGCGTTATGCATGGAGGCAAAAAAACACGGCATTTCAAGAAAAGCACTTTCTATCCACAGTAAAATTTGGTGGAAGTTCCATCATCCTTTGGGGCTGTATGGCCAATGCCAGAACCGGGAATTTTGTTAAAGTTGAGGGTCGCATGGATTCAACTCAGTATCAGCAGATTCTTGACAATAATGTGCAAGAATCAGTGACGAAGTTGAAGTTATGCAGGGGATGGATATTTCAGCAAGACAATGATCCAAAGCACCGCTCCAAATTTACTCAGGCATTCATGCAGAGGAACAATGACAATGTTCTGGAATGGCCATCCCAGTCCCCAGACCTGAATATCATTGAAAAATCTGTGGGATGATTTGAAGTGTGCTATCCATGCTCAGCGACCATCAAACTGAACTGAACTGGAATTGTTTTGTAAACAGGAATGGTCAAAAATACTTTCATCCAGGATCCAGGAATTCATTCAAAGCTACAGAAAGCGATTAGAGGCTGTGATTTTTGCTAAAGGAGGATCTACAAAATATTAATGTCACTTTTATGTTTAGGTGCCCATACTTATGCACCTGTCAAATTTAGTTTAAATGCAGATTGCACATTTTCTGTTAGTACAATAAACCTCATTTCAATTCAGAAATATTACTGAGTCTATCATTTATTAGATATATGAAACTGAAATTGCTGTTGCAAAAACCCAAATTGTTATAAAGAAAAAAGGTTAACATTAATAGGGGTGCCCAAACTTTTTCATATGACTGTATTCTCCATATTATAAAGATTTAATTCTGTTTAATTTGCCATCTAGGGTGAACCAGGCATAAAGGGAGAAAAGGGAGAGAGAGGAATACCTGGCGAAAGGGTATATAAACATTCTTAGAATTCTATTTGTCTTTCTATTTATCTATCTATCTATCTATCCATCATTATCTATCCAGTATGAATAGGGTGACCCCATGCAGATTGGTACAACTAGTGTTTTTTTTCATTGTACCATATAAGGGTTAAAGATATATACATAAAATATATCTATGTTATCAAAAAGTTTATAAACCATTCACCAGCGACACGGTGTACCTCATGGATGGACTGTAGCTCTCCTGACTAGAGATGAGCGAACCGGCCATGGTTCGGCTCGAGTTCGGTTTGTCGAACGGAGGTCCCGTTCGAGTTCGGTTCGGCGAACGTTCGGCGAACCACTCGAACCGCATAGGAAACAATGGCAGGCAATCACAAACACATAAAAACACCTAGAAAACACCCTCAAAGGTGTCCAAAAGGTGACAAACAACTCACAACACAACACAAACACATGGGAAAGTGACAAGGACATATACTCATGCGAAAACAAAGGAACTGGTCAAGGAAAAAGAGATGGAGACACAGATATGAGTATATGCAAGGGAACGTCGATGCCATTACTGTGCAACTTGAGCCCTGCTCATTTTAGGCTTCCAATCTGGATAAATTGCCTGAGCTCACCACGTACGCCTTGGAGATCTTGTTGTGTCCCGCAGCCAGTGTTTTTTCGGAACGTGTACTCAGTGCTGCTGGGGGTGTGCTGACAGCTAAGCACACGCATCTGTCCACTGACAATGTGGACAGACTAACGTTCACCAAGATGAACAAGTCATGGCTCTCAGAGGACTTTTCTTCCCCTGGCTCAGCCAGGGGAGGCGAAAGGCACGCGTATTTTTGAGAGTGCTTCATGCAAAGGATCTTTTTCATCTTGAAAATGGGGGTCAACTGATGCCAGTCAAGTGGGGTGTGTGTGGCCCAATTAGTGGAAACGAGGGAGACTGTGGTTGGAGTCCCCTCGCTTTTGAAAAAAGAACCAAGATGAACAAGTCATGGCTCTCAGAGGACTTTTCTTCCCCTGGGTCATCCAGGGGAGGTGAAAGGCACGCGTATTTTTGAGAGTGCTTCATGCAAAGGATCTTTTTCATCTTGAAAATGGGGGTCAAATGATGCCAGTCAAGTGGGGTGTGTGTGGCCCAATTAGTGGAAACGAGGGGACTGTGGTTGGAGTCTCCTCGCTTTTGAAAAAGGAACCAAGATGAACAATCATGGCTATCAGAGGACTTTTCTTCCCCTGGGTCATCCAGGGGAGGTGAAAGGCATGCGTATTTTTGAGAGTGCTTCATGCAAAGCATCTTTTTCATCTTGAAAATGGGGGTCAACTGATGCCAGTCAAGTGGGGTGTGTGTGGCCCAATTAGTGGAAACGAGGGAGACTGTGGTTGGAGTCCCCTCGCTTTTGAATAAAGAACCAAGATGAACAAGTCATGGCTCTCAGAGGACTTTTCTTCCCGTGGCTCAGCCAGGGGAGGTGAAAGGCACGCGTATTTTTGAGAGTGCTTCATGCAAAGGATCTTTTTCATCTTGAAAATGGGGTCAACTGATGCCAGTCAAGTGGGGTGTGTGTGGCCCAATTAGTGGAAATGAGGGAGACTGTGGTTGGAGTCCCCTTGCTGTGTTTTACATGCTTTTAGAAGGGCATGACATGGCTTAGAGCTTGACTTTCAGCATCTGCAAACTGTTGGCTACCAAAATGCTTTTTTTCCAACCTTTTTAACCGAGAATTTTCGAGACCTTATGCCCATCGCAGTGCCCCAAGACCCGATGCCCAGGCGCCACTCCTTCTCCAACAAAGGCGTGCACACGCTACACCAGCATGTCGCACCAAACATCACCGCTTCTTTGAGAAACTGTGTGACAGGGTGCATTTCACCACAGATACTTGGCCCAGTAAGCATGGACAGGGGCGTTACATGTCGCTGACTGGGCAATGGGTTACTATGGGGAGAGATGGAGAAGGGTCTGCTGTACAAGTCTTGCTGTCCCCACGAGTTGTATCAATCCTTCCTCTGTATGTAGAAGTTAATACACTGCTTCTGCCTCCTCAACCTCGTGTGGGTCCTTCACCTCGGCCCAAACCCTGTGTGGTCAGGGCACCCTTCCTTGTAACTGTGCATGCACAAGAAAAAACCACACACCTCCTTACTATGCTGGCAGCAGAGCTCAATGCCATCATGCGGTCAAATGTTTACTTTGAAATGTATGGGAAATGTGAGTCACACCGCTGAGAAGTTGTGGACGGTTAGCTCTGGAGACCAAGTTTCATCAATGGTTGTCTCCACTCAACCAGCAGCCAGGGAAGGCCGGGTGTGACAATGATGCAAACATGGGTGTGGCCCTTCGCCGTGACAATGTGACACACGTGCCTTGTGTGGCTCACGTGTTGAATCTAGTTCTCCAGCAATTTTTAAAACACCATCCCGGCCTACATGGTCTTGTGCAGCGGGTACGCTCGCTATGTGCTCACTTCCATCGTTCGCACACAGCAGCTCAACAACTTTCGTCGCTCCAGAAGTCTTTAGGTCTGGTGGTTAAACGTCTGAAATGCGATGTGCCGACATGCAGGAATTTAACTCTGCACATGTTGCAGCGTTTGTGACAGCACCGCCGAACCCTGCTGCAATACGTTATGACATATAGTCTGGCCTAACTTGATCCAGAGGTGGTGCAGATCACGCTGCTGGAGTGGTGTCAGATCAAGGACCTATGCACCCTTCTACACAGTTTACAAATGTCGACGAAGATGTTTAGCACTGGCAATGCCATTCTCAGCGTGACAATTCTGGTCATCTACATGATGGAGCACACTGTAAGCATTATTCGGAGTCAGGTGTTGGGACAAGAGGAAGGGAAGGAAGTACAGGAGGAGTCATATGCGGAAGGGATAACAAGATCTACGAGGTCCAGATGGTCAGCGGCACCTAGGCGGCAGTCATGGTGGGGGAGAGGGATTAACAAGGGCGCATAGTATCAGCAAAAAGTGTTGAGGAAGGTGCAGGAGCCCATGAAGAAATGGAGGACAAACTGGCGATGGGCATGGAAGACTCAGCAGATGAGTGAGAGCTTGCTCACATTTCGGTTGTGCGAGGTTGGGGGGAGAGGGCAGAGGAAGGAGGCACGATTCTCACCTCTCTGCCACCAACACACCAAGGACTTGGTCCTCCTGGATGCACAAGACACATGAGCACCTTCTTGCTGCACTACATACAACATGACCCTCGGATTGTACGAATTTGAAGTAATGCTAACTACTGGGTTGTCACACTGTTAGATCCCCGGTACAAGACAAAATTTGGCGAAATAATTCCTGCCATAGAAAGGGACGCACGTATAGAGGAGTATCTGCAGAAGGTGGTACGCAATCTTAGATCTGCTTTTCCACTAAACACCAGTGCTGCACAGAGTGAATCTCAACGCTTTGTCATGGATAGGAGGAAATGGTCTTTTACTTGTCCACATCTGAGGGACCGAGGGCTGGCTGCTGTGCTGAGATGGCATCGAGTACGGTGTCCCTGGAGAGTTGCACTTTTGGTCATATACAAAATGAGTTGAAAAAGGACAGATGCTGGTGGAAAGGGGAACAGGTGTGTTGGAAAGGGGAAAAACGTTTTTGTCCGTGGGTTTGGTGGTTAAGCAAAAGTAACATTTGCTGAAGAAACACCATCTGTTACGGTGGGACTGGCAGATTTGGATAAGGTGGTATATACTATGTTACCGCTATATAACGAAAATTAATAAGAAAAGAAAGAGAAAGGTATATATCCCCATCAGCAGTCAGGGTCCACCATGCTCCCAGATGGAAAAGGAGAGGTTGGCAACTGGAAGGTTAGGTGGAGGATACAGAGCTGTGTGGCTATGAAACTAATAGTAGCCTGAACCGAGTTAGACGCCACTCGTATCTGGAGACTGGGAGCCCTGTTAGCGTCACAGGGTCCACACGCCCACCCAGCCCAGGAACTCCCTGTTAACATCACAGGGGCCATTGAGTACGCTGACCGTGTGCATTGGGGCCACACCTGTGGACAGCAGGCGCATCAGCAGCAGGCCTGTTAATGCCACTGGGCTGCACAAGCAGGACTGGTAGGACAGGAGCTGGTCTTAACCGTTCTGTGTTACCAACTGTGGTGGCGGCCTGCATCGACGCCCTATCCCTGCCTACCTCTGGCCTAAAGCCGCAATGGGTTCAACACATGGAGGTGTGCTCTTTCGGAGCATAATAGAAGACTGCGCACCTCCTTGTTGGCTCCAGCCCGTTTTATAACCTGGGTCCGCCCAAACCAGGGTGGACCACAATGCACCTCCTGGAGACAAAAGCAGAGTGACACGTCATGAGTGGCATAACTAGCGTCCTATTTGGAACCGCAACTTCAATAATGACCTCATGGCTGCCACGACACAAACACCTCACCAGTCATCGTCTGACCATCAATAATGAGGTGACAAGTCATAGGGGCGGGCCTCTGCAAGCCATTTGGGAGTGGCCTGGCCACATCGTCAGGACACCTGATGCCCTGTGGTCTATATGGGGCCCCCACATCAGGGGCAGGGCCAAAGAGTTCATTACCGGACCTAGTCTCTGATGCAGAAAGTGCCTGAGCATGCTCAGTAGCATGAAATACAGTCTCTGAAAAAAGGCTATCAGCCCTAGCATGGTGTCTAGGCACAAAACAGGACTTAGACCCGGCACGGAGTGCAAGTACCTGTGCAAAGAGGCTTTTCGCACTAAGTGTGGGAGCATGCGCTGTATCCCGAAATGAAGACTTAGCCTCAGGAATGGCACAGTCAGACTGAGCATACTCACTAGGCGAAACACTGTAGTTAGGCTGCGGCTGGGGTAAATCGGCACACGCATGCGCACTAGCTGCCTCTCCACACTTAGACGTGGAGGAAAAATTGCTCTTCGGGTGTGGACTTGGAGATGCTGTCTATAAACAGAAGGAAAAGCTAAAGGTGTGTGTTACAGCAAGGAGCCACCGCGGAAACACTTTGTTCAATTGTGAGGGGAGTCATTTTGGAGTTTGGTGAGGAGTACCGTAACGCCAGTGAGCAGCATCCTGTGCCACAGACCAACATTCTTACGGTGCTGTCTATACTGCTTACCGTGAGAGGAGCGTAAAGTCTGTATTTCTGGCAACTGGACATCACAGTACCCGGGTACGGTAGGCTGTGCCCAGACAATAATGCGGGCACGCAACACTTTGTTTTATTAGCAAAACACATATCTGTTCTGGGTAGGCCAACTATTTATAGACAATAAGACTTGCTGCCTCTGCACTGTCAAATTGTCACGTACAGTTTAAATCATAGAGGGACAGCGACACATGTTTGCATTGACTGTTGATTTTCAAGATTTCCATGACTGTGTTGCAGAGCTGTGTGGTTTGCATTCACACTGTTATCATCTGCCTTATCTGTGAGGCTTCAGCTAACAAGGGTATTCAGGGGGGGTAATGTGTTTTGTTTATGTTTAGGTAGATAACTGGGAAGCTCTTGTGATGCGCCACTGGTAAGTTGTGTTCGCGCACACACACACACACACACGCACAAACACACAATTACTGCTACGCAGAGGGATTAGCAGGTAGTAGGCAACAGAATAGATTGTTCAATTTGTTTTAAATTATTTAAATTGTATACATGGTTCTTATTGTTTGTTTTGGTAAAGTTAAACAATCATTTATCAACCCAACTGACTAGAGTCCTTTGCCTGTTGCCTGGTTTTGCTGCATACTGGGGAGCACACCCTGTACACGACTTAAAATGAAGCATAAGTCGCAATGTGAATTTCACTGTGCTACAATGCGGCCTAGCGTGCCTGTGCAACCACCGCCGGCCCCATCAAGTGCATCTGCGTGCTCTTCATCCTCTGTGACTGTGGGGACAGCAGTCTCACATGGTTTTTCACACTGAACTTCCACCCCTTTACACGCAACAGGGAGTGTCATTGGCGGGTCATCACTTGTTTTGGAAGTGGAAACAGATGGTATTGTTGAGCTGTCAGACATCGAGAAAACCAACATTGGATGCAGGCTACATTATATCCACACCTGCACCTTCGTCACAGATTGGCTGGACTACCTGCAGTTAATAATTGCTTTCCAGAAATGGAAAGGAGTGTAGAATGCACATGTGTTGCACCTTGCTTGGCAGCAAAGGAACAATAACTTAGTATTACAGACAATTTTAGGAAGGCAGAAAGAGTCAGCTCTTTGGGCAAATTAAATAGCGTGGCAAAAATGGACAGGTGGGTACAGTGGCCGTGTTCTGTGGGTACCAGGACAGTAAAGGAAGCCTCACTTTCTATCCCTCCGAATGATCAAATGCAGCAAGGAATTCCCTGAGTTTGCTATAAAATTAGCGTAGCAAAATGTGCATGAGGGTGTCATGCAGAGGTGCTGCAAATAGCTTTTCACCAGTGGGACACTTATGGAAGTCCAACAGCCACTTTTAGGATGCCACTAAGTTTACTCAGTGTTTGCTATTATAATGGCTTAGTAACAATGAGTCTCAGTGTGCAATGCAGAGGTGCTGGAAATAGATTTGCAATAGTGGGACACTAATGGAAGTCCAACAGTCACTTTTTGTATGCCACTAAATGACAGCATTTTTTGCTATTATTATAGCTTATTAAAAACAGAGCAGGAGGGTGTCATGCAGAGGTGCTAGAAATAGCTTGGCACCAGTGGGACACTAATGGAGTACAACAGCCACTTCTTGTATGCCACTAAATGTCAGCATTTTTTGCTATTATTATAGCTTATTAAAAACAGAGCAGGAGGGTGTCATGCAGAGGTGCTAGAAATAGCTTGGCACCAGTGGGGCACTAATGGAAGTCCAACAGCCACTTCTTGTATGCCACTAAATGGCAGCATTTTTTGCTATTATTATAGCTTATTAAAAACAGAGGAGGAGGGTGTCATGCAGAGGTGCTAGAAATAGCTTGGCACCAGTGGGACACTAATGGAGTACAACAGCCACTTCTTGCATGCCACTAAATGCAGCATTTTTTTGCTATTATTATGGCTTATTAAAAACAGAGCAGGAGGGTGTCATGCAGAGGTGCTAGAAATAGCTTGGCACCAGTGGGGCACTAATGGAAGTCCAACAGCCACTTCTTGTATGCCACTAAATGGCAGCATTTTTTGCTATTATTATAGCTTATTAAAAACAGAGCAGGAGGGTGTCATGCAGAGGTGCTAGAAATAGCTTGGCACCAGTGGGACACTAATGGAGTACAACAGCCACTTCTTGTATGCCACTAAATGGCAGCATTTTTTGCTATTTTTATAGCTTATTAAAAACAGAGCAGGAGGGTGTCAAGCAGAGGTGCTAGAAATAGCTTGGCACCAGTGGGGCACTAATAGAAGTCCAACAGCCACTTCTTGTATGCCACTAAATGGCAGCATTTTTTGCTATTATTATAGCTTATTAAAAACAGAGCAGGAGGGTGTCATGCAGAGGTGCTAGAAATAGCTTGGCATCAGTGGGACACTAATGCAGTACAACAGTCACTTCTTGTATGCCACTAAATGGCAGCATTTTTTGCTATTATTATAGTTTATTAAAAACAGAGCAGGAGGGTGTCATGCAGAGGTGCTAGAAATAGCTTGGCACCAGTGGGACACTAATGGAGTACAACAGCCACTTCTTGTATGCCACTAAATGGCAGCATTTTTTGCTATTATTATAGCTTATTAAAAACAGAGCAGGAGGGAGTCATGCAGAGGTGCTAGAAATAGCTTGGCACCAGTGGGACACTAATGGAGTACAACAGCCACTTCTTGTATGCCACTAAATGGCAGCATTTTTTGCTATTATTATAGCTTATTAAAAACAGAGCAGGAGGGTGTCATGCAGAGGTGCTAGAAATAGCTTGGCACCAGTGGGACACTAATGGAGTACAACAGCCACTTCTTGTATGCCACTAAATGGCAGCATTTTTTGCTATTATTATAGCTTATTAAAAACAGAGCAGGAGGGTGTCATGCAGAGGTGCTAGAAATAGCTTGGCACCAGTGGGGCACTAATGGAAGTCCAACAGCCACTTCTTGTATGCCACTAAATGTCAGCATTTTTTGCTATTATTATAGCTTATTAAAAACAGAGCAGGAGGGTGTCATGCAGAGGTGCTAGAAATAGCTTGGCACCAGTGGGGCACTAATGAAAGTCCAGCAGCCACTTCTTGTATGCCACTAAATGGCAGCATTTTTTGCTATTATTATAGCTTATTAAAAACAGAGCAGGAGGGAGTCATGCAGAGGTGCTAGAAATAGCTTGGCACCAGTGGGACACTAATGGAGTACAACAGCCACTTCTTGTATGCCACTAAATGGCAGCATTTTTTGCTATTATTATAGCTTATTAAAAACAGAGCAGGAGGGTGTCATGCAGAGGTGCTAGAAATAGCTTGGCACCAGTGGGACACTAATGCAGTACAACAGTCACTTCTTGTATGCCACTAAATGGCAGCATTTTTTGCTATTATTATAGTTTATTAAAAACAGAGCAGGAGGGTGTCATGCAGAGGTGCTAGAAATAGCTTGGCACCAGTGGGACACTAATGCAGTACAACAGTCACTTCTTGTATGCCACTAAATGGCAGCATTTTTTGCTATTATTATAGTTTATTAAAAACAGAGCAGGAGGGTGTCATGCAGAGGTGCTAGAAATAGCTTGGCACCAGTGGGACACTAATGGAGTACAACAGCCACTTCTTGTATGCCACTAAATGGCAGCATTTTTTGCTATTTTTATAGCTTATTAAAAACAGAGCAGGAGGGTGTCAAGCAGAGGTGCTAGAAATAGCTTGGCACCAGTGGGGCACTAATAGAAGTCCAACAGCCACTTCTTGTATGCCACTAAATGGCAGCATTTTTTGCTATTATTATAGCTTATTAAAAACAGAGCAGGAGGGTGTCATGCAGAGGTGCTAGAAATAGCTTGGCACCAGTGGGACACTAATGCAGTACAACAGTCACTTCTTGTATGCCACTAAATGGCAGCATTTTTTGCTATTATTATAGTTTATTAAAAACAGAGCAGGAGGGTGTCATGCAGAGGTGCTAGAAATAGCTTGGCACCAGTGGGACACTAATGGAGTACAACAGCCACTTCTTGTATGCCACTAAATGGCAGCATTTTTTGCTATTATTATAGCTTATTAAAAACAGAGCAGGAGGGAGTCATGCAGAGGTGCTAGAAATAGCTTGGCACCAGTGGGACACTAATGGAGTACAACAGCCACTTCTTGTATGCCACTAAATGGCAGCATTTTTTGCTATTATTATAGCTTATTAAAAACAGAGCAGGAGGGTGTCATGCAGAGGTGCTAGAAATAGCTTGGCACCAGTGGGACACTAATGGAGTACAACAGCCACTTCTTGTATGCCACTAAATGGCAGCATTTTTTGCTATTATTATAGCTTATTAAAAACAGAGCAGGAGGGTGTCATGCAGAGGTGCTAGAAATAGCTTGGCACCAGTGGGGCACTAATGGAAGTCCAACAGCCACTTCTTGTATGCCACTAAATGTCAGCATTTTTTGCTATTATTATAGCTTATTAAAAACAGAGCAGGAGGGTGTCATGCAGAGGTGCTAGAAATAGCTTGGCACCAGTGGGGCACTAATGAAAGTCCAGCAGCCACTTCTTGTATGCCACTAAATGGCAGCATTTTTTGCTATTATTATAGCTTATTAAAAACAGAGCAGGAGGGAGTCATGCAGAGGTGCTAGAAATAGCTTGGCACCAGTGGGACACTAATGGAGTACAACAGCCACTTCTTGTATGCCACTAAATGGCAGCATTTTTTGCTATTATTATAGCTTATTAAAAACAGAGCAGGAGGGTGTCATGCAGAGGTGCTAGAAATAGCTTGGCACCAGTGGGACACTAATGCAGTACAACAGTCACTTCTTGTATGCCACTAAATGGCAGCATTTTTTGCTATTATTATAGTTTATTAAAAACAGAGCAGGAGGGTGTCATGCAGAGGTGCTAGAAATAGCTTGGCACCAGTGGGACACTAATGCAGTACAACAGTCACTTCTTGTATGCCACTAAATGGCAGCATTTTTTGCTATTATTATAGTTTATTAAAAACAGAGCAGGAGGGTGTCATGCAGAGGTGCTAGAAATAGCTTGGCACCAGTGGGACACTAATGGAGTACAACAGCCACTTCTTGTATGCCACTAAATGGCAGCATTTTTTGCTATTATTATAGCTTATTAAAAACAGAGCAGGAGGGAGTCATGCAGAGGTGCTAGAAATAGCTTGGCACCAGTGGGACACTAATGGAGTACAACAGCCACTTCTTGTATGCCACTAAATGGCAGCATTTTTTGCTATTATTATAGCTTATTAAAAACAGAGCAGGAGGGTGTCATGCAGAGGTGCTAGAAATAGCTTGGCACCAGTGGGACACTAATGGAGTACAACAGCCACTTCTTGTATGCCACTAAATGGCAGCATTTTTTGCTATTATTATAGCTTATTAAAAACAGAGCAGGAGGGTGTCATGCAGAGGTGCTAGAAATAGCTTGGCACCAGTGGGGCACTAATGGAAGTCCAACAGCCACTTCTTGTATGCCACTAAATGTCAGCATTTTTTGCTATTATTATAGCTTATTAAAAACAGAGCAGGAGGGTGTCATGCAGAGGTGCTAGAAATAGCTTGGCACCAGTGGGGCACTAATGGAAGTCCAGCAGCCACTTCTTGTATGCCACTAAATGGCAGAATTTTTTGCTATTATTATAGCTTATTAATAACAGAGGAGGAGGGTGTTATGCAGAGGTGCTAGAAATAGCTTGGCACCAGTGGGACACTAATGGAGTACAACAGCCACTTCTTGTATGCCACTAAATGGCAGCATTTTTTGCTATTTTTATAGCTTATTAAAAACAGAGCAGGAGGGTGTCAAGCAGAGGTGCTAGAAATAGCTTGGCACCAGTGGGGCACTAATGGAAGTCCAACAGCCACTTCTTGTATGCCACTAAATGGCAGCATTTTTTTGCTATTATTATAGCTTATTAAAAACAGAGCAGGAGGGTGTCATGCAGAGGTGCTAGAAATAGCTTGGCACCAGTGGGACACTAATGGAGTACAACAGCCACTTCTTGTATGCCACTAAATGGCAGCATTTTTTGCTATTATTATAGCTTATTAAAAACAGAGCAGGAGGGTGTCATGCAGAGGTGCTAGAAATAGCTTGGCACCAGTGGGACACTAATGGAGTACAACAGCCACTTCTTGTATGCCACTAAATGGCAGCATTTTTTGCTATTATTATAGCTTATTAAAAACAGAGCAGAAGGGTGTCATGCAGAGGTGCTAGAAATAGCTTGGCACCAGTGGGACACTAATGGAGTACAACAGCCACTTCTTGTATGCCACTAAATGGCAGCATTTTTTGCTATTATTATAGCTTATTAAAAACAGAGCAGGAGGGTGTCATGCAGAGGTGCTAGAAATAGCTTGGCACCAGTGGGACACTAATGAAGTACAACAGCCACTTCTTGTATGCCACTAAATGGCAGCATTTTTTGCTATTATTATAGCTTATTAAAAACAGAGCAGGAGGGTGTCATGCAGAGGTGCTAGAAATAGCTTGGCACCAGTGGGGCACTAATGGAAGTCCAACAGCCACTTCTTGTATGCCACTAAATGTCAGCATTTTTTGCTATTATTATAGCTTATTAAAAACAGAGCAGGAGGGTGTCATGCAGAGGTGCTAGAAATAGCTTGGCACCAGTGGGGCACTAATGGAAGTCCAACAGCCACTTCTTGTATGCCACTAAATGGCAGCATTTTTTTCTATTATTATAGCTTATTAAAAATAGAGGAGGAGGGTGTCGTGCAGAGGTGCTAGAAATAGCTTGGCACCAGTGGGACACTAATGGAGTACAACAGCCACTTCTTGCATGCCACTAAATGCAGCATTTTTTGCTATTATTATGGCTTATTAAAAACAGAGCAGGAGGGTGTCATGCAGAGGTGCTAGAAATAGCTTGGCACCAGTGGGGCACTAATGGAAGTCCAACAGCCACTTCTTGTATGCCACTAAATGGCAGCATTTTTTGCTATTATTATAGCTTATTAAAAACAGAGCAGGAGGGTGTCATGCAGAGGTGCTAGAAATAACTTGGCACCAGTGGGACACTAATGGAGTACAACAGCCACTTCTTGTATGCCACTAAATGGCAGCATTTTTTGCTATTATTATAGCTTATTAAAAACAGAGCAGGAGGGTGTCATGCAGAGTAGCTAGAAATAGCTTGGCACCAGTGGGACACTAATGGAGTACAACAGCCACTTCTTGTATGCCACTAAATGTCAGCATTTTTTGCTATTATTATAGCTTATTAAAAACAGAGCAGGAGGGTGTCATGCAGAGGTGCTAGAAATAGCTTGGCACCAGTGGGACACTAATGGAGTACAACAGCCACTTCTTGTATGCCACTAAATGGCAGCATTTTTTGCTATTATTATAGCTTATTAAAAACAGAGCAGGAGGGTGTCATGCAGAGGTGCTAGAAATAGCTTGGCACCAGTGGGACACTAATGGAGTACAACAGCCACTTCTTGTATGCCACTAAATGTCAGCATTTTTTGCTATTATTATAGCTTATTAAAAACAGAGCAGGAGGGTGTCATGCAGAGGTGCTAGAAATAGCTTGGCACCAGTGGGGCACTAATGGAAGTCCAGCAGCCACTTCTTGTATGCCACTAAATGGCAGAATTTTTTGCTATTATTATAGCTTATTAATAACAGAGGAGGAGGGTGTCATGCAGAGGTGCTAGAAATAGCTTGGCACCAGTGGGACACTAATGGAGTACAACAGCCACTTCTTGTATGCCACTAAATGGCAGCATTTTTTGCTATTTTTATAGCTTATTAAAAACAGAGCAGGAGGGTGTCAAGCAGAGGTGCTAGAAATAGCTTGGCACCAGTGGGGCACTAATGGAAGTCCAACAGCCACTTCTTGTATGCCACTAAATGGCAGCATTTTTTGCTATTATTATAGCTTATTAAAAACAGAGCAGGAGGGTGTCATGCAGAGGTGCTAGAAATAGCTTGGCACCAGTGGGACACTAATGGAGTACAACAGCCACTTCTTGTATGCCACTAAATGGCAGCATTTTTTGCTATTATTATAGCTTATTAAAAACAGAGCAGGAGGGTGTCATGCAGAGGTGCTAGAAATAGCTTGGCACCAGTGGGACACTAATGGAGTACAACAGCCACTTCTTGTATGCCACTAAATGGCAGCATCTTTTGCTATTATTATAGCTTATTAAAAACAGAGCAGGAGGGAGTCATGCAGAGGTGCTAGAAATAGCTTGGCACCAGTGGGACACTAATGGAGTACAACAGCCACTTCTTGCATGCCACTAAATGCAGCATTTTTTTGCTATTATTATGGCTTATTAAAAACAGAGCAGGAGGGTGTCATGCAGAGGTGCTAGAAATAGCTTGGCACCAGTGGGACACTAATGGAGTACAACAGCCACTTCTTGTATGCCACTAAATGGCAGCATTTTTTGTTATTATTATAGCTTATTAAAAACAGAGGAGGAGGGTGTCATGCAGAGGTGCTAGAAATAGCTTGGCACCTGTGGGACACTAATGGAGTACAACAGCCACTTCTTGTAAACCACTAAATGGCAGCATTTTTTGCTATTTTTATAGCTTATTAAAAACAGAGCAGGAGGGTGTCAAGCAGAGGTGCTAGAAATAGCTTGGCACCAGTGGGGCACTAATAGAAGTCCAACAGCCACTTCTTGTATGCCACTAAATGGCAGCATTTTTTGCTATTATTATAGCTTATTAAAAACAGAGCAGGAGGGTGTCATGCAGAGGTGCTAGAAATAGCTTGGCACCAGTGGGACACTAATGGAGTACAACAGCCACTTCTTGTATGCCACTAAATGGCAGCATTTTTTGCTATTATTATAGCTTATTAATAACAGAGGAGGAGGGTGTCATGCAGAGGTGCTAGAAATAGCTTGGCACCAGTGGGACACTAATGAAGTACAACAGCCACTTCTTGTATGCCACTAAATGGCAGCATTTTTTGCTATTTTTATAGCTTATTAAAAACAGAGCAGGAGGGTGTCAAGCAGAGGTGCTAGAAATAGCTTGGCACCAGTGGGGCACTAATAGAAGTCCAACAGCCACTTCTTGTATGCCACTAAATGGCAGCATTTTTTTGCTATTATTATAGCTTATTAAAAACAGAGCAGGAGGGTGTCATGCAGAGGTGCTAGAAATAGCTTGGCACCAGTGGGACACTAATGGAGTACAACAGCCACTTCTTGTATGCCACTAAATGGCAGCATTTTTTGCTATTATTATAGCTTATTAAAAACAGAGCAGGAGGGTGTCATGCAGAGGTGCTAGAAATAGCTTGGCACCAGTGGGACACTAATGGAGTACAACAGCCACTTCTTGTATGCCACTAAATGTCAGCATTTTTTGCTATTATTATAGCTTATTAAAAACAGAGCAGGAGGGTGTCATGCAGAGGTGCTAGAAATAGCTTGGCACCAGTGGGACACTAATGGAGTACAACAGCCACTTCTTGTATGCCACTAAATGGCAGCATTTTTTGCTATTATTATAGCTTATTAAAAACAGAGCAGGAGGGTGTCATGCAGAGGTGCTAGAAATAGCTTGGCACCAGTGGGGCACTAATGGAAGTCCAACAGCCACTTCTTGTATGCCACTAAATGGCAGCATTTTTTTCTATTATTATAGCTTATTAAAAACAGAGCAGGAGGGTGTCATGCAGAGGTGCTAGAAATAGCTTGGCACCAGTGGGGCACTAATGGAAGTCCAACAGCCACTTCTTGTATGCCACTAAATGGCAGCATTTTTTGCTATTATTATAGCTTATTAAAAACAGAGCAGGAGGGTGTCATGCAGAGGTGCTAGAAATAACTTGGCACCAGTGGGACACTAATGGAGTACAACAGCCACTTCTTGTATGCCACTAAATGGCAGCATTTTTTGCTATTATTATAGCTTATTAAAAACAGAGCAGGAGGGTGTCATGCAGAGGTGCTAGAAATAGCTTGGCACCAGTGGGACACTAATGGAGTACAACAGCCACTTCTTGTATGCCACTAAATGTCAGCATTTTTTGCTATTATTATAGCTTATTAAAAACAGAGCAGGAGGGTGTCATGCAGAGGTGCTAGAAATAGCTTGGCACCAGTGGGACACTAATGGAGTACAACAGCCACTTCTTGTATGCCACTAAATGGCAGCATTTTTTGCTATTATTATAGCTTATTAAAAACAGAGCAGGAGGGTGTCATGCAGAGGTGCTAGAAATAGCTTGGCACCAGTGGGACACTAATGGAGTACAACAGCCACTTCTTGTATGCCACTAAATGTCAGCATTTTTTGCTATTATTATAGCTTATTAAAAACAGAGCAGGAGGGTGTCATGCAGAGGTGCTAGAAATAGCTTGGCACCAGTGGGGCACTAATGGAAGTCCAGCAGCCACTTCTTGTATGCCACTAAATGGCAGAATTTTTTGCTATTATTATAGCTTATTAATAACAGAGGAGGAAGATGTCATGCAGAGGTGCTAGAAATAGCTTGGCACCAGTGGGACACTAATGGAGTACAACAGCCACTTCTTGTATGCCACTAAATGGCAGCATTTTTTGCTATTTTTATAGCTTATTAAAAACAGAGCAGGAGGGTGTCAAGCAGAGGTGCTAGAAATAGCTTGGCACCAGTGGGGCACTAATGGAAGTCCAACAGCCACTTCTTGTATGCCACTAAATGGCAGCATTTTTTGCTATTATTATAGCTTATTAAAAACAGAGCAGGAGGGTGTCATGCAGAGGTGCTAGAAATAGCTTGGCACCAGTGGGACACTAATGGAGTACAACAGCCACTTCTTGTATGCCACTAAATGGCAGCATTTTTTGCTATTATTATAGCTTATTAAAAACAGAGCAGGAGGGAGTCATGCAGAGGTGCTAGAAATAGCTTGGCACCAGTGGGACACTAATGGAGTACAACAGCCACTTCTTGTATGCCACTAAATGTCAGCATTTTTTGCTATTATTATAGCTTATTAAAAACAGAGCAGGAGGGTGTCATGCAGAGGTGCTAGAAATAGCTTGGCACCAGTGGGACACTAATGGAGTACAACAGCCACTTCTTGTATGCCACTAAATGGCAGCATTTTTTGCTATTATTATAGCTTATTAAAAACAGAGCAGGAGGGTGTCATGCAGAGGTGCTAGAAATAGCTTGGCACCAGTGGGACACTAATGGAGTACAACAGCCACTTCTTGTATGCCACTAAATGGCAGCATTTTTTGCTATTATTATAGCTTATTAAAAACAGAGCAGGAGGGTGTCATGCAGAGGTGCTAGAAATAGCTTGGCACCAGTGGGACACTAATGGAGTACAACAGCCACTTCTTGTATGCCACTAAATGTCAGCATTTTTTGCTATTATTATAGCTTATTAAAAACAGAGCAGGAGGGTGTCATGCAGAGGTGCTAGAAATAGCTTGGCACCAGTGGGGCACTAATGGAAGTCCAGCAGCCACTTCTTGTATGCCACTAAATGGCAGCATTTTTTGCTATTATTATAGCTTATTAATAACAGAGGAGGAGGGTGTCATGCAGAGGTGCTAGAAATAGCTTGGCACCAGTGGGACACTAATGGAGTACAACAGCCACTTCTTGTATGCCACTAAATGGCAGCATTTTTTGCTATTTTTATAGCTTATTAAAAGCAGAGCAGGAGGGTGTCAAGCAGAGGTGCTAGAAATAGCTTGGCACCAGTGGGGCACTAATGGAAGTCCAACAGCCACTTCTTGTATGCCACTAAATGGCAGCATTTTTTGCTATTATTATAGCTTATTAAAAACAGAGCAGGAGGGTGTCATGCAGAGGTGCTAGAAATAGCTTGGCACCAGAGGGACACTAATGGAGTACAACAGCCACTTCTTGTATGCCACTAAATGGCAGCATTTTTTGCTATTATTATAGCTTATTAAAAACAGAGCAGGAGGGTGTCATGCAGAGGTGCTAGAAATAGCTTGGCACCAGTGGGACACTAATGGAGTACAACAGCCACTTCTTGTATGCCACTAAATGTCAGCATTTTTTGCTATTATTATAGATTATTAAAAACAGAGCAGGAGGGTGTAATGCAGAGGTGCTAGAAATAGCTTGGCACCAGTGGGGCACTAATGGAAGTCCAACAGCCACTTCTTGTATGCCACTAAATGGCAGCATTTTTTGCTATTATTATAGCTTATTAATAACAGAGGAGGAGGGTGTCATGCAGAGGTGCTAGAAATAGCTTGGCACCAGTGGGACACTAATGGAGTACAACAGCCACTTCTTGTATGCCACTAAATGGCAGCATTTTTTGCTATTATTATAGCTTATTAATAACAGAGGAGGAGGGTGTCATGCAGAGGTGCTAGAAATAGCTTGGCACCAGTGGGACACTAATGGAGTACAACAGCCACTTCTTGCATGCCACTAAATGCAGCATTTTTTGCTATTATTATGGCTTATTAAAAACAGAGCAGGAGGGTGTCATGCAGAGGTGCTAGAAATAGCTTGGCACCAGTGGGGCACTAATGGAAGTCCAACAGCCACTTCTTGTATGCCACTAAATGGCAGCATTTTTTTCTATTATTATAGCTTATTAAAAATAGAGGAGGAGGGTGTCGTGCAGAGGTGCTAGAAATAGCTTGGCACCAGTGGGACACTAATGGAGTACAACAGCCACTTCTTGCATGCCACTAAATGCAGCATTTTTTGCTATTATTATGGCTTATTAAAAACAGAGCAGGAGGGTGTCATGCAGAGGTGCTAGAAATAGCTTGGCACCAGTGGGGCACTAATGGAAGTCCAACAGCCACTTCTTGTATGCCACTAAATGGCAGCATTTTTTGCTATTATTATAGCTTATTAAAAACAGAGCAGGAGGGTGTCATGCAGAGGTGCTAGAAATAACTTGGCACCAGTGGGACACTAATGGAGTACAACAGCCACTTCTTGTATGCCACTAAATGGCAGCATTTTTTGCTATTTTTATAGCTTATTAAAAACAGAGCAGGAGGGTGTCAAGCAGAGGTGCTAGAAATAGCTTGGCACCAGTGGGGCACTAATGGAAGTCCAACAGCCACTTCTTGTATGCCACTAAATGGCAGCATTTTTTGCTATTATTATAGCTTATTAAAAACAGAGCAGGAGGGTGTCATGCAGAGGTGCTAGAAATAGCTTGGCACCAGTGGGACACTAATGGAGTACAACAGCCACTTCTTGTATGCCACTAAATGTCAGCATTTTTTGCTATTATTATAGCTTATTAAAAACAGAGCAGGAGGGTGTCATGCAGAGGTGCTAGAAATAGCTTGGCACCAGTGGGACACTAATGGAGTACAACAGCCACTTCTTGTATGCCACTAAATGTCAGCATTTTTTGCTATTATTATAGCTTATTAAAAACAGAGCAGGAGGGTGTCATGCAGAGGTGCTAGAAATAGCTTGGCACCAGTGGGACACTAATGGAGTACAACAGCCACTTCTTGTATGCCACTAAATGGCAGCATTTTTTGCTATTATTATAGCTTATTAAAAACAGAGCAGGAGGGTGTCATGCAGAGGTGCTAGAAATAGCTTGGCACCAGTGGGACACTAATGGAGTACAACAGCCACTTCTTGTATGCCACTAAATGTCAGCATTTTTTGCTATTATTATAGCTTATTAAAAACAGAGCAGGAGGGTGTCATGCAGAGGTGCTAGAAATAGCTTGGCACCAGTGGGGCACTAATGGAAGTCCAGCAGCCACTTCTTGTATGCCACTAAATGGCAGAATTTTTTGCTATTATTATAGCTTATTAATAACAGAGGAGGAAGATGTCATGCAGAGGTGCTAGAAATAGCTTGGCACCAGTGGGACACTAATGGAGTACAACAGCCACTTCTTGTATGCCACTAAATGGCAGCATTTTTTGCTATTTTTATAGCTTATTAAAAACAGAGCAGGAGGGTGTCAAGCAGAGGTGCTAGAAATAGCTTGGCACCAGTGGGGCACTAATGGAAGTCCAACAGCCACTTCTTGTATGCCACTAAATGGCAGCATTTTTTGCTATTATTATAGCTTATTAAAAACAGAGCAGGAGGGTGTCATGCAGAGGTGCTAGAAATAGCTTGGCACCAGTGGGACACTAATGGAGTACAACAGCCACTTCTTGTATGCCACTAAATGGCAGCATTTTTTGCTATTATTATAGCTTATTAAAAACAGAGCAGGAGGGAGTCATGCAGAGGTGCTAGAAATAGCTTGGCACCAGTGGGACACTAATGGAGTACAACAGCCACTTCTTGTATGCCACTAAATGTCAGCATTTTTTGCTATTATTATAGCTTATTAAAAACAGAGCAGGAGGGTGTCATGCAGAGGTGCTAGAAATAGCTTGGCACCAGTGGGACACTAATGGAGTACAACAGCCACTTCTTGTATGCCACTAAATGGCAGCATTTTTTGCTATTATTATAGCTTATTAAAAACAGAGCAGGAGGGTGTCATGCAGAGGTGCTAGAAATAGCTTGGCACCAGTGGGACACTAATGGAGTACAACAGCCACTTCTTGTATGCCACTAAATGGCAGCATTTTTTGCTATTATTATAGCTTATTAAAAACAGAGCAGGAGGGTGTCATGCAGAGGTGCTAGAAATAGCTTGGCACCAGTGGGACACTAATGGAGTACAACAGCCACTTCTTGTATGCCACTAAATGTCAGCATTTTTTGCTATTATTATAGCTTATTAAAAACAGAGCAGGAGGGTGTCATGCAGAGGTGCTAGAAATAGCTTGGCACCAGTGGGGCACTAATGGAAGTCCAGCAGCCACTTCTTGTATGCCACTAAATGGCAGCATTTTTTGCTATTATTATAGCTTATTAATAACAGAGGAGGAGGGTGTCATGCAGAGGTGCTAGAAATAGCTTGGCACCAGTGGGACACTAATGGAGTACAACAGCCACTTCTTGTATGCCACTAAATGGCAGCATTTTTTGCTATTTTTATAGCTTATTAAAAGCAGAGCAGGAGGGTGTCAAGCAGAGGTGCTAGAAATAGCTTGGCACCAGTGGGGCACTAATGGAAGTCCAACAGCCACTTCTTGTATGCCACTAAATGGCAGCATTTTTTGCTATTATTATAGCTTATTAAAAACAGAGCAGGAGGGTGTCATGCAGAGGTGCTAGAAATAGCTTGGCACCAGAGGGACACTAATGGAGTACAACAGCCACTTCTTGTATGCCACTAAATGGCAGCATTTTTTGCTATTATTATAGCTTATTAAAAACAGAGCAGGAGGGTGTCATGCAGAGGTGCTAGAAATAGCTTGGCACCAGTGGGACACTAATGGAGTACAACAGCCACTTCTTGTATGCCACTAAATGTCAGCATTTTTTGCTATTATTATAGATTATTAAAAACAGAGCAGGAGGGTGTAATGCAGAGGTGCTAGAAATAGCTTGGCACCAGTGGGGCACTAATGGAAGTCCAATAGCCACTTCTTGTATGCCACTAAATGGCAGCATTTTTTGCTATTATTATAGCTTATTAATAACAGAGGAGGAGGGTGTCATGCAGAGGTGCTAGAAATAGCTTGGCACCAGTGGGACACTAATGGAGTACAACAGCCACTTCTTGTATGCCACTAAATGGCAGCATTTTTTGCTATTATTATAGCTTATTAATAACAGAGGAGGAGGGTGTCATGCAGAGGTGCTAGAAATAGCTTGGCACCAGTGGGACACTAATGGAGTACAATAGCCACTTCTTGCATGCCACTAAATGCAGCATTTTTTGCTATTATTATGGCTTATTAAAAACAGAGCAGGAGGGTGTCATGCAGAGGTGCTAGAAATAGCTTGGCACCAGTGGGGCACTAATGGAAGTCCAACAGCCACTTCTTGTATGCCACTAAATGGCAGCATTTTTTTCTATTATTATAGCTTATTAAAAATAGAGGAGGAGGGTGTCGTGCAGAGGTGCTAGAAATAGCTTGGCACCAGTGGGACACTAATGGAGTACAACAGCCACTTCTTGCATGCCACTAAATGCAGCATTTTTTGCTATTATTATGGCTTATTAAAAACAGAGCAGGAGGGTGTCATGCAGAGGTGCTAGAAATAGCTTGGCACCAGTGGGGCACTAATGGAAGTCCAACAGCCACTTCTTGTATGCCACTAAATGGCAGCATTTTTTGCTATTATTATAGCTTATTAAAAACAGAGCAGGAGGGTGTCATGCAGAGGTGCTAGAAATAACTTGGCACCAGTGGGACACTAATGGAGTACAACAGCCACTTCTTGTATGCCACTAAATGGCAGCATTTTTTGCTATTATTATAGCTTATTAAAAACAGAGCAGGAGGGTGTCATGCAGAGGTGCTAGAAATAGCTTGGCACCAGTGGGACACTAATGGAGTACAACAGCCACTTCTTGTATGCCACTAAATGTCAGCATTTTTTGCTATTATTATAGCTTATTAAAAACAGAGCAGGAGGGTGTCATGCAGAGGTGCTAGAAATAGCTTGGCACCAGTGGGACACTAATGGAGTACAACAGCCACTTCTTGTATGCCACTAAATGGCAGCATTTTTTGCTATTTTTATAGCTTATTAAAAACAGAGCAGGAGGGTGTCAAGCAGAGGTGCTAGAAATAGCTTGGCACCAGTGGGGCACTAATGGAAGTCCAACAGCCACTTCTTGTATGCCACTAAATGGCAGCATTTTTTGCTATTATTATAGCTTATTAAAAACAGAGCAGGAGGGTGTCATGCAGAGGTGCTAGAAATAGCTTGGCACCAGTGGGACACTAATGGAGTACAACAGCCACTTCTTGTATGCCACTAAATGGCAGCATTTTTTGCTATTATTATAGCTTATTAAAAACAGAGCAGGAGGGTGTCATGCAGAGGTGCTAGAAATAGCTTGGCACCAGTGGGACACTAATGGAGTACAACAGCCACTTCTTGTATGCCACTAAATGGCAGCATTTTTTGCTATTATTATAGCTTATTAAAAACAGAGCAGGAGGGTGTCATGCAGAGGTGCTAGAAATAGCTTGGCACCAGTGGGACACTAATGGAGTACAACAGCCACTTCTTGTATGCCACTAAATGTCAGCATTTTTTGCTATTATTATAGCTTATTAAAAACAGAGCAGGAGGGTGTCATGCAGAGGTGCTAGAAATAGCTTGGCACCAGTGGGGCACTAATGGAAGTCCAGCAGCCACTTCTTGTATGCCACTAAATGGCAGCATTTTTTGCTATTATTATAGCTTATTAATAACAGAGGAGGAGGGTGTCATGCAGAGGTGCTAGAAATAGCTTGGCACCAGTGGGACACTAATGGAGTACAACAGCCACTTCTTGTATGCCACTAAATGGCAGCATTTTTTGCTATTTTTATAGCTTATTAAAAGCAGAGCAGGAGGGTGTCAAGCAGAGGTGCTAGAAATAGCTTGGCACCAGTGGGGCACTAATGGAAGTCCAACAGCCACTTCTTGTATGCCACTAAATGGCAGCATTTTTTGCTATTATTATAGCTTATTAAAAACAGAGCAGGAGGGTGTCATGCAGAGGTGCTAGAAATAGCTTGGCACCAGAGGGACACTAATGGAGTACAACAGCCACTTCTTGTATGCCACTAAATGGCAGCATTTTTTGCTATTATTATAGCTTATTAAAAACAGAGCAGGAGGGAGTCATGCAGAGGTGCTAGAAATAGCTTGGCACCAGTGGGACACTAATGGAGTACAACAGCCACTTCTTGTATGCCACTAAATGTCAGCATTTTTTGCTATTATTATAGCTTATTAAAAACAGAGCAGGAGGGTGTCATGCAGAGGTGCTAGAAATAGCTTTGCACCAGTGGGACACTAATGGAGTACAACAGCCACTTCTTGTATGCCACTAAATGGCAGCATTTTTTGCTATTATTATAGCTTATTAAAAACAGAGCAGGAGGGTGTCATGCAGAGGTGCTAGAAATAGCTTGGCACCAGTGGGACACTAATGGAGTACAACAGCCACTTCTTGTATGCCACTAAATGTCAGCATTTTTTGCTATTATTATAGATTATTAAAAACAGAGCAGGAGGGTGTAATGCAGAGGTGCTAGAAATAGCTTGGCACCAGTGGGGCACTAATGGAAGTCCAACAGCCACTTCTTGTATGCCACTAAATGGCAGCATTTTTTGCTATTATTATAGCTTATTAATAACAGAGGAGGAGGGTGTCATGCAGAGGTGCTAGAAATAGCTTGGCACCAGTGGGACACTAATGGAGTACAACAGCCACTTCTTGTATGCCTCTAAATGGCAGCATTTTTTGCTATTATTATAGCTTATTAATAACAGAGGAGGAGGGTGTCATGCAGAGGTGCTAGAAATAGCTTGGCACCAGTGGGACACTAATGGAGTACAACAGCCACTTCTTGTATGCCACTAAATGGCAGCATTTTTTGCTATTATTATAGCTTATTAAAAATAGAGCAGGAGGGTGTCATGCAGAGGTGCTAGAAATAGCTTGGCACCAGTGGGACACTAATGGAGTACAACAGTCACTTCTTGTATGCCACTAAATGGCAGCATTTTTTGCTATTATTATAGCTTATTAAAAACAGAGCAGGAGGGTATCATGCAGAGGTGCTAGAAATAGCTTGGCACCAGTGGGACACTAATGGAGTACAACAGCCACTTCTTGTATGCCACTAAATGGCAGCATTTTTTGCTATTATTATAGCTTATTAAAAACAGAGCAGGAGGGTGTCAAGCAGAGGTGCTAGAAATAGCTTGGCACCAGTGGGGCACTAATGGAAGTCCAACAGCCACTTCTTGTATGCCACTAAATGGCAGCATTTTTTGCTATTATTATAGCTTATTAAAAACAGAGCAGGAGGGAGTCATGCAGAGGTGCTAGAAATAGCTTGGCACCAGTGGGACACTAATGGAGTACAACAGCCACTTCTTGCATGCCACTAAATGCAGCATTTTTTGCTATTATTATGGCTTATTAAAAACAGAGCAGGAGGGTGTCATGCAGAGGTGCTAGAAATAGCTTAGCACCAGTGGGGCACTAATGGATGTCCAACAGCCACTTCTTGTATGCCACTAAATGGCAGCATTTTTTGCTATTATTATAGCTTATAAAAAACAGAGCAGGAGGGTATCATGCAGAGGTGCTAGAAATAGCTTGGCACCAGTGGGACACTAATGGAGTACAACAGCCACTTCTTGTATGCCACTAAATGGCAGCATTTTTTGCTATTATTATAGCTTATTAAAAACAGAGCAGGAGGGTGTCATGCAGAGGTGCTAGAAATAGCTTGGCACCAGTGGGACACTAATGGAGTACAACAGCCACTTCTTGTATGCCACCAAATGTCAGCATTTTTTGCTATTATTATAGCTTATTAAAAACAGAGCAGGAGGGTGTCATGCAGAGGTGCTAGAAATAGCTTGGCACCAGTGGGACACTAATGGAGTACAACAGCCACTTCTTGTATGCCACTAAATGTCAGCATTTTTTGCTATTATTATAGCTTATTAAAAACAGAGCAGGAGGGTGTCATGCAGAGGTGCTAGAAATAGCTTGGCACCAGTGGGGCACTAATGGAAGTCCAACAGCCACTTCTTGTATGCCACTAAATGGCAGCATTTTTTGCTATTATTATAGCTTATTAATAACAGAGGAAGAGGGTGTCATGCAGAGGTGCTAGAAATAGCTTGGCACCAGTGGGACACTAATGGAGTACAACAGCCACTTCTTGTATGCCACTAAATGGCAGCATTTTTTGCTATTTTTATAGCTTATTAAAAACAGAGCAGGAGGGTGTCAAGCAGAGGTGCTAGAAATAGCTTGGCACCAGTGGGGCACTAATGGAAGTCCAACAGCCACTTCTTGTATGCCACTAAATGGCAGCATTTTTTGCTATTATTATAGCTTATTAAAAACAGAGCAGGAGGGTGTCATGCAGAGGTGCTAGAAATAGCTTGGCACCAGTGGGGCACTAATGGAAGTCCAACAGCCACTTCTTGTATGCCACTAAATGGCAGCATTTTTTGCTATTATTATAGCTTATTAATAACAGAGGAGGAGGGTGTCATGCAGAGGTGCTAGAAATAGCTTGACACCAGTGGGACACTAATGGAGTACAACAGCCACTTCTTGTATGCCACTAAATGGCAGCATTTTTTGCTATTTTTATAGCTTATTAAAAACAGAGCAGGAGGGTGTCAAGCAGAGGTGCTAGAAATAGCTTGGCACCAGTGGGACACTAATGGAGTACAATAGTCACTTCTTGTATGCCACCAAATGGCAGCATTTTTTGCTATTATTATAGCTTATTAAAAACAGAGCAGGAGGGTGTCATGCAGAGGTGCTAGAAATAGCTTGGCACCAGTGGGACACTAATGGAGTACAACAGCCACTTCTTGTATGCCACTAAATGGCAGCATTGTTTGCTATTATTATAGCTTATTAAAAACAGAGCAGGAGGGAGTCATGCAGAGGTGCTAGAAATAGCTTGGCACCAGTGGGACACTAATGGAGTACAACAGCCACTTCTTGTATGCCACTAAATGGCAGCATTTTTTGCTATTATTATAGCTTATTAAAAACAGAGCAGGAGGGTGTCATGCAGAGGTGCTAGAAATAGCTTGGCACCAGTGGGACAATAATGGAGTACAACAGCCACTTCTTGTATGCCACTAAATGTCAGCATTTTTTGCTATTATTATAGCTTATTAAAAACAGAGCAGGAGGGTGTAATGCAGAGGTGCTAGAAATAGCTTGGCACCAGTGGGGCACTAATGGAAGTCCAACAGCCACTTCTTGTATGCCACTAAATGGCAGCATTTTTTGCTATTATTATAGCTTATTAATAACAGAGGAGGAGGGTGTCATGCAGAGGTGCTAGAAATAGCTTGGCACCAGTGGGACACTAATGGAGTACAACAGCCACTTCTTGTATGCCACTAAATGGCAGCATTTTTTGCTATTATTATAGCTTATTAATAACAGAGGAGGAGGGTGTCATGCAGAGGTGCTAGAAATAGCTTGGCACCAGTGGGACACTAATGGAGTACAACAGCCACTTCTTGTATGCCACTAAATGGCAGCATTTTTTGCTATTATTATAGCTTATTAAAAACAGAGCAGGAGGGTGTCATGCAGAGGTGCTAGAAATAGCTTGGCACCAGTGGGGCACTAATGGAGTACAACAGTCATTTCTTGTATGCCACTAAATGGCAGCATTTTTTGCTATTATTATAGCTTATTAAAAACAGAGCAGGAGGGTATAATGCAGAGGTGCTAGAAATAGCTTGGCACCAGTGGGACACTAATGGAGTACAACAGCCACTTCTTGTATGCCACTAAATGGCAGCATTTTTTGCTATTTTTATAGCTTATTAAAAACAGAGCAGGAGGGTGTCAAGCAGAGGTGCTAGAAATAGCTTGGCACCAGTGGGGCACTAATGGAAGTCCAACAGCCACTTCTTGTATGCCACTAAATGGCAGCATTTTTTGCTATTATTATAGCTTATTAAAAACAGAGCAGGAGGGTGTCATGCAGAGGTGCTAGAAATAGCTTGGCACCAGTGGGGCACTAATGGAAGTCCAACAGCCACTTCTTGTATGCCACTAAATGGCAGCATTTTTTGCTATTATTATAGCTTATTAATAACAGAGGAGGAGGGTGTCATGCAGAGGTGCTAGAAATAGCTTGACACCAGTGGGACACTAATGGAGTACAAAAGCCACTTCTTGTATGCCACTAAATGGCAGCATTTTTTGCTATTTTTATAGCTTATTAAAAACAGAGCAGGAGGGTGTCAAGCAGAGGTGCTAGAAATAGCTTGGCACCAGTGGGGCACTAATGGAAGTCCAACAGCCACTTCTTGTATGCCACTAAATGGCAGCATTTTTTGCTATTATTATAGCTTATTAAAAACAGAGCAGGAGGGTGTCATGCAGAGGTGCTAGAAATAGCTTGCCAACAGTGGGGCACTAATGGAAGTCCAACAGCCACTTCTTGTATGCCACTAAATGGCAGCATTTTTTGCTATTATTATAGCTTATTAATAACAGAGGAAGAGGGTGTCATGCAGAGGTGCTAGAAATAGCTTGGCACCAGTGGGACACTAATGGAGTACAACAGCCACTTCTTGTATGCCACTAAATGGCAGCATTTTTTGCTATTTTTATAGCTTATTAAAAACAGAGCAGGAGGGTGTCAAGCAGAGGTGCTAGAAATAGCTTGGCACCAGTGGGGCACTAATGGAAGTCCAACAGCCACTTCTTGTATGCCACTAAATGGCAGCATTTTTTTGCTATTATTATAGCTTATTAAAAACAGAGCAGGAGGGTGTCATGCAGAGGTGCTAGAAATAGCTTGGCACCAGTGGGGCACTAATGGAAGTCCAACAGCCACTTCTTGTATGCCACTAAATGGCAGCATTTTTTGCTATTATTATAGCTTACTAATAACAGAGGAGGAGGGTGTCATGCAGAGGTGCTAGAAATAGCTTGACACCAGTGGGACACTAATGGAGTACAACAGCCACTTCTTGTATGCCACTAAATGGCAGCATTTTTTGCTATTTTTATAGCTTATTAAAAACAGAGCAGGAGGGTGTCAAGCAGAGGTGCTAGAAATAGCTTGGCACCAGTGGGGCACTAATGGAAGTCCAACAGCCACTTCTTGTATGCCACTAAATGGCAGCATTTTTTGCTATTATTATAGCTTATTAAAAACAGAGCAGGAGGGTGTCATGCAGAGGTGCTAGAAATAGCTTGGCACCAGTGGGACACTAATGGAGTACAATAGTCACTTCTTGTATGCCACCAAATGGCAGCATTTTTTGCTATTATTATAGCTTATTAAAAACAGAGCAGGAGGGTGTCATGCAGAGGTGCTAGAAATAGCTTGGCACCAGTGGGACACTAATGGAGTACAACAGCCACTTCTTGTATGCCACTAAATGGCAGCATTTTTTGCTATTATTATAGCTTATTAAAAACAGAGCAGGAGGGTGTCATGCAGAGGTGCTAGAAATAGCTTGGCACCAGTGGGACACTAATGGAGTACAACAGCCACTTCTTGTATGCCACTAAATGGCAGCATTTTTTGCTATTATTATAGCTTATTAAAAACAGAGCAGGAGGGAGTCATGCAGAGGTGCTAGAAATAGCTTGGCACCAGTGGGACACTAATGGAGTACAACAGCCACTTCTTGTATGCCACTAAATGGCAGCATTTTTTGCTATTATTATAGCTTATTAAAAACAGAGCAGGAGGGTGTCATGCAGAGGTGCTAGAAATAGCTTGGCACCAGTGGGACAATAATGGAGTACAACAGCCACTTCTTGTATGCCACTAAATGTCAGCATTTTTTGCTATTATTATAGCTTATTAAAAACAGAGCAGGAGGGTGTCAAGCAGAGGTGCTAGAAATAGCTTGGCACCAGTGGGGCACTAATGGAAGTCCAACAGCCACTTCTTGTATGCCACTAAATGGCAGAATTTTTTGCTATTATTATAGCTTATTAAAAACAGAGCAGGAGGGTGTCATGCAGAGGTGCTAGAAATAGCTTGGCACCAGTGGGGCACTAATGGAAGTCCAACAGCCACTTCTTGTATGCCACTAAATGGCAGCATTTTTTGCTATTATTATAGCTTATTAATAACAGAGGAGGAGGGTGTCATGCAGAGGTGCTAGAAATAGCTTGACACCAGTGGGACACTAATGGAGTACAACAGCCACTTCTTGTATGCCACTAAATGCCAGCATTTTTTGCTATTTTTATAGCTTATTAAAAACAGAGCAGGAGGGTGTCAAGCAGAGGTGCTAGAAATAGCTTGGCACCAGTGGGGCACTAATGGAAGTCCAACAGCCACTTCTTGTATGCCACTAAATGGCAGCATTTTTTGCTATTATTATAGCTTATTAAAAACAGAGCAGGAGGGTGTAATGCAGAGGTGCTAGAAATAGCTTGGCACCAGTGGGACACTAATGGAGTACAATAGTCACTTCTTGTATGCCACCAAATGGCAGCATTTTTTGCTATTATTATAGCTTATTAAAAACAGAGAAGGAGGGTGTCATGCAGAGGTGCTAGAAATAGCTTGGCACCAGTGGGACACTAATGGAGTACAACAGCCACTTCTTGTATGCCACTAAATGGCAGCATTTTTTGCTATTATTATAGCTTATTAAAAACAGAGCAGGAGGGTGTAATGCAGAGGTGCTAGAAATAGCTTGGCACCAGTGGGACACTAATGGAGTACAATAGTCACTTCTTGTATGCCACCAAATGGCAGCATTTTTTGCTATTATTATAGCTTATTAAAAACAGAGAAGGAGGGTGTCATGCAGAGGTGCTAGAAATAGCTTGGCACCAGTGGGACACTAATGGAGTACAACAGCCACTTCTTGTATGCCACTAAATGGCAGCATTTTTTGCTATTATTATAGCTTATTAAAAACAGAGCAGGAGGGTGTCATGCAGAGGTGCTAGAAATAGCTTGGCACCAGTGGGACAATAATGGAGTACAACAGCCACTTCTTGTATGCCACTAAATGTCAGCATTTTTTGCTATTATTATAGCTTATTAAAAACAGAGCAGGAGGGTGTAATGCAGAGATGCTAGAAATAGCTTGGCACCAGTGGGGCACTAATGGAAGTCCAACAGCCACTTCTTGTATGCCACTAAATGGCAGCATTTTTTGCTATTATTATAGCTTATTAATAACAGAGGAGGAGGGTGTCATGCAGAGGTGCTAGAAATAGCTTGACACCAGTGGGACACTAATGGAGTACAAAAGCCACTTCTTGTATGCCACTAAATGGCAGCATTTTTTGCTATTTTTATAGCTTATTAAAAACAGAGCAGGAGGGTGTCAAGCAGAGGTGCTAGAAATAGCTTGGCACCAGTGGGGCACTAATGGAAGTCCAACAGCCACTTCTTGTATGCCACTAAATGGCAGCATTTTTTGCTATTATTATAGCTTATTAAAAACAGAGCAGGAGGGTGTCATGCAGAGGTGCTAGAAATAGCTTGCCACCAGTGGGGCACTAATGGAAGTCCAACAGCCACTTCTTGTATGCCACTAAATGGCAGCATTTTTTGCTATTATTATAGCTTATTAATAACAGAGGAAGAGGGTGTCATGCAGAGGTGCTAGAAATAGCTTGGCACCAGTGGGACACTAATGGAGTACAACAACCACTTCTTGTATGCCACTAAATGGCAGCATTTTTTGCTATTTTTATAGCTTATTAAAAACAGAGCAGGAGGGTGTCAAGCAGAGGTGCTAGAAATAGCTTGGCACCAGTGGGGCACTAATGGAAGTCCAACAGCCACTTCTTGTATGCCACTAAATGGCAGCATTTTTTGCTATTATTATAGCTTATTAAAAACAGAGCAGGAGGGTGTCATGCAGAGGTGCTAGAAATAGCTTGCCACCAGTGGGGCACTAATGGAAGTCCAACAGCCACTTCTTGTATGCCACTAAATGGCAGCATTTTTTGCTATTATTATAGCTTATTAATAACAGAGGAAGAGGGTGTCATGCAGAGGTGCTAGAAATAGCTTGGCACCAGTGGGACACTAATGGAGTACAACAGCCACTTCTTGTATGCCACTAAATGGCAGCATTTTTTGCTATTTTTATAGCTTATTAAAAACAGAGCAGGAGGGTGTCATGCAGAGGTGCTAGAAATAGCTTGCCACCAGTGGGGCACTAATGGAAGTCCAACAGCCACTTTTTGTATGCCACTAAATGGCAGCATTTTTTGCTATTATTATAGCTTATTAATAACAGAGGAGGAGGGTGTCATGCAGAGGTGCTAGAAATAGCTTGACACCAGTGGGACACTAATGGAGTACAACAGATACTTCTTGTATGCCACTAAATGGCAGCATTTTTTGCTATTTTTATAGCTTATTAAAAACAGAGCAGGAGGGTGTCAAGCAGAGGTGCTAGAAATAGCTTGGCACCAGTGGGGCACTAATGGAAGTCCAACAGCCACTTCTTGTATGCCACTAAATGGCAGCATTTTTTGCTATTATTATAGCTTATTAAAAACAGAGCAGGAGGGTGTCATGCAGAGGTGCTAGAAATAGCTTGGCACCAGTGGGACACTAATGGAGTACAATAGTCACTTCTTGTATGCCACCAAATGGCAGCATTTTTTGCTATTATTATAGCTTATTAAAAACAGAGCAGGAGGGTGTCATGCAGAGGTGCTAGAAATAGCTTGGCACCAGTGGGGCACTAAAGGAGTACAACAGTCACTTCTTGTATGCCACTAAATGGCAGCATTTTTTGCTATTATTATAGCTTATTAAAAACAGAGCAGGAGGGTATCATGCAGAGGTGCTAGAAATAGCTTGGCACCAGTGGGACACTAATGGAAGTCCAACAGCCACTTCTTGTATGCCACTAAATGGCAGCATTTTTTGCTATTATTATAGCTTATTAATAACAGAGGAGGAGGGTGTCATGCAGAGGTGCTAGAAATAGCTTGACACCAGTGGGACACTAATGGAGTACAAAAGCCACTTCTTGTATGCCACTAAATGGCAGCATTTTTTTGCTATTTTTATAGCTTATTAAAAACAGAGCAGGAGGGTGTCAAGCAGAGGTGCTAGAAATAGCTTGGCACCAGTGGGGCACTAATGGAAGTCCAACAGCCACTTCTTGTATGCCACTAAATGGCAGCATTTTTTGCTATTATTATAGATTATTAAAAACAGAGCAGGAGGGTGTCATGCAGAGGTGCTAGAAATAGCTTGGCACCAGTGGGACACTAATGGAGTACAATAGTCACTTCTTGTATGCCACTAAATGGCAGCATTTTTTGCTATTATTATAGCTTATTAAAAACAGAGCAGGAGGGTGTCATGCAGAGGTGCTAGAAATAGCTTGGCACCAGTGGGACACTAATGGAGTACAACAGCCACTTCTTGTATGCCACTAAATGTCAGCATTTTTTGCTATTATTATAGCTTATTAAAAACAGAGCAGGAGGGTGTCATGCAGAGGTGCTAGAAATAGCTTGTCACCAGTGGGACACTAATGGAGTACAACAGCCACTTCTTGTATGCCACTAAATGGCAGCATTTTTTGCTATTATTATAGCTTATTAAAAACAGAGCAGGAGGGTGTCATGCAGAGGTGCTAGAAATAGCTTGGCACCAGTGGGACACTAATGGAGTACAACAGCCACTTCTTGTATGCCACTAAATGGCAGCATTTTTTGCTATTATTATAGCTTATTAAAAACAGAGCAGGAGGGTGTCAAGCAGAGGTGCTAGAAATAGCTTGGCACCAGTGGGGCACTAATGGAAGTCCAACAGCCACTTCTTGTATGCCACTAAATGGCAGCATTTTTTGCTATTATTATAGCTTATTAAAAACAGAGCAGGAGGGTGTCATGCAGAGGTGCTAGAAATAGCTTGGCACCAGTGGGGCACTAATGGAAGTCCAACAGCCACTTCTTGTATGCCACTAAATGGCAGCATTTTTTGCTATTATTATAGCTTATTAATAACAGAGGAGGAGGGTGTCATGCAGAGGTGCTAGAAATAGCTTGACACCAGTGGGACACTAATGGAGTACAACAGCCACTTCTTGTATGCCACTAAATGGCAGCATTTTTTGCTATTTTTATAGCTTATTAAAAACAGAGCAGGAGGGTGTCAAGCAGAGGTGCTAGAAATAGCTTGGCACCAGTGGGGCACTAATGGAAGTCCAACAGCCACTTCTTGTATGCCACTAAATGGCAGCATTTTTTGCTATTATTATAGCTTATTAAAAACAGAGCAGGAGGGTGTCATGCAGAGGTGCTAGAAATAGCTTGGCACCAGTGGGACACTAATGGAGTACAATAGTCACTTCTTGTATGCCACTAAATGGCAGCATTTTTTGCTATTATTATAGCCTATTAAAAACAGAGCAGGAGGGTGTCATGCAGAGGCGCTAGAAATAGCTTGGCACCAGTGGGACACTAATGGAGTACAACAGCCACTTCTTGTATGCCACTAAATGGCAGCATTTTTTGCTATTATTATAGCTTATTAAAAACAGAGCAGGAGGGAGTCATGCAGAGGTGCTAGAAATAGCTTGGCACCAGTGGGACACTAATCGAGTACAACAGCCACTTCTTGTATGCCACTAAATGTCAGGATTTTTTGCTATTATTATAGCTTATTAAAAACAGAGCAGGAGGGTGTCATGCAGAGGTGCTAGAAATAGCTTGTCACCAGTGGGACACTAATGGAGTACAACAGCCACTTCTTGTATGCCACTAAATGGCAGCATTTTTTGCTATTATTATAGCTTATTAAAAACAGAGCAGGAGGGTGTCATGCAGAGGTGCTAGAAATAGCTTGGCACCAGTGGGACACTAATGGAGTACAACAGCCACTTCTTGTATGCCACTAAATGGCAGCATTTTTTGCTATTATTATAGCTTATTAAAAACAGAGCAGGAGGGTATAATGCAGAGGTGCTAGAAATAGCTTGGCACCAGTGGGACACTAATGGAGTACAACAGCCACTTCTTGTATGCCACTAAATGGCAGCATTTTTTGCTATTTTTATAGCTTATTAAAAACAGAGCAGGAGGGTGTCAAGCAGAGGTGCTAGAAATAGCTTGGCACCAGTGGGGCACTAATGGAAGTCCAACAGCCACTTCTTGTATGCCACTAAATGGCAGCATTTTTTGCTATTATTATAGCTTATTAAAAACAGAGCAGGAGGGTGTCATGCAGAGGTGCTAGAAATAGCTTGGCACCAGTGGGGCACTAATGGAAGTCCAACAGCCACTTCTTGTATGCCACTAAATGGCAGCATTTTTTGCTATTATTATAGCTTATTAAAAACAGAGCAGGAGGGTGTCATGCAGAGGTGCTAGATATAGCTTGGCACCAGTGGGACACTAATGGAGTACAATAGTCACTTCTTGTATGCCACTAAATGGCAGCATTTTTTGCTATTATTATAGCTTATTAAAAACAGAGCAGGAGGGTGTTATGCAGAGGTGCTAGAAATAGCTTGGCACCAGTGGGACACTAATGGAGTACAACAGCCACTTCTTGTATGCCACTAAATGGCAGCATTTTTTGCTATTATTATAGCTTATTAAAAACAGAGCAGGAGGGTGTCATGCAGAGGTGCTAGAAATAGCTTGGCACCAGTGGGACACTAATGGAGTACAACAGCCACTTCTTGTATGCCACTAAATGGCAGCATTTTTTGCTATTATTATGTCTTATTAAAAACAGAGCAGGAGGGTGTCATGCAGAGGTGCTAGAAATAGCTTGGCACCAGTGGGGCACTAATGGAAGTCCAACAGCCACTTCTTGTATGCCACTAAATGGCAGCATTTTTTGCTATTATTATAGCTCATTAATACCAGAGGAGGAGGATGTCATGCAGAGGTGCTAGAAATAGCTTGGCACCAGTGGGACACTAATGGAGTACAACAGCCACTTCTTGTATGCCACTAAATGGCAGCATTTTTTGCTATTATTATAGCTTATTAAAAACAGAGCAGGAGGGTGTCAAGCAGAGGTGCTAGAAATAGCTTGGCACCAGTGGGGCACTAATGGAAGTCCAACAGACACTTTTTGTATGCCACTAAATGGCAGCATTTTTTGCTATTATTATAGCTTATTAAAAACAGAGCAGGAGGGTATCATGCAGAGGTGCTAGAAATAGCTTGGCACCAGTGGGACACTAATGGAGTACAACAGCCACTTCTTGTATGCCACTAAATGGCAGCATTTTTTGCTATTATTATAGCTTATTAAAAACAGGGCAGGAGGGAGTCATGCAGAGGTGCTAGAAATAGCTTGGCACCAGTGGGACACTAATGGAGTACAACAGCCACTTCTTGTATGCCACTAAATGGCAGCATTTTTTGCTATTATTATAGCTTATTAAAAACAGAGCAGGAGGGTGTCATGCAGAGGTGCTAGAAATAGCTTGGCACCAGTGGGGCACTAATGGAGTACAACAGCCACTTCTTGCATGCCATTAAATGCAGCATTTTTTGCTATTATTATGTCTTATTAAAAACAGAGCAGGAGGGTGTCATGCAGAGGTGCTAGAAATAGCTTGGCACCAGTGGGGCACTAATGGAAGTCCAACAGCCACTTCTTGTATGCCACTAAATGGCAGCATTTTTTTGCTATTATTATAGCTTATTAAAAACAGAGAAGGAGGGTGTCATGCAGAGGTGCTAGAAATAGCTTGGCACCAGTGGGGCACTAATGGAAGTCCAACAGCCACTTCTTGTATGCCACTAAATGGCAGCATTTCTTGCTATTATTATAGCTTATTAAAAACAGAGCAGGAGGGTGTCATGCAGAGGTGCTAGAAATAGCTTGGCACCAGTGGGACACTAATGGAGTACAACAGCCACTTCTTGTATGCCACTAAATGGCAGCATTTTTTGCTATTATTATAGCTTATTAAAAACAGAGCAGGAGGGTGTCATGCAGAGGTGCTAGAAATAGCTTTGCACCAGTGGGACAATATTGAAGTCCAACAGCCACTTTTAGGATGCCACTAAGTTTCCTCAGTGTTTGCTAGTATAATGGCTTAGTAACAATGAGTTTGAGTGTGCAATGCAGTGGTGCTGCAAATAGCTTTGCACCAGTGGGACACTAATGGAAGTCCAACAGCCACTTTTAGGATGCCACTAAGTTTACTCAGTGTTTGCTAGTATAATAGTTTAGTAACAATGAGTTTGAGTGTGCAATGCAGAGGTGCTGCACATAGATTTGTACCAGTGGGACACTAATGGAAGTCCAACAGCCACTTTTAGGATACCACTAAGTTTCCTCAGTGTTTGCTAGTATAATGGCTTAGTAACAATGAGTTTGAGTGTGCAAAGGGCAGGAGGGTATAGTGGCAGGGTTTTGGGTCTCTGGGTAGAGGAAATCTATCCCTCCTAATGGGGAAATGCAGCGAGGAAATCCCTGACCTTAGCTACACAGACGCTGTCATCTTGTGTAGCTGTTAAAATCTGTTTTCACGGACCTGACTGTCACCTATGGCTCTGACCCTGCCGGTATTAGCCCTTACAAGGGCTGAAAGAAACTTCTATCCCTATTCTGTATAGCGCTGTGTATAGAGCGTACACAGCAGTATCGGAGACAGGAGCTACGCCAGCGGTAACTGACACCAAGACGCAGATAATGGCGTGCTGGAGGAAAATGTCCGTTTTTATAATGCAGGGACATGTGACATGGACATTCTATCACACATGCCGTTGCTTCTCTGGCTAAAAGTCCACTTAGCTGTGTGTGTGTCTAGGAGTGGCTGACATGCTGGCCCGCCCCACTACACGCGCGTGCTTAGGGAAGGAAGACAAGGAACAAAAAAAAAAAATGGCGATCACCATTATCCAAACAGCAGTGATCTGAATGCGCTGTTCCCGCACACTATACACTGAAATTTCATAATAGTGTGAGTCACAGAGTGACTTACACTATTACAGCGGAAAGCCAGCTAGTAATTAGCTTGTCTTTTTGCTGCTAGAACTGTTTTCGAACGTATCTAGAACTATCGAGCTTTAGCAAAAAGCTCGAGTTCTAGTTCGATCTAGAACAGCCCCCAAAATCTCTCGAGCCGCGAACTGGAGAACCTCGAACCGCGAACCGCGCTCAACTCTACTCCTGACTCACCTCTCGGTGCCTATAGGCCAAATTAGCATTTAAAGCATTCTTGGCAGCCTCTGACTCCCTGCAATGTGGCTGTGGGGTGTCAATGGGTTTCCAAGGTTGCAGGGGCCACCTGAAGGGCCCCATTGTTACCATGACAGTGCCACAGGCTAGGCTTCATAGGAGACAGTGATTTTAGCTATATATTGCAATAAATTTGTATTACAGTATATAGAACAAACAATCAGTCTGAATTCGACTATGGGAACTATTAAAAAAAAAACTAACTATAAAAACATGCTAAGTGAAATCACCATCTCCTTTCCCCCCAAAGAAACATCATGGGTATTGTGTTAGTTAAGGTCCTCCGATTTATCATGGCAATATTGCTAGCATTCCAGCACCTCACTTAAAACTGTACAAAAATATCCCTCGAAATGATATTAATAAAATCTTGTCATACAAAAAATAATCTCTCACACAGCCTCATCCATTAATGGAGAAATGTTAAGGTTATGGGTCTCAGAAAATGGCAATGCAAATGATTTTTTATAACAAATTGAAGAATTTTTTGTCACCACTAAAATAGAAAAAAAGTTTTATATCTTTGGTATTTTTCTAATCGTATTGACCTGAAGAATCATACTACTAGGTCATTGTCACTGCACAATGAATGCCGTAAAAACAAAACACTAAAAACTGTTTTTTTTCTTTCAGTATTTCAGAAGGCTTGGAACTTATTTTCCAATTTTTCAGTACATTATATGATAAAATCAATTGTGACACTTAAAACTTTAACTTGTCCCACCAAAAACAAACCCTCATATAGTCTGAAATATGTCTCTTGGAGACGAGGAAATAAGAAGTGCACAAAAAATGAAAGAGCTGGAGTCGGGAAATGTTTTTATTCACTTTAACAGTGTGTTCCCATCTCAGACATTCATGTCATATCCACAGTACATGCTAGGATATCTACTCATGCTAGTTACCCTGCTGGGTCCCCACAGATGCCTACAGACGGCTGTAAATAAATAGCCAGGCATGCTGTAGATTGAAAAAACCAAGGTAGATAAAAAAAACAACCATGCATGACACTAGAGAAAATAAAGGTCAGGTGATGCCATCACATGTGCCCACAGGCCTTCTTTATCCAGATATTTTCCTCCATTATGAATCTTTCATATGTTTTTTTCTCTCTGCATTAACCAGTGTTCCTTGGTTCATTGCACATCAGGATGTGCTGAGACCAATGTTGCTTCATTTTCCTTCAGTATACTGTGTGCATATTCTAAAGTGAGCTTTACACGTTGCGACATCGCTAGCAGTTGCTAGCGATGTCGCGTGCGATAGCACCCGCCCCCGTCGGTGGCACGATATGTGGTGATCGCTGCTGTAGTGAACATTATTGCTACGGCATCATCACACGCACATACCTTGTCAGCGACGTCTCTGTGACCACCGAACAATCCCTCCCTAAAGGGGGAGGTGCATTCGGCGTCATAGCGACATCACCGCAACGTCACTAAGCGGCCAGCCAATAGAAGTGGAGGGGCAGAGATGAGCGGGACGTAACATCCCGCCCACCTCCTTCCTTCCTCATTGCCGGTGGAGGCAGGTAAGGAGATGTTCGTCGCTCCTGCGCTGTCACACACAGCGATGTGTGCTGCCGCAGGAACAACGAAAAACATTGTAACAGCAGCAGCAACGATATTAAGAAAATGAGCGACGTGTCAACGAGCAACGATTTTTCATGTTTTTGTGCTCGTTGATCGTCGCTCATTGGTGTCACACGCTGCAATGTCGGTAATGGCGCCGGGTATGCATCACCAATGACGTGACCCCGATGATATATCGTTACCGATATCGCAGGGTGTAAAGCCCCCTTAAACTGCTTCACTGCATTGGCCTTGATAGCATCTCCATTATATCCTGATCAGCACTCCACTATTGTTTGCTTTTTCTGTTCTATTTTAGTGGTCTCCATTATTGCTCCTCTTTCATTTTTCTACCAACTTCCAGACATCACACAGCCATATCTACATCTACGTACCTATACACTACCATTATGTGATATATTTTACAACACATATCATACATTGGGCTAGGAGGTTTCTTATGCCCAAGTTACCTATTATGCCATATATGATTTTTGTAGTTTGCTATTTTTTTCCTTTCTTCCCTGGATTTACTTTCTTATATACTGTTGAGCACCTGTGTACTGCTACCTTGTTGTTTACATAGCATGCAATGTCTTTTGTTGTCGTTTTACTGCCTGTTATGGCGGTGATTATCATTTAATCAATAAAATAATGCTTTTTGGACCTTATCAGTTTTTCTAGAACTTCTGTTCTATATCTCTGTGTCTCATGCTGTAGATAGGTCAAAAATATCTGGAATGGAAATATTCCAATTATAAATATGCATGAAATGTCACTTTAAAGCACTCATTTACACTGTTTTATTGTACAAAATCATTCATAAATCCTACAGCATCAGGCCACCATCCAGCAATGTTCTGCAATTGAATATTGACGTAGCAGAATAGCCAGTCTGTAGCATCTCCTTGTGTCATAAATCCTAAAAGTGTTATGGATTCTTAATGATGCATATTAATATATTGATCTAGGGATAATTCCAGTTCCAAGGATAAGCGGCAAGGAGAGCTGCTTATAATTTGTTCTTCATAATTAAGTACACATTCTCTTTTCTAAAGGGTGATCGTGGTGATCCTGGCTTCAAGGGGCTACAAGGAGCAGATGGTTTCAAAGTAAGTTGTTTGTGACACTACCATAAGTTACCAAGAGGTCCCAATGGAGCCGTTACCACCTGTAAAATGATGGAGTGCAAACCAAAATACGTGGAAGACATTCACTTTAAAAAAAAAATCGAATAACTCCTGAGAAAGACATCTCCAGTGGCGATACGTGTGGGGTCCTCAGTCCAATATGAGTTTTTTTCTATGAGCCAAATTACCTGGGTGACTATGTATATGGCACTTTATTGTACAGTGTTACCGCTGACCTCATTTACACTGTTTTGATACTGCATTATTATGTATTATTTTTATTTGTGTATTGCACCTATCTCCATTATTGAATACCATTAGACATTACTTTAGAGGTTGTGTCTATTTATACATATTTTAGATATTCATTATATTTACATAGCTCTATTGGTAAGCATGCCGGTTATATGTATTGACCCTGTTCATGGGATATATTATATATCTCTAAGTAATTATTGTCATGCTTAAATGCATATTGTAATGATCTAATATCTATGTTTTTATATAATGAGCACAACTAATATTTTCAAATGTATTTTATCCATAGAAACAGTAATGACAATGGCTACATACTGTAGACATAGCTAACTGGTTGTCTACCTAATATAAGGGTTCATTTACACTGGCATATAAATCAGACAACTGCAATTTGATGAAAAATCGGATTTCCCTCGGACCAATGTTATTCAGTCAGACAAAGCAGATCTGTGATTTTTTCCTCAGTTTTTATTTATAGCTATTGTGTATGTACCCTAACAGAAAGCCCCCTCATATGTGTGTATAAAACATGTGCATGAAAAAACTGTGTCTTCAGTGTTATCGATCAGTGTGCCATCCATGTTTTTCTAGTTTGGATAAAGAATGAAATTACAAAGCTTCTCCTATACTTTGCAGTGTTAAATATGTTCAGTACACGGATGGCACTTGGATGTCATCCATGTGCTGTACGTGTTTTTCACAGACTCATAGAATGGTCATGTTCACACAGATGTATTGTCCGTGTAAAAACACAGGCATGTGAAGATCACCATAGGTTATAATGGGTAAGTGTGGTACCTGTGAAAAAAGTGAACAGGTGCCACTTATCTGGAAGATGAAAGCTATAAACAATGTTTTTTACTAACAAGCCATCATCTAGAAGGCATACCGGTATAACTTTACCGGTTGATATGCCCATATCAACAACTCAAAAATCTCAAAAGAGTGACAGATTCCCTTTAACTTACATTGAATCAATTTTTCCATCCCAAAAATGAGACAATGGGTGTTCATGGCCCACATTTAATTTGAAATGATTGTACCAAGGTATGTCTTGTATTCTAAATAAGATTAAGGCCTAAGACACACGGTCAGAAAAACGGTGCGAGTGTGTTACGGGGGGCTGTCTGATAATAAATCCCAAAGGAATATCAGACAGTCAAGACAAGACTCTGCTGCAGACTATGGCAGAGGATAAGGGGTATATAAGTGTGCCACTGTAAATAGTAATAGCACAAGTGCAGAGTGCAACACCTCTGTTAAACTCACAGAGGAATACAATTAGGAAACAAAGCAACTCCTCCCTTACTTGGAGGGTGTGGCATGGTCTCTGCCAATGGTCACAGAGACAAAAACAGTGAGTGTGAAATGGCACCTACCTAGGTCCGCTCCTCTAGCGGTGACAGAGAGGAGTAGAGAGGGGTGATTAATGCCGCGCCAAATGATCACTGTTCAAATGTCAGATTAACGTGTCTTTATTGTTGGCATAGGTCTACGCGTTTCAGGAGCTCTGCTCCCTTCCTCAGGACCGTCAAGCACCAAAGACACATCAAATCTCAGAGATTTGATGTTTCTTTGGTGCTTGACGGTCCTGAGGAAGGGAGCAGAGCTCCTGAAACGCGTAGAGCTATGCCAACAATAAAGACACGTTAATCTGACATTTGAACAGTGATCATTTGGCACGGAATTAATCACCCCTCTCTACTCCTCTCTGTTATCTGCCATTTGGGTGGCTGCAGCCTTGATCAAAGTTATACTCGCGAGTAAAGTAGTTGTGACTGTCACAACTGCATCTGGTGAGTATATTACTCCCCTCTCCTTACCCCGCATATATTGGGGTAATACCCTATCTGCGCTTTTATTTCCACAGTTTTTTTCTGTTTTCCTCTAGCGGTGACAGGAGACGGACAGCAGCGTAAGCCGCACAAAGCTCCTACCTGCGTTCGCTCCACTAGTGTGCGAGGACACGAACCACTAGATATGGCACCTGCCTAGGTCCACTACACTAGTGGTGCAAAAGAGACGGACAACAGCATAAGCCGCACAAAGCTCCTCCCTGCGTTCACTCCACTAGTGTGCGAGGACACAAACCACTAGATATGGCACCTGCCTAGGTCCGCTCCACTAGTGGTGCAAAAGAGACGGACAGCAGCATAAGCCGCACAAAGCTCCTACCTGCGTTCGCTCCCCTAGTGTGCGAGGATACGAACAAGTGCCAGACGCAGTACAAGGAACGCTACCCTAGCGGCAACGTCCACCTACGAGTAGAATCACAAGGCCCTGCCGGACCATGTGCCTCAGGTACCTGCCTATGTCCGCTCCACTAAAATGCAAGGACACGGACCGCAGCCGAAGCTGTAAGGTACAAGAACGCTACCCTGCCGGTAGTGCTCACCTAGCAAAGACAGAGAGATGCCTAGAGGGACGTGCACAGAGCGTCTACTCTCATGCATGAACCAAGAGGACTGAGTGCCGGGCGGCGTGCGTCAGGGTCTTATATAGACTCTGTGCCTCATCCAAGATGGAGGACACCAGAGCCAATCCGCTGCCAGAACGACAGCAATGACGTCACGCTGGCCTATCACCGAGCAAAGCGTCACAAGCACATGACCAGCGACCAATCGGCATAGAAGGTGTCAGAGACATGTGACCACGTGTCACAGGCACATGACCAGTGGCCAATCAGCTTAGAAGGTGTCAGAGACATGTGACCTCGTGTCAGCGATGATGTCACCTGCACATGTGCAATGGCTCCAAGATAGGACCTAGTCTCCAGCGCTTGCACATGTGCAGTAGCAAGAAATCCGAACATAGTCTCCAGTGCTCGCACATGTGAGTAGCAAGAAATCCGAACATAGTCTCCAGTGCCACAGCAACCGTAACAGAGTGGAGTGCGATAAAACATCGCATTCCACTTGGACCAATTCTAGTCTGTGTGTCAGCACCCATGAGCAAATATTTTCTCAGCCCTAATCAGACCGAGAAAACAATCGCAGCATGCTGCGATTGTAATGCGAGACTCTTTCTCTTGCACCCATTCAAGTGTATGGGGCGAAAAAAAATTCGCACTGCACTCGCGGTACACCGGTGTACCGCGAGTGCAGAACGAGAATCGCAATAGCCAGCTATGGAGGAGAGAGGGAGGGAAATCCCTCCCTCCCCTCTGCAGCATCGGCCGCAGCTGAGGCCTGCTCGCACAGTTGGACCTCAGTCGTAGGGATACCAGCATGATACTCAGCTCTGCTGTACCCCCAGCATGACCTGAGTGTCATGCGAGGATTGCACTAATGCCCCGTGTGGCCCCAGCCTAACAATGGCCATTTTATCAATTATCTTCTGGCTACTCACACCTACATTAAAGCCTGCTTGTAACACAATGTTTAAGGTTCAGTGTGTTGCTTAAGTGATGGACACCTTTGGTTGGATTTTTTTGTTAAATCTATTTTGAGTTTAAAATTATTTTTGCAATTAGGTTTCATTTTCATTTTTGGACCGTTGGCTTTCTTTAATCTTTGTGGTAGGCCCCCTTCACACAACGGTGGGAAAACATTCGTGTTTTGCATGGCCGTGTTGAAAGTGTGTATGGCCCATCCGTGTGCCATGATAGCACATGGAGAGCAGGAACTTTTTACTCACCTTTCCCCAGCGCTGCTGTCCCCAGAGCTGATGTCTCTGGTGATGCTGCTTCTGAGTCCGCAGTGCAGTGAATATTCATGAGCATAATGAGCGGTCCTGGAAGCAAGTGACAGCAACGCCAAATACGGCAGCACTAGAGACAGGTGAGTATAAAAAAATCATTCTTTATCAAAGACATGTGTTTTCTCCGGTACGTGTCACACGGATCACATCACTGTGTGGTCCGTGTGACATCAGTGCTGCCGGAGAAAAATGGACTTGTCTCCGTACGGACATATAACATGATGCACACAGACCTTGTGAAATTACTGATGTGTGCAAAGACTCATTGATTTTAATGGATCTGTGTATGTCCATTTCTTTGGTACATATGAAAACGGACATCATACGTACCGGAATCACTGACATAGAAAGGGGGCCTTACACTGTCTATCAGTAGATGCTAAATGAGGTAACTATGAATCTATTACTTAACTGGGCCAGATAATAAATTTGTAAATCATTTATCTGTCTTTTTTCTTAGCGCCTCTCAAGTACTTTATAACCACCAGTAAGTTGAACTGAACTTTGTGGTAATTATAAAGCTGAGAACAGCTCAGAAAAAGACTGATAATAAACAGTTACAAAGTCTCCTGTCAGAACCAGCTAAGTGACAAATTCCAGTTAATTAATTCAGTGACCAGCAAAGCAGTGATACAAATGTGCCAGGAAAAAACATTTATGGTAACATTTTGAATGAAACCCAACTGTAAAGCTGATTCTTAGCACAAATTACATGCATTTAGCAAAAAATAAAGTTATGGGTTCACCTAGTGAGGTAGATTCTTAAAGCCATAGGTCAGAGTGAGCAACATGGACTGAAGGCAATGGCACAGTGGACCAGACATGCAGGATACCATGTGGGTTAAGCAAAGACCAGAAGAATATGTAGGATAGCATGCAGAAAAGAGGAGCAGGAAGCAGTAGAAGACAAAGAGTCAGGAGTCTGGATATACATAAGAAATGAAGAAGTATAGTCAGCCCAGGACTTGCAGCAAACCATTGGTTAATGGCAGAGATGCATGCCATCAGTAGATCACATGGTCAATATCAGAAAGGTAGGCAATCAGCAAACAGATGGTTAATTGCAGGCAGAAGTGATGAGCAGGCAAACTAGATGCTTGCTGTAAGAAAAGGATATACACTGTTGCAGCAGCATTGTATTGTGAACAGTACACGTATAGCAGAGTAGAGATATTTATTTTTACAGCAAATAAATTGCTATTTGCAGGTCATCAATAATAAACAGGTGACTGAATATCGCTTGTAGATATGACTGCACCATTTTAGTGTGAACGTCCAGTTGACCCAAAATCACCGAGCTCAGCCCCGGTCTCCGTGAGTAACTGGGCTGTGGGTGGAGTTTCACCGCACATCTCAGCCCAGCATTGCTAATGCTTGTGACTCTCTGCTATGAAGGATATCGATGATGGCCTGTGACATTGGGCTGTGACTAAAAGGCATCCTTTATGTAAAGGGGCCTGAGAAATACAGTTTTTAATTACTTTAGAATATTTTTTTATGGTCTTCATCCACTCTGATATGATATATTACTTAATCAAATTATATTGCAGGGCATTGCTGGTCCACCTGGAATCAGAGGTCAAACTGGCCCAATAGGCGATACGGTGAGTACATAAAAACACTGCCTAACTCATGGAGGCAAAATTCAAAATTAATATATTTTATATCATCATTTAAAAATTAGATTTTAAGTATTTTTAGGGCGGATTCACGAATAAGGAAGCAGGTACACTGCATTTGAGTTCATTGTTTAATGGCCACTGTCAAGTAGTATAACCCATGAATATGTTTGTCCCAGACAACCCCTTTATGTAAACGTTTCATTAAATAATACACCTAAATCCTCAATGTACACTTACATATAACAACTTCATACATGTTGTATTCTATCCTTTATATGTTAGAATCCAATTGTCTCTCAGTAAATATGAAATATTATTTTTTTTTTTACTGTGGATGATGTCTTACTTGGACAAACCATCTGTACATATAAATTATGGTCGTTTATATGGCATATAATAAAAAAAAGATCTAGAAATCAACTTGAACAGTGTTTGCAATTATTTACTGTGGTCTCAAAATGTACTGCTAGGGAAGAATAATGGAGAATCTCCCAAAAATGAGTAGATAACCTTCTCTGGCTGAAATATGTAGATGATAATGTAACTCTGTCAATTATACTGCCTAAGCTACAAATCAAGCCAACCTGTGCAAGAAGACACAAAGAAAAAGGGAATGTATGTGTCACAATTGGAAATCTTGTATTCCTGATCTATCTATCTATCTATCTATCTATCTATATATACTATCTAATCTATCATTTCTATTTATCATCTATTTATCTATGTATGTATTTTTCTATCTATGTATCTATCTATCTATGTATCTATCTATCTATCTTTCTATATATTCTATCTAATCTATAATTTCCATTTATCAATCATCTATCTATAATCTATCTATCTATCTATCTATCTATTATCTATCTGTCAATCATCTATCTATCTATTATCTATCTATCTTTCTATATACCCTATCTAATCTATCATTTCTAGTTATCAATCATCTATCTATCCTTCTATCTATCATGTATCTATCTATCTATTATCTATCGATCTACCTATCTCTCTATCTGTTAATCATCTATCTATCTATCTATCTATTTATCTATCTATCTATCTAGTATCTATCTATATCTATCTCTATCATAGATACATGTATATAAACATACAGAATTGGGCATTACTGTAAATGTATATTGTGTCAGTTTGACATCCATTGAATATTTATTATTTTTTCTTTTGTGTCCTAATTACTTAATTCTGATTTTTAAATAAATAAGTGTATAAATATACTGTATATTAAAACATTTTTTGATACAACACAATTATAGCACCATACTTGCAATTCCTCTAACTTGTCCTGTTGTGTTGTTTTCATAACTACACTACCTTGCCCAATTATCCATGTCCTATCCACACCCATAATCCCTCCCTGTATATGCCTCTGGACACCAGGGCTCATGGTCACGGCAATAAAACTATTAGGAGAGGTTCATCAAGGGTTCTCTTATGACCAGGAGACTTGCCAAATCTTTCTCGAGTGTGTTCTCCAAAACTCCTGGGTCCGCCAACAGAGATGGCGAGTATTCTTAACAGTCTTTTTGAAAAGTATGATTTTTTACAAACTTGAAAACAATATGGTTGTACATATGCTGCTTACAATACCCCATCATGTGCGCTTATTCTCCATCAGTCTATGATGTAGGATTAACAAACCTTTAAATGCCTCCACAGACTTATGAAAATACAGTAAAGACCCACTGTGGTGTACGTGGGGCCACAATTCTAAGGGTATTTTTGATTTTCAATTTGATGTTAAATTTCTTAGGGCGAAGAAGGAGAAACTGGATTGGAAGGCATTCCAGGATACACAGGAGTGAAGGTACATTGGTTTTATAGCCTCATTATTAGATATAGATGTGGTATGTCAGACTATGTACAGTTTATTTGTTATTTGATATTCTCTACTTCATCTTGTCCACATTTATATAGTTCTTTAGATTTACAATATGAATGAGGAATGTAAAGTAAAAATTCCCTAATTCAGGAAATATGTGGTTAAACTGCTTTTCTTACAGTATCTTATTTTGTGCGTTATACTGTTTTTAAGCATAGTAAACATTACTAACAATAATATTGTTATTGCAGTACAATTAAAATAAGATTCTTCATTATTTTATTCAACTATTATTGAAGTACCTGAAATATAAAATAAATTATGAATAGCAATATCCAATTTATCGGTATGGCATCTTCATTTCTAGGGTGATGATGGCTTTCCTGGAGCTGAGGGTCTTCTAGGCAGGCAAGGACCAAAGGTATTGTGGCATTTATTGATATTAATGAATTATTAGTAATAAGGAAAACAAAAATGTAATGTCTTCAGTAATTCACCACATTTATAATGATTGAAATATAGAATCATCCTTAGTTATATTATATGAGCAAATCCATTTAATGAAAAAACAATAATAATGGTAAACAACAATGACCAATCAATACAATATTAATAATTCACACTTTTTAGGGACTAGTTGGTGACCCAGGAGAACTAGGAATTGTAGGAGCTAAAGGCGAACCAGTAAGTATTACATTTACATTAATGAGTAAATAATTGTTCCTATTTTTACTTGTTGTGGCTCACTTCTTTTGTCATTTTTCGGTGGTTTATTAACACCACAGTTTTGACCTACGTACTTCTTACATATACATTATGGATTAAGAAATAAACAGATATATCAGAAGGTTAAGGTCGGGGCCACACGAGGTTATGTGCGATCCTTGCATAACACTCGTTTCATGCTGGCAGCACAGCGGGAGCCAAGTGTCATGTGTAGGTCATTGCGACTGTTGTCCGATCATGCCATCAGACCACAGCTGTGGGGGGCGGGCCGGCGCTGCGGAGGGGAGGGCTGCCTCTGCGGAGGAGACGGAGGGATTTATCTCCCTCTCTCCTCAGTAGATGGCAATTGCCATTCTCGCACTGCTCTCGTGTTATACCGGTGTACCGCGAGTGCAGTGCGATGTTTCTGTCGCCCCATAGACTGGCATGGGTGCAAGTGGAACAGGATCATGTTCCACTCGCAGCATGCTGCGACTGTTATCTCGGTCAGATTAGGGCCAAGAAAATAATCGCTCATGGGAGCTGGCACATAGGGTAACATTGGTCCGAGTGGAATGCGATTTTTTTTATTGCATTCCACTCGTACCATTTGTCTCATTGTGTGTCTTAGGCCTAACATAGATTTCTTTTGTGCAGATGCAAGCCAAAACTTTGTCTTCCGGTTTAATAGATGTATATTCTGATTCCTTTTTGAGAGCAGATAATAGCACAAACATTAAACCATAAATATACATAGTTATATATATTTGCACAATATAACTTTAGATATATTAAAAGGGAAAAAACTACAAAGTTACAAAGAATTAACTAAATGCAGAAGAATAACTAAAACTGATAGCGCCTCATGGCAAAATTAGAATCCTTACTGCCTGATGAAGGGTTTGGAAACAGAAACAGATGCAAAAATAGCAATAATCAACATAATTGTATAATCATTAAAATTAATTATAGTAGCTTGTCATTTTCTCACACCTGAGTGGGCTAAAATTATTAAAGCACCACTTCAGCGGATTTTATTTCCAGCTCTGGAGGGGCACTTTAAATGTAATTCCCTTGTCCCTAGCGTTATACTTACCCTTTGGCGTTTTTATACTATTTCTACACAGCTCCGGTCCAGTGGTGCATTCTTGTGACTGTAACTTTTGACTGGCCAGAAGTCAGAAGTTACATTACAAGCTACCAAGGCAAGTCTATGAGAGCCAGAAAGAGGCCAGAACAAGGTTCTCAGAGAGTTGCATTGAGTAATGACCTCCGGCATGCTCCATGAAACACTGGAGCTGCTGGCAGGTCACATCACAAGAGACTGACTGGCGGGAAGACAGCTGCAGGTAAGTATAATACAGGGGGCAGGGAACTTACATTTAAAGCACCACTCCAGCACTAAAATAAAAAACTGGTGGTGCTTTACATTTTTTTTTTAACTTTTTAAAATGTTTTTATCTTCTTCAAAAAACTGATCCAAAAAGTATGAATATACAGACACTGATCAGAAATGTATCTAAATGTAGCACATGGTGTTATATGACTTATATTAGTTAAAGGGATTGTCCAGGGCTATTTTTGTTTATGGGCCTTAGAAATAACAGGCAGTTACTGTAGTTTCTAAATACCTGACAGCCACTTCTCGCAGTTAGGCAGAGACGAGCAGGCTGTCAATCAGCATGACATCGGCAATCGCGCCATCAATGGAGCTGAAGAGAAATTCCTGCCATGTCAGGTTGACGTCAACAGAAGCCATAGAATCTCTGGCAGGAGCAGTCTGTGACTGCTGTGTGCCAGAAGAGAGCTGCGCCAGGCAGAACAGGCAGGAATTAGTAACTACCTGCCTGTTAGTTTATATGCACATAGCAAGTAAATAAAATAATCTCGGACACCCCCTTTAATTGAAAACTGTAATTTTTCATGATACTTTATATTAACCCCTTTATGACCTAGGATGTATATGTAGGTCCTAGGTCACCTCCCCAGGTCACCATTGTCTCCCATGGTGAGCCCGTGGTAATCCTTGCACATGTCTGCTAATTAGCAGACTTGTGCAGCCGACATGTGCAGGTGGATTGTTGATCCACTCGTGACTGTTAACTTTTTAAATTGCGCTGTCAAACTCTGATAGCATGATCTAATGTGCTCTGGCGGGAGCTGCGCTGTTCCTCGCTGCCATTGGCGGCCTCGTGATGCCATCATGGGGTGCCAATATGTTGCATGACAGCGCGGGGTCAGTTGATGACCCCTGTCGCTGTTATGACTCACTTCCTGTGAATATCGGCAAAGCGCTGCTTGTACTCACAGGAACATAGCATTTCTGCTGATCAGAGCAATGTTGAAGCATTGGTCTGATCAGCACAAGCGATCAGACTGTACAGTCATAAAGTCCCCTAGGAGGACTAGTAAAATCAGTAAAAAAAGTAAAAAAAAATATTTTTCCAAAATATTAAAAAAATAAAAAAACCCCTAAAAGTTCAAATCACTCCTCTTTTGCCTCATTGAGAATAAAACAATAATAATAAAAAATAGACATATTTGGTATTGCTACATTCAGAAATGCCAGATTTATCAAAATTTAATATCAATTAATCTGATCGGTACACAGCGTAATGAGAAAAAAATTCCAAGAGCCAAAATTACGTTTTTTATTTGCCGCAACATTGCATTGCCTCTATGCAAAAATGGTATAATTAAAAATGCCAGCTCAAGACACAATAAATAAGCCATCACTGAGCCCCAGATCCTGAAAAATGAGATGGCTACTAGTCTCTGAAAATGGCGACAAAAGCGCAATACTTTTTTGGGACAAATTTCTGAATTTTTTTTCACCACTTAGATAATAGTAAAACTGTACATGTTTGGTATGTACAAACTCATACTGATAGGGAAAATCATAATGCCAGGTTTCTTTACCATATAGTGAACATGGTAAATAAAAAGTCCAAAAAACAATCATATAATTGCAATTTTTTTGCAATTTCACTGCACTTGGAAATTTTTTCTAGTTTTTCAGTACACTATATGGTAAAGCTATTGGTTTCATTCAAAAGTACAACTCATCCCACAAAAAACATCCCTCATATGGCTATATTGATGAAAAAATAAAAAAGTTATGGCTCACAGAAGAAGGGGAGGAAAAAACTAAAACAAAAAAAATCGCCGGGAGTGAAGGGGTTAATGATGTGAAACATCAATTGGAGAAATTTTAACGCCACCTATTCGAAGTAGCAATCCTCAAAGTCAAAAGTGGCTTTTTAAACAAGCCTTTCCATAAGACTTAGAATTTATTGCCAGTTCAGAATCCCAATTTGCAGACATAGTGTTTCGGGGTGATTACCACTCGTCAGTGCAAAGTGTGGGTATCTGATTTGGCTTATGAGAAGCTATGTGGGGACCACGGGGAAGACTATTCTCCTTATGGAGACCTGACAAACCAGTCTGGCTGTCAGTAAGGGGACGTATTGCTGCAATGCCCCTGTGAAAATTATTCAAATTATCCCTCCAGTGAGGAAGAAGACAAACTCTAGCGCCACCTATTGGAAGTAGCAATCCTAAAAGTCAAAAGTGGCTTTTTAAACAAGCCTTTTCATAAGACTTAAGATTTATTGCCAGATCAGAATCCCAATTTGCAGACATGGTGTTTCGGGGTGATTGCCCATCGTCAAGGCAATCACCCCGAAACACCGTGTCTGCAAATTGGAATTCTGATCTGGCAATAAATCCTAAGTCTTATAAAAAGGCTTGTTTAAAAAGCCACTTTTGACTTTTAGGATTGCTACTTCCAATAGGTGGCGCTAGAGTTTGTTTCCTTCCTCACTGGAGGGAAAATTTGAATAATTACCAGAGGGGCACTGAAGCTACAAGTCCCCTTACTGACAACCTGACTGGTTTGTCAGGTCTCCATAAGGAGAATAGTCTTCCCCGTGATCAATTAGAGAAAACCATTGTTACTTTTTCATTTCTCCTCTTTACTGCAGAGACATTAGCTTGTAAAGTTTATGTTATACAGTCATATGAAAAAGTTTGGGCACTCCTATTAATGTTAACCTTTTTTCTTTATAACGATTTGGGTTTTTGCAACAGCTATTTCAGTTTCATATATCTAATAACTGATGGACTGAGTAATATTTCTGGATTGAAATGAGGTTTATTGTACTAATAGAAAATGTGCAAACTGCATTTACACAAAATTTGACTAGTGCAAAAGCATGGACACCCTTATCAATTTCTTGATTTGAACACTCCTAACTACTTTTTACTGACTTACTAAAGCACTAAATTGGTTTTGTAACCTCATTGAGCTTTGAACTTAATAGGCAGGTGTATCCAATCATGAGAAAAGGTATTTAAGGTGGCCACTTGCAAGTTGTTCTCCTATTTGAATCTCCTATGAAGAGTGGCATCATGGGCTCCTCAAAACAACTCTCAAATGATCTGAAAACAAAGATTATTCAACATAGTTGTTCAGGGGAAGGATACAAAAAATTGTCTCAGAGATTTAAACTGTCAGTTTCCACTGTGAGGAACATAGTAAGGAAATGGAAGAACACAGGTACAGTTCTTGTTAAGTCCAGAAGTGGCAGGCCAAGAAAAATATCAGAAAGGCAGAGAAGAAGAATGGTGAAAACAGTCAAGGACAATGCAAAGACCACCTCCAAAGACCTGCAGCATCATCTTGCTGCAGATGGTGTCAATGTGCATCGGTCAACAATACAGCGCACGTTGCACAAGAAGAAGCTGTATGGGAGAGTGATGTGAAAGAAGCCGTTTCTACAAGAACGCCACAAACAGAGTCGCCTGAGGTATGCAAAAGCACATTTGGACAAGGCAGTTACATTTTGGAAGAAGGTCCTGTGGACTGATGAAACAAAGATTGAGTTGTTTGGTCATACAAAAAGGCGTTATGCATGGAGGCAAAAAAACACGGCATTCCAAGAAAAGCACTTGAGTAAAATTTGGTGGAGGTTTCATCATCCTTTGGGGCTGTGTGGCCAATGCCAGCACCGGGAATCTTGTTAAAGTTGAGGGTCGCATGGATTCAACTCAGTATCAGCAGATTCTTGACAATAATGTGTAAGAATCAGTGACAAAGTTGAAGTTACGCAGGGGATGGCTATTTCAGCAAGACAATGATCCAAAACACCACTCCAAATCTACTCAGGCATTCATGCAGAGGAACAATTACAATGTCCTGGAATGGCCATCCCAGTCCCCAGACTTGAATATCATTGAACATTTGTCAGATGATTTGAAGCGTACTGTCCATGCTCGGCGACCATCAAACTTAACTGAACTGGAATTGTTTTGTAAACAGGAATGGTCAAATATACCTTCATCCAGGATCCAGGAACTCATTAAAAGCTACAGGAAGCGACTAGAGGCTGTTATTTTTGCAAAAGGAGGATCTACAAAATATTAATGTCACTTTTATGTTGAGGTGCCCATACTTTTGCACCGGTCAAATTTTGTTTAAATGCGGATTGCACATTTTTTGTTAGTACAATAAACCTCATTTCAATCCAGAAATATTACTGAGTCCATCAGTTATTAGATATATGAAACTGAAATAGCTGTTGCAAAAACCCAAATTGTTATAAAGAAAAAAGGTTAACATTAATAGGGGTGCCCAAACTTTTTCATATGACTGTAATTTATTTTAAGTTCAAGGGGACATTACCAGAGATTTTTCACTGATGGTGTGTAATTCTTCCCCTGCATGAGGTCGACCAATCTTAAGCAGGCAAACAACATACTGGAGAAAAAGTAATATGCCCCAACAATAGTCCACAGCAGGTTTTCCACTGTGTGAGACGTAATGATAAACAGCCTGCTCTCATTGGTCTCACTACAGAGTGATTAGAAGTGGAGGGGAGTACAGCAGAGATTACTAATACCTTTCCACTTTCATCTCATAGAAGTCAGTATGGGGGTAGGTAATAAACGGAGATAAAAGCACTGTGAGATGAGAGCTGTAGCTCCAAACATGTTTGTTATGAGTCAAAGCTCAGCACTGCTGTATTGTCCCTCAAAGACATTAGTATTCACACTCAACTGTGCTCTACTCCCAGCACTTTGTAATCACACACAGGTTTGCAGTGAGACCATTGAGAAAATCAGAACTTTCTGTAATTATATATTGCATTAAATGCCAAAAAGCAAACAAAAAATTGAAATGCTAGAAACTGCATTTTTTGAGTGCTATACCTCCCCCAAAATTGCAATAAAAATCAACTAAATTGCCATATGTAACTCAAAATAGTAACAATAAAAACATTACCTCACCACTCAAAAAAACAAGTGCCCACATTGCACCCTCGACAGAAAACTTAAGACATACCTGGTTTAAGAAAATAGTGATGCGACAATTTTTTATTTCAACTTTCTGAAATTTTTAGCAATACTTAAATAAATTAAAAATACAATATTGGTAATATGGTAATATTAATGACCAGGTCCCTTTTAACCTACAATGACTGACATAAAACAAAAAAACAATGGTGGAATTCTATTTTTCCCCCCCATTTCACCACACTTTCATATTTCACATTTTCCAGTACAGTTTATGATAAAACAAATGTTGTCAAAACTTTAACTCATCTGCGAAAAAAAAACTAGCCCTCTCTTGATTGTGTTGAATGGAAAGTAAAAAATTATGGCTCTTGGAAGAGGAAGATAAAAATCAAAAATGCAAATATGAAAATTGGCCATGTTGGATAGAGATTAAAATACTATAGTATTATATATAATATATATTAAATATATAATATAGTATCTTTAGTGTTAACTGCTAATGATGAAATGATTTTATCCCTGGTGCCACTAGAATTAAAATTGTCAGCTGGATACTAATAAACTATAGACCGACAGACTGTATATAATAAGTAGCAAAATAGGGTCAAGGAGACATACAAATATCCAAAAGTTAGAACAAAGACTCCTAAAACTTAACTTTTAATAACGTGAAAGTTTAAAAGTGACAAAAGTCACTTAAAAACGTGAACATAAAAGTAAACATGTATGTTGGGTCACATCAGAGGACAACAGGGCCCAGCACACATTTACAGCACAATAAACAAACAATCCCTGTTATTAGCAGTATTCACAATAATATCAAGATCCCAAACTCACCCGTGAGGGGAACCAACCCCCAAGCAAAAGGGGAAAACAGGGATTTTTTACAAACAAGGTGAGACCTAATATTTATCACTTCAAACCACCGAACATCTTTTACAAGTTATGACGGTTCATGTTTAAAGATATGGAAAGATCTCACCCTATTAGGCTCATCTAAAGATTCCCATCACAGGGTATTCATGCATGATCGACCTTCCTCTTTATAGTTGCCACCATCATCCTGTTTTTAAGGATCAAGAATTCCTATTGCAGATCAGGATATAATTCCTCCTGTCATCGCACCATGTGCAGATCTGTAAGGTTACTCCCACCTTACAGATCTGCACATGATGCGATGACAGGAGGAATCTTTAGATGAGCCTAATTGGGTGACATCTTTCCATATCTTTACACATGAACCATCATAACTTGTAAATGATGTTCAGTGGTTTGAACTGATAAATATTAGGTCTCACCTTGTTGGTAAAAAATAACGGTTTTCCCCTTTTGCTTGGGGGTTGGTTCCCCTCACGGGTGAGTACGGGATCTTGATATTATTGTGAATACTGCTATTCACAGGGATTGTTTGTTTATTGTGCTGTACATGTATGCTGGGCCCCGTTGTCCTCTGGTGTGACCCAACATACATGTTTACTTTTATGTTCACGTTTTTATGTGACTTTTGTCACTTTTAAACTTTCATGTTATTAAAAGTTAAGTTTTAGGAGTCTTTGTTCCAACCCTGGTGCCATACTGGGCAATATTATTTGAAGCTGCCAACAGCTGAGGATCACTAGCATAAGGCCAACTAGCTAGAAACCACTGGTATTGTAGAATACACCAGGTTGAAGTTTCATAAAGTTATGTTGGGGGTGTATGGGAAAAGCTTTTCTCCTTGCGGATACTGACAAACCAGTCAGGCATGCCAATAGTGCAGAGACATTAAGCCACAATGCTTCTCTGGGAAATATGCAAATTGAATCTTCAGAGAGGAAGTAGACAAACTCTAGTGCCACCTATTGGGAGTAGCAATCCTAACCCTTTAACGAGTCTTGTCATTTGACTTAGGATTTATGCCAGATCATAACCTCAATTTGCAGACACAGTGTTTCAGGGTGATTGCCCCTCATCAGTGCAAAGTATAAGATCTGATCTGACTGTATGAAAGGCTATGACATGGTCTAAGTGAAAAAGCTTTTCTCCTTGCAGTGACTGACACACTATTCTGGCATGCCAGTAGTGAAGAGACTTTAAGCTGCAATGCTCCTCTGGGAAATATTCAAATTGTCTCTTCAGGGAGTAAGGAGACGAACTCTAGTGCTACCTATTGGAAGTATCAATCCTAACCCTTTAACAAGTCTTGTCATTTGACTTAGTATATATGCCAGATTAGAACCTCAATTTTCAGACATGGTGTTTCAAGGTGATTGCCCCTCGTCGCTGCAAATTGAGGTTCTTATCTGATTTCACTTTTGCAGTGAAAAGCACATGCTTGCAGATGTGCGGAGGTTAGCGTTGCATTACTATTTCCCTGTAGATAGGTGGCAAGTGGTGTTCCTCATGATGCTGGTGCAGGGAGATGTGAAGTTAAATCACATGTAAACTTTTACTTAACGGCATTAGATACAGCAGATGACTGTACATGTTCTTTAAGGCAGATTTCATGAAACAGGCTTTCAGCAGCAAATGGAAATTAGGCTTATGAGGAGCGCAAAACAGCACGTTCATCACTGGTCCAAGCTGAAGTCCAATACTGGCTCTATGAAAATCCTTCCACCCCACTAAGGTCACATCCCCTAATGGGCATTCAAACTCCAAATCCAGCTCATCTTCATTATGAGCCTGGCTAACATTGCCATCTCCATTATGGGTGACATCTGGCTGAGCACTCCTCCTGCGTCCATGACATACCTGCACCTTGACTGTGTGCTCTAGGGGACTTTAGTGGGGAATTTAAATTGTGAGCCCCAATTGGGGACAGTGATGATATCTGGTCTGTAAGCAACATAGGAATTAATGGTGAAATATAAGCGAATAAAAAAAAAGTTGTCTTTGCCAAAGAATTTGGAAGCCGTAGAAACAAGTTGTGTACTTTTTAATATAATAGATTCACTTAAATACCTTGTACTGAATGTTTGTACTTTTTAGGGCATACCGGGACCAAAAGGTCTGAAAGGATCACAGGGACCACAGGTAAGATAGCTTATTTTTCACTTTTAAACAATATATTTATTTGAGCACTAGTAATTTGTTGTACAGTGTAAATAATTGATATTGATTATCAAAAGTATTTAGTACCATGCCATATTATTTTGGGAAGCAGTATTTTTCATTTTTAATTTATATGTTATTATTTGAACGTACTATCCTAACGGTATTTCTCCATAATATAGGCATTTAAGAAGGTAATTTATTTTATTAATTTAAGCCATCATTAAAATGATTTTATCATGACAATTTTATTAATACACTGAAAGTAGTAGCTGTAAAATTTGATTTGCCAGTGCTGAGAATCGAGCTACAAGCAAATTAGACTGGAAATGCGTTGGATGCGTGTCAATGTACTCGGCGAGCAATCACATGCTGTAAGCGCATTTACAGGCTAGTTTATGGGTGGCTTCAAAGCTTGTCACTGAATCACTGAATCACTTATCACTGAAACAGTGGATACATGCAAGATAGGGTTAATTTCTATTGACCTTTACAGCCATACCATATTCATTATTAAAATAATTCTCACAGGTTCTCAATAAGAACTGCAGAGCACTCACAATAATAAGGTTGTGTTATTCCATTCATGGGCAGTGACTTTATGTATGGAGCACAAGAATCATTCTTGCCAACGATGGGGACATAAATTCATTCACCATTGTAGACAATAGGAGAAAGTATGTGATTTGCTTGTTCCAACTACCCAACATCACAGCCCTATCTCCTCTGCCGCCTATTGTAAGATGTTGAGATATATTGAAATCTCTGTCAATCTTGGGACAGTAAAGCATATTGTTATTTAGAAAAATCTCATAATACAATGTGTTTTTGGGCTCTGGGACTCATGTTCTCATTGGAATTGTGCCCATCCTTAGCATAACTGCAAAAGGTAAACACTTCTATTACTTGTCTTTCCATTACTGTTGATTCTATTATTATTATTATTATTATTATTATTTGTTATTATAGCACCATTTATTCCATGGTGCTCTACATGTGAAAAAGGGGCATATATAATAGGGACAAGAACAATAATCATAAACAATACAAGGCACAGACTGGTACAGGAGGAGAGAGGACTCTGTCCACGAGGATTCACAGTCTACAAATCCTATGATCCTTTCTATCCTTGCAGTTTCTATTCTTATTGCCATTATTTGAACCAACTGTAAAGCTGGGTTTACACACTGCAACATCTCAAACGACATCGCTGTAACGTCACCGGTTTTGTGACGCAATAGCGATGTCGTTTGCGATGTTGCAGTGTGTGAAACACATCAGCGACCTGGCCCCTGCTGTGAAGTTGCTGATCGCTACAAATTGTTCAGGACCATTCCTAGGTCCTTTGTTTCCCGCTGTGCAGCATGCATCGCTAGAAAGTTTCAGTGTGTGAAAGACTTTGCAGCGACTTTGTTAGCAACTTCCCTTTCAAAAAGCTGCTTATCAACGTCCCCAACAACCAGCTAGGTCGCTCTGCAGGTCCGTATCGCTGTTGCGTCGTTGGCCAGGTTTGCCTGTTTGACAGCTCACCAGCGACTCAACAGAGACTTAGGGAGGTCGCTGTTACATCACAAAACCGGTGACGTTACAGCGATGTCCTTTGCGATGTTGCAGTGTGTAAACCCAGCTTTAGATATACGGATATTAAAAATCATTCAGCAGTTGGGTTATGCTTCAAAAGCAAAGAAAAAAGATACTGAACCACCCAATCTGATTGTATTTCTTTCTCTTTGATCTCTTTATTTACTGACAGTTATAAGTGGACAGCTGAGATAAAAACATGAAAAGGGGCTGGATGCTATTCAAAGCAAATTCATTGCGCTGTGATAGTTTTGCCCTTTTGGCAGCACTTTACCCCTTCTGTGTCCTTATCTAACATTGTTTGCTTTTTATTTTAGTCCATAATTGAAACTTGAGGGATTTAATCCCAGTGTGTATGCTGTAACTGCTTGGAAATTTTCCTTACTGCTGTTTACTTGTGAGAGCACAGAGTAAATGTATATATATTATGAAGAATCAAGTAGAAATTGGTATAAGACACAGCGCTAGTATCTCCCTATCCCTCCTCTGCAGCAACAAGACATTCAAGCAAACCCTATTTGCAAATAAAGTGTAGCATGTAAATGAAACTAAAAATCAAATTGCGCTGATAGGAGGAATGACATATACTACGGACCAAAAAACCACAATAAGCTTTGTGTTCCATCTCTATAATACACAAGTAAAACAAACATTAAAAATAAATTGAAATCTGCCACATAAAAGATAAAAACAGGATAATTGTGGTATACTCCGCGCTGCTGTGCAAAGAAACACTCCAAATAATAAAAGCAATGTGGATGGTTTATTCTACGCTTTTCAAACAGATATCCCCTCTTCTTCCTCCTCAGGAAAATCCACCGATCGGGTGATTTTTCCTGAGAAAGAAGAGGGGATATCTCTTCGACACGTGTAGATTACATCATCCACATTGCTTTTATTATTTGGAGTGATTCTTTGTACAGCAGCATGGAGTATACCACAATTATCCTGGATTTTGACTTGCTTCTGCCTTTGGCATGTGGGATCGGCTGCAGCTGTGTTATGTGTCTATACTGGTTGTGAGTCTCACAACCATTCCAGGTGAGCAGTTTTTCTATTAAAAAGTCACCATATTTTACCCTGGTAAAACCCTATTGCACTCATTATATCTACAGCTTGTTCCTACATAAAAGATAAACTCTAGGTATGATGGAATATCACAAATATTCGGCAATATTCGGCTTCGCGAATATCTGACGAATAGTTCGCCACTATGCAAATATTCGATGCGCAATGTAAGTCTATGGGAAGCCTGAATAGTTGCTATTCGGCAACTATTCGGGTTTCCCACAGACTTACATTGCGCATCGAATACTCGGAAATCGTCAAATAGCGGCGACCTATTGGTCGAATATGGGCGTTGCCGAATATTTGTGGTATTCGATCATCCCTAATAAACTCATATGCCTATTTAAGATAAAGCCATATAACCAGGTTAGCAAATGATTGCCACGTAGTTACTGCTAAATCTAATTATATATTACCTGGTGATCCAGTATATAGAGTACAAATACTTACTCTGTCGTTTAAATAGTCTCCAATGATAATACATAAAAGTTGAGAGCAATATACTATAATTCAGGCAATGTTCATAATTCAAGGTTCGGATGGTGTCTCACTGTTAGGTAAAAAGACTGGGTTTAAAAAAACTTAGAGCGAGACCCCAGCCGGAATCAATTGCTCACTTGTAATCCTCTCCGCAGATATTCTAAGGCAGGCAAGCAGTGCACAGCGTCACTACACCAATTAATGAATTCTTAGATGGGTGTAATTTTCAAAATGTGGTCACTTGATGGGTTTTCTGCTTTTCTGGATCTAACAGGCTATGCAAATGGAGTCCACAAACTATTCTAGGAAAACCTGTGCTCCAAAAATCAAATGACTCTCATACAGCCAAACAGTACTGCACAATCACATGTGGGGTATTGCCACATTCAGGAGAAATTGTGTAAGAAATTATGGGGCCTGTTTGGTCTTTTCCCCTTGTGAAAATTGGAAGTCTGGGGCTAAAACAACATTTTACTGCTAAAAATGTAATTTTTTGTTTTACCAATAGTGTAAGATTTCGTGCCACGCCTCTTGTGTCAATATGCTCACTGCACCCCTAGATGAATTAATTGAGGGGTGCAGTTTGTAGAATGTGGTCACTTATTGGGGAATTTTTGTTGTTCTGTCACATCAGAGACTTTGTCAATGTGACATAGCACCCGCAAACCATTCCAGCAAATTCGGAAGTAAAATATGGAACTTGTTCCATTTCTTAGCTTTGCACTGTACCTCAAAAGTAGTTTCTAAATTAAATGGAGGGCATTTCTGTACTCATGAAAAATTATACAACAAACTGTGTGGTCCATTATTTTCTTAGTAGGTCTTATAAAATTAAAAACACGGGGCTAAAACAACATTTTCTAGAAAACAAATGCAATTATTATTTCTTCACCGCCCAATGGTATAAAATTCAGTGACACACCTGTGGTGTCAATAAGCTCACTGAACCCCTCGCTGCATTCAATAAGGGGTGTAGTTTGTGAATTTGAGTCAAGGGGGTTTTGTTTTTCTGGCATGTTAGGAGCACTGTCAATGACATGTGACCTCCAAACCATTCCAACTAAATCTGTACTCTAATATGATTCTCCTTTCCTTCTGAGCTTTGCACCATGCCTCAAAAGTAGATTGTATAAAAAAAATACTGTCCAATTTCTCCTATTACCCTTTTGAAAATAAAAACTTTGAGACCAAAGTAACATTTTAGTGAAAAAAATGGTAAAATTCATTTTCATCTCCCAATGTAATACAATTCTGTGAATCTTCTGAGGGTTAAAATTTTCCCCACACTCATAGATGAATTTCTTGAGGGGTGTAATTTCCATAATGGGTTCACTTGTGGGGGTTTCTGCTATTTTGTCATGTCAGGAGATCTTCAAATGTAGGGAAAGAGGGAAAGAGGTAGGAAAAAAGCACTCAACTCACCAGATAATAAACAATTATACCAAAAGATTTATTAATGAATAATTCAGTGCAAAATTTCATAAAAACATTTAAAACCAGGACACTCACTCCAAGGACCCAATAACATGATGCTAAAGCAGTGCAAATACATCAAATGCATAAGACCAACCATAAATACAGATTATAGCAATACAGGTCTGTACAAAGCCCTAGAATATTAACCCTTGTTAGAGCCGGCAATCCGTAAAAAAACAAAAAATGTGGTATTAATACAGTATGGATAACAATGCCGGTCACCAAAACAAAAGCAGGCAAAATCTAGCACTGTAAGTCTGCATAAAGACCCAAAATACTAGGTCTAAGCAGAGCAAAGAGATGAACAGGCATCAACAGGCAAGGGAATAATAACCCAAGAGGGTCCGAGGAGAATATCACCTAAGTCAGGGCAAAATGGAAGCCATATGAGAGTGTCAGAATAAGAACACCGACCCTACGCGTGTCGCTCCAAAGAGCTTCATCAGGGGAGGGTAGTGAAACAGGAAGATAGCACACATATAAATACAAAAAACATAATCATAAATCAAATACCGGTGCGGCGGAAATAAGAGCCGTGTGTTCGGCGTCCGGAAATGGAGGGTCACAGGAAGTAACCTGTTGTGCGGTCATAAAGTTCTTCCCTACAACCCAGAAACTGTAGACGCAAGTGCGCATGTGCGGACGGCCGAGCGGAGCGCAACCATATAAGAAGTCCCCCTAAAGTTTCAGGAATATCGGACGTAAATGCGCATGCGCGGCGGCCGCCATGCAACAGGCAGAATGTCATACTGCGCGTGCGTCCAGGGCATAAAGTGCGATCTGTACAGAGAGAACATAAAGCTATAGTATATAAGGTTACTGGGGACCAATATGGTAAAGCATATAGACATTTGTAGCCGGCTACAACAACAGTTTCAAAAGATATATATTAATGAAACACTAATATTGATGAGGAACAAGTATCAGGAATTAGCACAAGGTCACTAACATATACCTAGAAGATCGGTAGATAAATGGGAACTACAAAAGGGTAAGAGGAAAATTGGCAGAACAATACTAATCATTATCCAAAGGACAAAAATTTATACAGTAGATGCAGACATAATAGTGACTATTGTTAGTCACTACCCTCCCCTGAGCGCATGAACATACAGAGAGACACATAAGGATCAACCAATAATATGGATATCATCATTATAAAAGTGTAGATGTTAATATAAAGCTCTGTAGTGATATTCTCGAGACAATACCATGCAGAAGAATGCCCAATATGAACAAAAAGAACAACAAGAAAGATCATATGACTAGTGTAGCTGGAAAGTCATAAGGGCCAATATAAGCCCCTAGATGGTAACAAAGAAGAAGGGATCCAGTTGGAGTCCAGATGAAGAGAGGACCAAAATTCATCAATAATCAGCAGTCCAGATGTTCAGTTGAGGCCAAGACGAATAGGCGGCATCTTGTTATTATGGAGGGAATCAAGGAGCTCAGGAAAAGGATAATTCATGTACAGAAATCTGGAGAAAGATATAAGACATATGAGGAACAATACGTAGACCAGGAAGGCAGCCATAGGGGTGAATAAGATGATCCATGTTCACCCAAGGAACCCGGTGAAGAGCAACTCTTCATTTAAGCCTGCTGGAGAGACTGAGTTTAGGCACCAAATCCACCGTGATTCCAATTGCAAGAGCCGTTTGGTAAGATCCCCACCCCTAATGTTAGGTTTGAGGCGTTCCAAACCCACCACCCGCAGGCCTCTAGGGTTGCCCCCATGATGGGATAAAAAATGAGACGCCACCGAGGTGAGCTTCCTACCTTTCCGTTGGTCTCCAGCTGCCAAGTTGATGGTTGATACATGCTTCTGTATCCTTTTCCTGAGCTCCTGGGTCGTTTCCCCCACATAAAGCCTGTTGCAGGGGCAAATAATTACATAAATGACACAGGAGGTTTTGCAGTTGATAAACCCCTTCAATCTATGCTGACTACCCACCGTGGGAGGGATTCGGCAGGATAATATCGGACCATTGGAGGGTTCTAAAAATTGATCAGAGGATTTCCGATTTGATTGGTGATAAGCCCCTTATTACAGCCAAAAGGGCGCCAAGTCTCAGTGACAAACTGGTGAGTAGCCATTTTGTTAGGCCTACCTACCGCTTGGGACATGGCTCCATTGGTACTGGCTCCTACCCTTGTGGGGACTGCAACATTTGCCCTTTCATGCGGCCTGTACGTGACAGCTTTGCACACCCCACGGGAGGTAGTCAGCATAGATTGAAGGGGTTTATCAACTGCAAAACCTCCTGTGTCATTTATGTAATTATTTGCCCCTGCAACAGGCTTTATGTGGGGGAAACGACCCAGGAGCTCAGGAAAAGGATACAGAAGCATGTATCAACCATCAACTTGGCAGCTGGAGACCAACGGAAAGGTAGGAAGCTCACCTCGGTGGCGTCTCATTTTTTATCCCATCATGGGGGCAACCCTAGAGGCCTGCGGGTGGTGGGTTTGGAACGCCTCAAACCTAACATTAGGGGTGGGGATCTTACCAAACGGCTCTTGCAATTGGAATCACGGTGGATTTGGTGCCTAAACTCAGTCTCTCCAGCAGGCTTAAATGAAGAGTTGCTCTTCACCGGGTTCCTTGGGTGAACATGGATCATCTTATTCACCCCTATGGCTGCCTTCCTGGTCTACGTATTGTTCCTCATATGTCTTATATCTTTCTCCAGATTTCTGTACATGAATTATCCTTTTCCTGAGCTCCTTGATTCCCTCCATAATAACAAGATGCCGCCTATTCGTCTTGGCCTCAACTGAACATCTGGACTGCTGATTATTGATGAATTTTGGTCCTCTCTTCATCTGGACTCCAACTGGATCCCTTCTTCTTTGTTACCATCTAGGGGCTTATATTGGCCCTTATGACTTTCCAGCTACACTAGTCATATGATCTTTCTTGTTGTTCTTTTTGTTCATATTGGGCATTCTTCTGCATGGTATTGTCTCGAGAATATCACTACAGAGCTTTATATTAACATCTACACTTTTATAATGATGATATCCATATTATTGGTTGATCCTTATGTGTCTCTCTGTATGTTCATGCGCTCAGGGGAGGGTAGTGACTAACAATAGTCACTATTATGTCTGCATCTACTGTATAAATGTTTGTCCTTTGGATAATGATTAGTATTGTTCTGCCAATTGTCCTCTTACCCTTTTGTAGTTCCCATTTATCTACCGATCTTCTAGGTATATGTTAGTGACCTTGTGCTAATTCCTGATACTTGTTCCTCATCAATATTAGTGTTTCATTAATATATATCTTTTGAAACTGTTGTTGTAGCCGGCTACAAATGTCTATATGCTTTACCATATTGGTCCCCAGTAACCTTATATACTATAGCTTTATGTTCTCTCTGTACAGTTCGCGCTTTATGCCCTGGACGCACGCGCAGTATGACATTCTGCCTGTTGCATGGCGGCCGCCGCGCATGCGCATTTACGTCCGATATTCCTGAAACTTTAGGGGGACTTCTTATATGGTTGCGCTCCGCTCGGCCGTCCGCGCATGCGCACTTGCGTCTACAGTTTCTGGGTTGTAGGGAAGAACTTTATGACCGCACAACAGGTTACTTCCTGTGACCCTCCATTTCCGGACGCCGAACACACGGCTCTTATTTCCGCCGCACCGGTATTTGATTTATGATTATGTTTTTTGTATTTATATGTGTGCTATCTTCCTGTTTCACTACCCTCCCCTGATGAAGCTCTTTGGAGCGACACGCGTAGGGTCGGTGTTCTTATTCTGACACTCTCATATGGCTTCCATTTTGCCCTGACTTAGGTGATATTCTCCTCGGACCCTCTTGGGTTATTATTCCCTTGCCTGTTGATGCCTGTTCATCTCTTTGCTCTGCTTAGACCTAGTATTTTGGGTCTTTATGCAGACTTACAGTGCTAGATTTTGCCTGCTTTTGTTTTGGTGACCGGCATTGTTATCCATACTGTATTAATACCACATTTTTTGTTTTTTTACGGATTGCCGGCTCTAACAAGGGTTAATATTCTAGGGCTTTGTACAGACCTGTATTGCTATAATCTGTATTTATGGTTGGTCTTATGCATTTGATGTATTTGCACTGCTTTAGCATCATGTTATTGGGTCCTTGGAGTGAGTGTCCTGGTTTTAAATGTTTTTATGAAATTTTGCACTGAATTATTCATTAATAAATCTTTTGGTATAATTGTTTATTATCTGGTGAGTTGAGTGCTTTTTTCCTACCTCTTTCCCTCTTTCCCTACATACTGGTTGGTAGGATTGCACCCTCACTTTTTCATTATTTCTATTGTGACTGTAGCTGTGCAGCTCTGTCTCCTGCTTAGGAGATCTTCAAATGTGACATAGCATCTGCAATCTATTCCAAACAAAATGGTGTTCCAAAATTCAAATAGTGTTTCTTCCCATCTGAGCCCTGCCGTGTACCCAAACAGTAGTTTTCCACCACACACAAGTCCTAAAGAGAAATAGCACAACAAATTATATTGTCCATTTTCTCGTGTTACTTTTGTAAAGATGAAAAATTTGGGTCTAAAGCATTTATTTTTATAGGAAATTTTCATTTTTTGCGTCCACTTTGCTTTAGTTCCTGTAAAGCACCTAAAAGGTTAGTGAACTTCTTGAACATGGTTTTAGCACTTTGAGGGGTGCAGTTTTTAAATTGGTGTCACTTTTGAGTGTTTTCTGTCACATAGGACCCTCCAAGTCACTTCAAATGGGATGTGGTCCGTAAAAAAATTGGTTTTGTAAACTTTGTTGGAAAAATGAGAAATTGCTGATAAAAATTCAAAGATTGAAAATTGCTAAATTTGTAAGTTCTTAGAGATAATTAAAAGGGAATTTTAATTTTAATGAATTTTGCACAAATCAATCAGTACAGTGGAGTATAACAATTTTTGTGATATATCTTATTAGAGATCTCTTCTTCCTTCCCACTTATGAGACACTTCTTCTTCCTCTGCCTTCTGAAATTGTCAGGAACTCTGAAAAAACAGCTCAACTCCATCTTGTTCAGACAAGACAGACTGCCATCAAGTGAGGCGTCAGGTCATACAGTCTATTATACTGTATGGAAATGGGTGGGGGGGGGTGAGAAGCAGAGTAAGAAAAAAGCACAGGCAGACAAAGAAAGAATGTGCTGAGCTTTTTAACAAGTCTGCAACCTCCCATCAGATCTTGTTTCACATCCACACAGCTCAGTAGCATGGTCCTCAATACTCTTGCTGTTTCTCTCTGTCTCCAATAAGGAATGAAAAGCAAGAATCGCTTTCTATATGTGCTTTACAAAGAATAAACAGCTGCAATCACTTTCAGTGTGTTAAGTATATGAGACGTCATAGCAACTAATCTGTTCCCCGTTTATTACAATCTGCCCAGAGTCAGTTACAAATTAAGAGATGAGCCTGTAGAGTGGAAATCTGGTGAGAAATGCAGGGTACAAGTCATGTAACAGCAAAAGATGGTGCTATTCCTTATGTACACACATTAAAGCTTATGCTTTAAGGTTATAGTTATTTGAAAGTTTGGGTAACCTTTGATTTCTTATTTATTTGTCACTTGCAGGGTATAATTGGTGACCCTGGCCAGCTTGGACGGGATGGTGATGATGGAATTGAAGTAAGACAAAAATGAAAGTTTTAGTAATCAACTCAATATGCTCTCAACTCTTGATTTAGCTAAATTGTTATGCTGCTATAATTTTCAAAATCAATTCATATTATTTTGTACAGCATAACTTACACTATGGTCAAACAATACAATGTCTGCCTGCGGCTTCCAGTACCTCAGCTCCAATTTGACTGTGACTTCCAGTACCTTAGCTACCTGTCTGCCTGCAGCTTCCAGTACCTCAGCTCCTATCTGCCTGTGGCTTCCAGTACCTTAGACACCTGTCTGCTTGTGGATTCCAGTATCTTAGCTACCTGTTTGTCTGCTGCTTCCAGTACCTCTGCGACCTAAGATACTGAAGGTACCGAACGCTGCAGGCAGATAAGTAGCTGAGGTACTGAAAGCCACAGTAAGAAAGATAGCTAAGGTATGGAAGCCACAGGAAGACAGGTCTTAGAAACACTAGTCTTAATACCAAGACACAGGTGTTTGTCTTGGTAAGCCTTATATAGGCCTGGGCGGATGACTATATGGGATCATGCCTGGCCATCTGCAGAGCCAGAGGTGGAGCACAACAGAGTTTAGCTGACTGGGTTGAGAGAAGAAAAGCACGGATCCGGTATATAGCAGAATTCATGATACCATCAAAGAATTGTACCTCCCCAACACCAGAAACATTCAAGCAGCCCCACATAAAGACACTGCCACCACCATGTAGGCACCATGCATTTAGAAAAATGAATTTAGAAAAAAGTATACTGCCTAAAGTGAAACATGCTGGTGGCATATTCCTTATGTCGGGCTGCATGAGTGCTCTTGTTGTTGGGGAGCTACATTTCATTGATGGTATCATAAATTCCCAGATTTACTATACTATATTTAAAGGGAAAATGCTGCTATCACTATGTGACTTGGTAGACGTGCACTTTTCCAACATGACAATAATTCAAAACACATATCTATTCAAAACACAAGTTGAGCACCATTCTCCATCTGGCACACAGGCTCTAAAAGAAGTTGTTCTTGAAGAATTGAAAAAGATCGATTTTGCAATATGTCGCCAACTTGTTAATTTCATGTCTAGAAGACTTGGTGCTGTTCTTAAAAATCATTGAGGTCATGCAAAATGCTAGATGTAGTATTTTTTATGTGGCTGTTTTCATTTTTGTATCAACCAATTTGAGTAAAACTGAAGATCTTGTAATGAAAGTTCTATTATTAACCTTACTTTCATGTTATGAGTTAAAAAAAAAGTTCTATGAAACTCAGTCTTGTCAAAATTTTGGAAATTGTTTTTGTGTTCAGTAAGATATTAATTAAAGGGAATTTGTCAACAGGTTTAATCCATGTAAGCTGAGAGGAGCATAATGTAAGGGCTAAGGCTATGTGCCCACGGGGACAGTGTCCTGCGGATATATCCGCAGGACATTCCGCAGGAGCTCCCAGGAAACAGCACCACAACTTCTGTCTGTTTCCATGCTGCGGAATGTCCTGCAGATATGCTGCGGGCATTCTGCATTGAGGATACAGTACCATGGCTTCGGCACTGCATCCTCAATGCAGAACAAGTGCTGCAGTGATCGGGGGAGTTCATACTCACCTCCATCATGCAGCACCTCGCTTTCCGGTGGCCGTGTCACTCTGTCAGCGTCTGCACGAGAAGGTGGGCAGGCCTGAACTAGCTCCGGCTGTCACATGACCGGAGCTCATGCAGGCCCCGCCCACCTCTTCCTTCCTGTACCTGGATTCACCGCGCTCCTGTACACCGGACGGAGAAAGTGACTCTGGTGAGGCAGGTAAGTATATGGGACCCTGCGGAGAAATCCGCAACAATAATTGACATGCTGCTGATTTTTCCACAGGGAAATCCGCATTATTTCCGCTGCGGAAAAATCCGCAGCGTGGGCACAGCAGTTCCTAAATGCCATAGAAATGGCTGGGGAGTAGCTGTGCTGCAGATTTTTGAAAAATCCGTGGAATTTCCGCGAAAAATCCGCTGCAAATTCCGCGCATTTTCCGCAGCATGGGCACATAGCCTTAGATCCTATTTACAGCGATGTATCACTAAGTGATCCTGTATCTTTAAAATTAGTGTTTTTTCAAAAGCAGATTATCACTACAGGATGAGGCGTCTCATGCCTTCTTGTCTGCCTGCTCTGTGGAACCCAGCCCCCACCACCGATTAGCAGTTTTCTGTCAATATGCAGTATACAGAGAAAGCTGTCAATAAGTGGTGTGGGCGGGGTTATACAGGGCTAAGCATTTTGAGCACTGCTAGATGTGTAGCAGAAAAAAGCAGTGATTGTATCAAATTGACAGCATACAGACCAGCAAGTGGCCAATCACTGGAATCACAGTCTCAGCCCCTACATCATGCTCTTCTCACATTACATGACAAAAACCTGCTAACAGATTATCTTCAAAATCTTACTTACCCAAGGGGTGTACTCATTTATGATGAGCATTGCATTTTTAATGCCAGGATTTGGCCCTTGAATAAACTTTGAAAAATTGTCATAGTAAGTAATATAAAGTGATTTTATTACATTATTGTAAAAAAAAAACTAAAAACAACCCAAATACACCAGGTCCAATAGTTCCACACCATCTTCCCCAGATATTAAGAGCCCTAAGGTAAAAAAAAAAATCCATCTTAAGATACATTCATAAAGTAAAACTAAAGTAACTGAAATTCCATTTTAATTTACATTCAGATAAACCCTCGATGTCTTTTAACCGATCCATTGGTGTTGGTTCGATTTTGCATGGCTGTGATGACTTCATTAACAATGAAAGGAATAATATCAGTGTGAAAAGCGCCTATTTGTTAATTTCTGATATTTCTTAGAATTAGGAAGCTGATCCACTATATACTGTATATAACTTTAGCGCTAATTTTGAACTGCCACATAAGCACTGTGTTAAAAAACAGACCTTCTAAAATGACTATTTTATGTTGTATTAACAGGCATTTCAAGGTCCTCAGGGTAATGAAGGACGTCGCGGCACTTTGGGATTTAAGGTAAAACAATATATAAATATATGATTTTGATTCAATTGATTTTAATCAGGCATATAACTTTAACATTACATTACCAAATAGTCAATTGACAACGCAAAGAAGGTAGAACTGAAACATTTTTTTTTTTAGAAAGTGAGAGATCAATGGTAATTTATATTTGTTTACACTTTTGCCTTTGGTGCTCGTTTACATGGGTATACTGTATATTTTCTCAAGCAAGACAATCAGCACAATTATGTTAATGGCACTCGGCTCAAACTTTGATCAGAATGTGAGTCGACTGTCAATTTGTTGTGATCTGATTCTTTCACATGGGATAATCGAAGCACAGGTGCAGAGAATATGAAGAAATGTAATATCTCCATAATCCCCATTGTCTGTATAGGCATATATTGGACTGCACTCAGATGTCATCCAAGTGCAGTCCAATGATTTCCATGCACCCATAGACTTGTTAGGTTGCGCGCCCTCCAATTATCGGATGCACTCACAGAATGCTGTGATTCTTTCCTCATGCCGAATAGCGCTGATCTACACGGCCCCATAATATAACAGTGGAGCGAGTGCTATCTGATAACACACCAGACAGCACTCAGCCGTATTATATGCTTGTGTGAGCCCTTAAGATCACTCTTCCCTGACATTTAATTTCAGTTCTAGGCTATAGTAACTTATGACACTTTAATAATGGTAAACAACTATTTATAATCAAGGGAGAAAAAGGATTCGTGGGGCAACGAGGTTCTGAAGGTCCAAGAGGAAGACCCGTAAGTAAAATGATGCAAATTTTCCTATGTTTGTGTGTTATAAATAAAAACCATATATATGTATATATATATATATATATATATATATATATGTATATATATATATATATATATATATATATATATATATATACACTGTATATATATTCTGCAATAATCACACCAGAGAAAGAATGCAATAACATCAGGTCCCAAACAGCTATTGATTTAGAGTAAAGCAAATCAATGCAACTGAGCTGTGACAATGACTTAGCGAAATCAATAACATTAAAGGGATTGTACTGACAGAAGATGGCCTATGGGTGGGTCATACAATGCTGTGTGCTTATTTTCCTTTCCTTTTCTACGCCATTATCTTTACTTGGAACTTCTGCTGGAACTCTCACATAACTGGCTGATAATTATGGAAAAAAAAACAATATTAAACAGATATGTCCAGAAAATGCAAAAACAGAAATGTGGTGATACAGCGTTCTTAAATAGGTTGTCCAGTACTGGACAACACTTTTTGAATACTCCCAATGTGCTGAATTATAAAGAAGCATACTTACCTCTTGGACTGATACCACTAGTCTGCTCGTAGCTCTCTGTCCTCCCAGTGATCTAGTAATATTTATATTATGGGGGGCTGAAGGCTATCGGCGAATATCCCATCTGCTGGAATTATGATTTCTGTTGCCCATCAGAGGCTGCTGATAGACTTCAGTGCTCTCGTGACATAAATATTATCAAGAGATTGCTGGATGATACAGTGCTCAGTACAGGGGAACTGTGAAGGACCAGGAGGTAAGTATGGTATTTTTTAATTCAGCTACATTTTTTGCCTTTGAGAAGGAAATCAAAAGACATAAAGATCTTAAAGGGGTACTCTGGGGAGATAAAAAGTTATTCTAATAACCATGCCCTCATAAACGCTAAACATGATATCCATAGTGCTGTTTCCCACCCTCACAGTACCTGTAATTGTGTGTAATTCTGGAGCTGCTCCTTGTTGCTCCCCCTCCCTTCTGGGATGTTACATCACACATCAGGAGGCGAGGCCTCCTCCATGCTTTTAGCAACTGGTAGCTTCTGATATTATCTGTTTCCCTGAGGTCTGAGAACGGTCACCAAGCAGCTGTAGCGTCACACTGAATTATAAGTACTGTGAGGGTGGGGAACAGCACTATGGATCTAATCTTTGTAGTTTGAGGGCATGGCAATTAGAGTAATTTTTTATCACTGCCTTTCAGGAAGCCTTTTTGGCAAGTCACCATTACATTTACTTTATGGCTAACCTCACATTGGATTTGACTTGAAAATACAAACTACTCAAACTTTTCTGTGCAATTTTATGCATTTCATTAATTTAGTACATATTTTACATAAATGGCATTTTTTCCTTTGTTTAAAGGGACCTCAAGGACCAAAAGGAGAAGCAGGACGCCCTGGCAGACCTGGGTTTATTGGACCTCCTGGAGCTGCTGTGAGTAATGTATAGTTGTTAACTGTGGTGTTCCTAATTTTATTTGTTCAATTTTAATTGGTGTTTCTGTGTAGAAAACAACTTGTAAATGATTATCATTTTTTATTATTTACAGGGTCATGTTGGACTTCCTGGTCCACCTGGTCCAAAGGTAATTGTATTACTGGATATTAAATTGACTGAAGCTAAAGGGTTGTAGATCTGTGTGCAAAAGATTTGCTTAAGTCCCCCTCTGTCCCTATTACATATGATAAAATAAAAATCTCACCTTGTATAGGGTTTATGTTTATGCTCGCTGGGTAATGC